>NC_069504.1:625710595-626070595 GCF_027579735.1 Bombina bombina
TAGGATTTATTTTACAGGTAAGTATTTATCTTTAAATAGGAATAATTTATTTAATAAGAGTTAATTAATTTCGTTAGATTAAAATTATATTTAATTTAGGGGGGTGTTAGTGTTAGGGTTAGACTTAGCTTTAGGGGTTAATACATTTATTAGAATAGCGGTGAGCTCCAGTCGGCAGATTAGGGGTTAATAATTGAAGTTAGGTGTCGGCGATGTTAGGGAGGGCAGATTAGGGGTTAATACTATTTATTATAGGGTTAGTGAGGCGGATTAGGGGTTAATAACTTTATTATGATAGCGGTGCGGTCCGGTCAGCAGATTAGGGGTTAATAAGTGTAGGCAGTTGGAGGCGACGTTGTGGGGGGCAGATTAGGGGTTAATAAATATAATATAGGGGTCGGCGGTGTTAGGGGCAGCAGATTAGGGGTACATAAGGATAATGTAAGTAGCGGCAGTTTACGGAGCGGCAGATTAGGGGTTCAAAATAATATGCAGGGGTCAGCGATAGCGGGGGCGGCAGATTAGGGGTTAATAAGTGTAAGGCTAGGGGTGTTTAGACTCGGGGTACATGTTAGGGTGTTAGGTGCAGACGTAGGAAGTGTTTCCCCATAGCAAACAATGGGGCTGCGTTAGGAGCTGAACGCAGCTTTTTTGCAGGTGTTAGGTTTTTTTTCAGCTCAAACAGCCCCATTGTTTCCTATGGGGGAATCGTGCACGAGCACGTTTTTGAGGCTGGCCGCGTCCGTAAGCAACTCTGGTATCGAGAGTCGAAGCTGCGTTAAATATGCTCTACGCTCCTTTTTTGGAGCCTAATGCAGCCTTTATGTGGACTCTCAATACCAGAGTTATTTTTATGGTGCGGCCAGAAAAAAGCCGGCGTTAGCTACGCGGGTCCTTACCGACAAAACTCTAAATCTAGCCATAAATTTTTATACATATTTATCTCACAATGCAGGATTTTTTATGTGAAGGATAGACACCTACATTTCAATATAAGGTCTAAAAAAATCGAAAAGATTTCTCTCCATGCCGTTGAGCTTTTGACTATCAGGCCCTTAGAGAGAACAATTGGAAATTAACATTTTATTACTATCTCTCCTAGCTCCCACTGGTTATGTTTACACAGCTTTTCTATAGCTTATACTTAAAGGGGCGGTCTACTCCAGAATTGTTTTTGTTTAAAAAGATAAATAATCACTTAATTACCCATTCCCCAGTTTTGAATAACCAACATGGTTACATTTATATACTTTTTACCTCTAGGATTACCTTGTATCAAAGCCTCTGCAGACTGCCCCCTTATTTTAATTATTTTGACAGACTTGCATTTAAAGGGACACTGAACCCAAAAAAATGTTCTTTCGTAATTCAGATAGAGCATGCAATTTTAAGCAACTTTCTCATTTACTCCTATTATCAAATTGTCTTCATTCTCTTGGTATCTTTATTTGAAAAGCAAGAATGTAAGTTTAGATGCCGGACCATTTTTGGTGAACAACCTGGCTATCTTGCTGATAAACAAGTGCTGTCCAGCGCGTTGAACCAAAAATTGTCTGGCTCCTTAGCTTAGATGCCTTCTTTTTAAAATAAAGATAGCAAGAGAACAAAGAAACATTGATAATAGGATTAAATTAGAAAGTTGCTTAAAATTGCATGCTCTATCTGAATCACAAAAGAAAACATTTGGGTTCAGTGTCGCTTTAAGCAAATCAGTGCAGACTCATAAATAACTCCACGGGAGTGAGCCCAATGTTATCTATATTATACACATGAACTTGCGCTGTCTAGCTTTAAAAAACTGTCAAAATGCACTGAGATAAGAGGCGGCCTTCAAAGGCTTAGAAGTTAGCATATGAGCCTATCTAGGTTTAGCTTTCAACAAAGAATACCAAGAGTTCAAAACAAATGTGCTGATAAAAGTAAATTGCAAAGTTGTTTAAAATTACATGCCCTGTCTGAATCATGAAAGTTGCAACATCTAGCTAACTTTACATTATCCTTTCATTTTATTTTGCCCCATTTCAAAATGGGTTTTCCAATTCTGAGAATTGAAAGTGCTGACTTCAGAAAACTAACTTTGCTGCATTGAAAAACAATTAAAGCAAAAGTGTTATTTTGTTGAGAACATTTTTACACTTTGATGGTATGTTAATTTACTGCATGACTTAAAGATAAGCCTTGTGATTGAAACATTATTTAATCAGTGGTGTTAGTAAGGGGTGTAAGTAATGATTAATTTTCTAGGGAAAGAATTGCGGGTTGTTTTTGCCCTGGGAGCATAGAAAAAGTTATTTTGTTTAGTGGGTTAGGATTTATTTGGTTAAAGGAGTCATGATATGAAGGGATCAAGAAAGAGGGGTTTAGTAGTTTGCTGAATTAAGGGTCATTTTTAGGCAAATTTGCTCGGGGTAACATTACAGTTACAGTTAAAGGGACAATCAAGACCAAAATTGTTATTGTTTTAAAAGATAAATAGCGCATTTACTACCCATTCCCCAGCTTTGCACAACCAACAGTGTTTTATTAATATACTTTATAACATTTAAACCTCTACTTTTCTGCCTGTTTCTAAGCCATGCTTTTTATTAGCTTTTCACAACAAGAGACTGCTAATCCATGTGGGCCATATAGATAACATTGTGCTCTCTCCCGTGGAGTTGTGCATGACTGCACTAATTGGCTGAAATGCAAGTCAATGGATAATACATAAATAGCCATGTGATCAGGGTGCTATCAAAAGAGGCTTAGATACAAGGTAATAATCACAGAGGTAAAACGTGTATTAATGTTACCATGTTGGCTGTGCAAAACTGGGGAATGGGTAATAAAGGGTTTATCTATCTTTTTAAACAATACAAATTTTAGAGCTGACTGTCCCTTTAGGTGTGCAGCACTCACTATGGAGGATTAGGTTGTTCCCTAATATTTGCCAATATTTAGGGATGAAACATGGTTCTTCACAGATATCACTTGCACTGAGGAAGAGTCATTATTAAGAAGCATCTTGCTGATACTGTACCACTGAGAGAGAAGAGAATGGGGTGTTGGGGGGCGGAGCCAGCTACCAGCAGGACAAGACGTACTTTTCTACAGCTCCTGATATACCTATTAATTTTAAAGGATATAATACTTATTTTCCCCAACTTTGAGGCTGTTTTGGAAGCTCACTTAGTGAACATGCTAGTTATCCCTTTCAGAGGCTTTTATAACGTTTAAGGTTTTGCTTTTTACAACCCACGCTTTCTAGCTCTCATTGGCCTGCAGTGTGTGTATAGAAAACATGGCCACGCTCATTTTTAAGCAGATAATTGACCTGCTAGAACGCTATAACAAGATCCTTTTGGGCACAGTGGATGAAGCTTTTCACTCTCTCACCACTCACGTCGCCTCCTCAACTGCTCTGACCGCTGGTGAACGGGAGCGTGATACCACAGGAGCCATACCGGAGACAGAGGTAACCATGCTCATTCATACTAACTCCCCTCAGCTAGAAGACTCACTATCTACTGACATTGCAACCTCGTGCCCCGCGCTGAACTGTGTGGGGTGGGAGGGAGATCAGAGCCATGGGGATCAGACGATCACAGTAATGCGGATGAAAATGCTGTTCAGCACTCCTACCTACAATGTGAGGAGCAAAGGGACATTGAGGCAACTATGCACAACTAACACGGGGGCCTCCACACAACTCCCTAAGAGTAATGGCGCCTGCATCGATACGGCTTTGGCTGCCAATCTATTTTTGGAAATAACAGGGGATGCTGAACTCCAATGTCGATGTAGACCTCCAGTTAATAATCTGATTCATCTATCCTGGTATCAGATCTTCGAGACAAATGAAGAAAAGGTATACCTCCAGTTAGAGATTCAGATTCAGAAGACCGGCATAGGATAGAAAACGGATCTGAGTGCATTTTCCTTTATGCCTTACAGCAAGAAGGTAATAAAAGAGAACTTTAGAAAAGGGGAATCGTAAACTTTTCTTTTTGCCACATAAGTTGACTTGAAGGCGATTTAGTCCTTGGACTGCCGCATATGAAAGCACTGCGCTGGAAGTCAAAAAGGCGGCTTTGTAAAGACTTGGATAAAGTTCAATCTCAAAGTTTTCATTTATTGTTTCTATCTGGGTTGTTAGAACTTCCTTAGTAATTTTCTGTGTTTTTCTTAATGGTATTTGTTTATTTGGTACCCCAATTGCAACATAAGGTGGTGAGTGCTTTATTACTTACTCTCACAATAATTCAGTGAAATATTCCTGCTGATTATATTCTATTTCCAGAGACTCTTTTACTTAATAAGGGCTCATGGCTGACTAAGCAAATCAGGATCAGGTGGGAATATATATGTTTACATAGGCACTTTGTACTCTCCTGCTCGAAAAGCCTACGTTTAACACTGTATATAATGACTCTATTAATTGGATTTTATGTGTCCTCATTACTAAAGACCACCATTGATGTTTAGATTCAGGGTTAATGTTTAATACTGGTATGTACATGATAACTACTTATAAGTAGACTCAGGCGCATTAGATTTATAAGCTGCTGATGTTTATATATACTATATGCATGCTCTTTATTTGTCACTTTACTAAGAGATAATTTTGGACCTATAGCTTTAGCACTATTGTTTACTTAGGTCTCTATTTGTATAATATGCCACATAGCGATCCTTTAAGCCCCTGACTTCTGTCTCAGTTAAAATGAAAATGGAAAAACTATAACTAAGCCACCTTTTTCCTAAAATGTTGGGATGCATATGTTCATTACACATTTGAATCTCTGGGTAGATGCCATCTACAAGATTACACTTATTTATGACAGCGTTTTCCTGTTGCTGAGTGCAGGGCCCGCACTCGGAGGGCAGGATTTACACTTATATCTTTACCTTGAGATGGTGCACATAATGATAATCACCCTAGATTTGGAAGCAATCTTAGCTGTATATTGATCTCAGAGATCACCTCCTGTTTAAACATTATTTTGTATGTACCAATGTCTAACAAGATATACTATAATAATCTCACCAGTTTCCTTTTTGTTAATAAACCTACTAGAGTGGTTATGTTGTATACATCGGTTGGTCTCCCCCCCCCCCCCATCTCTATATAGTGTTCTGGTCGTTATGATTTAGACCAGACACTTATTTTGCGGTTTCCCTCGAAAATAACCGCATTTATTACTAATATACTATATTCTTAAGTTTTAATACAAAACAGAATACAGAATATGCATTGTGATTAATCTTGGTTTGCACAATACTCTTTACAAGTTCATAAGTCTTCGCGGTTTCCCTCGAAAATGACCGCATTTATTGGCAATATACTTTATATTCTTAAATTTTAATACAAAACAGACTACAAAATATGCATTGTGATTAACCTTGGTTTGCATAATACTCGTTACAAGTTCATAAGTCTATTCCACTAGTCTTCACTCAAAAGTTATACAGAAAATTTATTTTGAGAGGTATGTGAGGTGTGCTGTAAGATATGACTGTAGGCGAATCACACAGTATACAAATTTGTTTCAGAGGTAACATTGATGTTAACTATGCACCGTATTCTATGAGTTCATATTATCACTCCAATTATTTTCACTCATAATAATATTTGATAATGTTCAAGTTAATTAGTAACAAAAAATTGAAAATTTGAGGTCTCTTTTCAATCTGTATTTACTATTTTCGATATGCAACAAACTGAACTTTATATGAAGATATAGCGATTATTGTAACTCTTCTATTTTGTTTTTAATGACTATCATTTATTTGTTGTAATGTATTTAAACCTCAATAAAAATTATTTTTAAAAAAAAGAGAATGGGGTGTTGATACTCAGGAAAATATGGAGCTATTCAAAATCTGATTTTATTTAATTATTTATTTTAAACAGCAGCTCCAATATTGCTTGTCATTTGAGCTTTTGGCTATAGTTATGATGAACATAAAACTGCTAACTCAATGATTAATTCATAGATGGACATTAAAAGAACAGCTTCCAAGTTGACTTCCTTTATCATTTATTCATATTTGCTATTAAATATGCGTGTGATTATTAATGGTTATTAGCTTCTAAAGTAGGCCTATACTTAAATATTCAGTCTAAAGTTAAACGGATACTGAATCCAAATTTTTTCTTTCACGATTCAGATAGAGCATGCAATTATAAGCAACTTTCTAATTTACTCCTATTATCACTTTTTTTTCTTTGTTCTCTTGGTATCTTTATTTGAAAAATCAGAAATGTAAGCTTTTTGATTCAGCTACATTTTAGCCACCAATCAGCAAACGCTACCCAGGAGCTGAACCCAAGATGGGCCGGCTCATGAGTTTACAGTCATGCTTTTTCAAATAAAGATACCAAGAAAACAAAGAAAAATGTATAATTGCAGAAAATTAGAAAGTTGCTTAAAATTGCATGCTCTATCTGAACCATGAAAGAAAAAAAATTATGTTCAGTATTCCTTTAAGAATAACATGTTGCTTATTACCATTCAGTGGTACAGTATATTGCTCACTAATCAGCTAATGTCTTATTGGAAAATATCTATGTGCCAATAATTTGTTTGATCTCTATTGCCTACAAGTATTATAATTTTTTAATGAAAAAAACATGTTTTTTAATATAATTTTATAAATTTATATATCCATTTTTGATGCTGTAAAAAAAAAATCCCCTTTGACTTTTTTTCTGTCAAATGTCAAAAATGTAGTTACATTTTCCTTCCTAATGCATCATGTGACAGCCATCAGCCAATCACAAAATGCATATAAGTATATCCTGTGACTCTTGCACATGCTCAGTAGTTGCTGGTGCCTCATAAAGTGTGCATAAAAAAAGATTGTGCACATTTAGATAATGGAAGTAAATTGGAAATTGTTTTACATTGTGTGCTCTATCTGAATCATGAATGTTTAATTTTGACTTCACTGTCCATTTAAACTATTAATTCCCAAGTACATAAAATAGGAGCCACATTATCATCTCGTGAGACTCAATAGATTAAATTTTTGTAACAAATCACTGCTACCCAATACTATTTCTACACTTAGATCAACTATAATTATATTGCATTCATCCATTGTTTCCCCTCATTCTTCCAAAGTTAATATCTTTCACATCTCTCTTTTTTGCTTAATACCACAAGTCTTTTCATTGCACTAATCCCTTTCTAGCATTATTCAGCACCATTAGTCACAAACCATCTGTCTGACCAGGGCCCCAATACCACAAAGGGGTCGATATATCAAAGGCTTTGCAAGTCTTTTGACCCACTATGGCTACAGGTTCTCACAAGAGAACCTGCTTGCCGTATTTAACTAGCAGCAGTCATTAGACCGCTGCTTTCCTAACCTCTTCGCCACCTCTAAGGTGGCGATATTCAATATCCCTGGTCCTGCCCGTGATTGGCTGTGCATGGGCAGGGGGTGGGATTGCATGCAAGCGCAAAATAGCACTCATGTGCAATGCTGAATTCCTCCAGGCCCCTGTCTGCCTCAGCTTGATAAATTGCCCTCAAGGAATGACTAAAAATAAACTCCTAACATAAAACCTCACAAGGCGATCACTCTTTATCCCCCACAACCAAATCTACAAACACCACAGCAACCTAAGTTTTAAAAAAATCTTATAAACTATTCTATTTCTTTCATGTAATTGGCAAGAGTCCATGAGCTAGTGACATATGAGATATGCAATCCTACCAGGGGCAAAGTTTCCCAAACCTCAAAATGCCTATAAATACACCCCTTACCACACCCACAAGTCAGTTTTATAAACTTTGCTTCCTATGGAGGTGGTGAAGTAAGTTTGTGCTAAGATTTCTACGTTGATATGCGCTTCTCAGCATTGTTGAAGCCCGATTCCTCTCAGAGTACAGCGAATGTCAGAGGGACGTGAAGGGAGTATCACTTATTTGAATACGATGATTTCCCTAACGGGGGTCTATTTCATAGGTTCTCTGTTATCGGTCGTAGAGATTCATCTCCTACCTCCCTTTTCAGATCGATGATATACTCTCAATTTACCATTACCTCTACTAATAACTGTTTTAGTACTGGTTTGGCTATCTGCTATATGTGGATGGGTGTCTTTTGGTAAGTTTCTTTTCATTACTTAAGACACTCTCAGCTATGGTTTGGCACTTTATGCATTTATATAAAGTTCTAAATATATGCATTGTACTTATATTTGCCATGAGTCTGGTTCATGAATTTCCTTCTGCAGACTGTCAGTTTCATATTTGGGGAATATAAACATTTTAAGAAATGTATTTCTTACCTGGGGTTTAGTCTTTTTTCAATTGACTACTTCTTGCAATTGCGGGTATTAGGCCCGCGGGTGCGTCAAATGCTAAACTTTGTTGCGTCATTCTTGGTGCAAAATTTTTTTGGCGCGAAAAAATAAGTTTATGACGCAACTTCGTCATTTCCGGTGTCATACGTGACGCCGAGACCTTTCACACGGTGGCGTCATTAGTGACGCAAGTGTGTCATTTACGGTCATTTTTGGAGCCAAAAAAAGTTTATGTTTCATTATGCATCATACTTGGCGCCAAACATTTTCATTATTTCAGTACCCCATTGATGTTTGCCTCTTGCTTTTTTCTCTATCAGAGGCCTATGCTATTGCATTTTTTGCTTTATATGTTGTTTTTTCTCTTACATTGTGCAAGATGTCCCAATCTGATCCTGTCTCAGAAGTTTCTGCTGGAACATTGCTGCCTGACATCAGTTCTACCAAAGCTAAGTGCATTTGTTGTAAAATTGTAGAAATGATTTCACCGAATTTCATTTGTAATAGTTGTTATGATAAACTTTTACATGCAGATAGTGTTTTCATCAGTAATAGTACATTGCCAGTTGCAGTTCCTTCAACTTCTAATGTGCATGATATACCTGTACATTTTAAAGAATTTGTTTCTGATTCTATTCTGAAGGCTTTGTCTGCATTCCCACCTTCTAATAAACGTAAAAGGTATTTTAAAACTTCTTATTTAGCTGCTGAAATTTCAAATGACGAACAACATAATAATTTATCCTCTTCTGATGAGGATCTATCTGATTCAGAAGATCCTTCCTCAGACATTGACACTGACAAATCTACTTATTTATTTAAAATAGAGTATATGCGTTCTTTATTAAAAGAAGTGTTAATTACTTTGGATATTAAGGTAACCAGTCCTATTGACGTTCAGTCTAATAAACGTGTAAATGCTGTTTTTAAACCTCCTGTGGTTTCTCCAGGGGTTTTTCCTATTCCTGAGGCTATTTCTGATATGATTTCTAGGGAATGGAATAAGCCAGGTACTTCTTTTATTCCTTCTTCAAGGTTTAAAAAATTGTATCCTTTACCAGCAAAATCTATAGAGTTTTGGGAAAAAATCCCCAAAGTTGATGGGGCTATTTCTACTCTTGCTAAACGTACCACTATTCCTATGGAAGATAGTACTTCCTTTATGGATCCTTTAGATAGGAAGCTTGAATCTTATCTAAGGAAGGCCTATTTATATTCAGGTCATCTTCTCAGAACTGCTATTTCTTTGGCTGATGTTGCGGCTGCATCAACTTTCTGGTTGGAGAATTTAGTGCAACAAGAATTGGATTCTGACATATCTAGCATAGCATTATACGCTTACTGCAACATGCTAATCATTTTATTTGTGATGCCATTTTTGATATTATCAAAATTGATGTTAGATCCATGTCTTTAGCTGTATTAGCTAGGAGAGCTTTGTGGCTTAAATCTTGGAATGCTGATATGACATCTAAATCTAGATTACTATCTCTTTCTTTCCAAGGTAATAATTTAGTTGGTTCTCAGTTGGATTCTATTATTTCAACTATCACTGGGGGAAAAGGAGTTTTTCTGCCTCAGGATAAAAAACCTAAGGGTAAATCTAAGGCTTCTAACCGTTTTCGTTCCTTTCGTCAGAATAAGGATCAAAAACTCAATCCTCCCCCCAAGGAATCTGCTACCAATTGGAAGCCTTCCTCCAATTGGAATAAATCCAAGCCATTTAGGAAACCAAAGTCAGCACCTAAATCCGCATGAAGGTGCGGCCCTCATTCCAGCTCAGCTGGTAGGGGGCAGATTAAGGTTTATCAAGGATTTTTGGATAAAATCTGTCCAAAATCATTGGATTCAGAGCATTGTCTCTCAAGGGTATCGAATAGGATTCAGAGTAAGACCTACTGTAAATCCAGTAAAAGCTCAGGCTTTTCTGAAGTGTGTTTCAGACCTGGAGTCTTAAGGGGTAATCATGCCAGTTCCTCCTTAGGAACAAGGTTTGGGGTTTTATTCAAACCCATTCATTGTACCAAATAAAGAAAATTTATTCAGACCAGTTCTGGATCTGAAAATTTTGAATCGTTATGTAAGAGTACCAACTTTCAAGATGGTGACTATAAGGAGTATTCTGCCTTTTGTTCAGCGAGGACATTATATGTCCACAATAGACTTGCAGGATGCATACCTTCATATTCCGAGTCATCCAGAACACTATCAGTTTCTGAGATTCTCTTTTCTAGACAAGCATTACCAATTTGTTGCTCTTCCATTTGGCCTAGCAACAGCTCTAAGAATCTTTTCAAAGGTTCTGGGTGCCCAACTATCTGTAATCAGAGAACACGTTATTATTATGGTGTTTCCTTATTTGGATGATATCTTGGTACTAGCTCAGTCTTTACGTACTGCAGAATCTCACATGAATCAACTAGTGTTTTTTCTTTGGAAACATGGTTGGAGGATCAATTTACCAAAAAGTTTCTTGAATCCTCAGACAAGGGTCACCTTTTTAGGCTTCCAGATAGATTCAGTGTCCATGACTCTGTCTCTAACAGACAAGAGACGTTTAAAATTGGTTGCAGCATGCCGGCACCTTCAGTCTCAGTCATTCCCTTCAGTGGCTATGTGCATGGAAGTTTTAGGTCTCATGACTGCAGCATCAGACGCGATCCCCTTTGCTCATTTTCACATGAGACCTCTACAGCTTTGTATGCTGAATCAATGGTGCAGGGATTATACAAAGATATCACAATTAATATCCTTGAATCCCAATGTACTACACTCTCTGACATGGTGGATAGATAACCATCGTTTAGTTCAAGGGGCCTCTTTTGTTTGGCCAACCTGGACTGTGATCACAACAGATGTGAGTCTTTCAGGTTGGGGAGCTGTTTGGGGATCTCTGACAGCACAAGGGGTTTGGAAATCTCAAGAGGCGAGATTACCAATAAATATTTTAGAACTCCGTACAACTCTTCAGTTCTGGCCTCTGCTAAAGAAAGAACTGTTCATTTGTTTTCAGACAGACAATATCATAACTGTGGCTTATGTCAATCATCAGGGTGGGACTCACAGTCCCCAAGCTATGAAAGAAGTATCTCGGATACTTGCTTGGGCGGAATCCAGCTCCTGTCTAATCTCTGAGGTGCATATCCCAGGTGTAGACAATTGGGAGGCGGATTATCTCAGCCGTCAGACTTTACATCCAGGGGAGTGGTCTCTCTATCCAGATGTGTTTTCTCAGATTGTTCAGATGTGGGGTCTTCCAGAGATAGATCTCATGGCCTCTCATCTAAACAAGAAACTTCCCAGATACCTGTCCAGGTCCAGGGATGTTCAGGCAGAAGCAGTGGATGCGCTGACACTTGTAGCTCTAGCATGGCCACACAGGTTTTGGTATGCGGATCTGGTTCGGATGTCCAGTTGCCTGCCTTGGCCACTTCCGTTATGGTCGGTCCGTTTTTCCATCAGGATCTCAAATCATTAAATTTGAAGGTATGGAAATTGAACGCTTAGTTCTAAGTCATAGAGGTTTATCTGACTCAGTGATTAATACTATGTTACAAGCTCGTAAATCTGTCTCTAGAAAGATTTATTATAGAGTTTGGAAGACTTACATTTCATGGTGGTGTTCTCATAAATTCTCCTGGTATTCTTTTAGAATTCCTAGAATTTTACAGTTTCTTCAGGATGGTTTGGATAAGGGTTTGTCTGCAAGTTCCTTGAAAGGACAAATCTCAGCTGTTTCTGTTTGATTTCACAGAAAAATTGCTATAGTTCCTGATATACACTGTTTTGTACAGGCTTTAATTCGTATTAAGCCTGTCATTAAGTCAATTTCTCCTCCTTGGAGTCTTAATTTGGTTCTGAAGGCTTTACAGGCTCCTCCATTTGAACCTATGCATTCTTTAGACATTAATCTACTTTCTTGGAAAGTGTTGTTTCTTTTGGCCATCTCTTCTGCTAGAAGAGTTTCTGAGTTATCTGCTCTTTCTTGTGAGTCTCCTTTTCTGATTTTTCATCAGGATAAGGCAGTTTTGCGGACTTCTTTTCAATTTTTACCTAAGGTTGTGAATTCTAACAACATTAGTAGAGAAATTGTTGTCCCTTCCTTATGTCCTAATCCTAAGAATTCTTTGGAGAGATCCTTACATTCTTTGGATGTGGTAAGAGCTTTGAAATATTATGTGGAAGCCACTAAAGATTACAGGAAGACTTCCAGCCTATTTGTTTTTTTTTCTGGTCCTAGGAAAGGTCAAAGGCTTCGGCTATTTCCTTGGCTTCTTGGTTGAAACTTTTGATTCATCAAGCTTATTTGGAGTCGGGTCAGGCCCCGCCTCAGAGAATTACAGCTCATTCTACTAGATCGGTCTCCACTTTGTGGGCTTTTAAGAATGAAGCTTCAGTTGATCAGATTTGCAAAGTGGCAACTTGGTCCTCTTTGCATACATTTACTAAATTCTACCGTTTTTATGTATTTGCTTCTTCGGAAGCAGTTTTTGGTAGAAAAGTTCTTTAGGCAGCTGTTTTAGTTTGATTCTTCTGCTTTTGATTTAAGTTTTTTTCTTTCAAAAATGAAAATAAACTTATTTTTTTGGGTTGTTGGTTAATTTTTTTCAGCGGAATATGGCTGTTTTTATTTGTATTCCCTCCCTCTCTAGTGACTCTTGAGTGGAAGATCCACATCTTGGGTATTGATATCCCATATGTCACTAGTTCATGGACTCTTGCCAATTACATGAAAGAAAACATAATTTATGTAAGAACTTACCCGATAAATTAATTTCTTGCATAAGGCAAGAGTCCATGAGACCCACCCTTTTTATGGTGGTTATGATTTTTTGTATAAAGCACAATTATTTCCAAATTTCCTTTGTTGATGCTTTCTACTCCTTTATTATCAACCCACTGCTTGGCTATTCGTTAAACTGAATTGTGGGTGTGGTGAGGGGTGTATTTATAGGCATTTTGAGGTTTGGGAAACTTTGCCCCTCCTGGTAGGATTGTATATCCCATATGTCACTAGCTCATGGACTCTTGCCAATATGAAAGAAATGAATTTATCAGGTAAGTTCTTACATAAATTATGTTATTTCCTGAACTGGGAAAACTGCATGCTTTTGCTTCCACACCCTTAAGGCTACGTTCCATCTTCATTCACACAAGCACAAATCCCACTAGTAGCAATAATAAAGAGTGCTTCTTTTAAACAGACACAGATGGCAATATAAGACAACAAAGCTTGAATGATATGACATATCTTAGTTATTATTCAATTTTAATGATTCATTGTTTTGAAATTAACTTCATTAGAATAGAATTTGCTCTATGTCTGGCAGTTGCTGCAAATCAGGAAGAATTTGACAGCATATTTTAGCTACAATCTGTTATTGGTCTCAATCCCATGGAAAGACTGGCAGATCCAGAACACTTTTGCAAAAGCTGGTCTGAGAATAAGGAAGTTACATCATATGTCATATAAGATCTACATTTTAGTTTTAAAGCCTGTTATCAACAAAATGTGCCTCTGGCCAATAAAACAAAACAGATGGTTATTAGCAAGTATTTCAGATCTGATGGTCCATGTGTTGTTTCCATTTGACCGCACTACTGCTTTGTTTTGTGGGACATCCTGTAAGGAATACTAGAATAAACTGCACCTATGTTTATAGATTACAAATTTAAAGTGAGAAATAAGCAAAATGATAGAAACAAACATAATGTAAAATAATGCATGGCTGCAAAGGGAATATGATGGACAAGTGCATTTGAATTCAAATATACAGGACATTTTAATGTAAATCTTATATACAGGACTGGACTGGGACCAAAAATAGGCCCTGGCATTTAAAGGAGGAGCAGCCCACATCAATTAGACCTCTGTCAGCTAGGTAGCCATGATAAACCAGCTCTCTCGTCCTGCAGCACTTCTGCTTAATAGCCAGACAGAAAATATACTTGATGCTTTACAAAATGGGCAGTCTGTAACAACTTTCCTATTGTTACCCATATAAATAGAGGGTGGGGCTTCTATGCCAGTAAGGCCCACATAAGAGCCAGCCCACTGGGCATTTGCCCTTTTATGCCCTATGGCCAGTCCAGCCCTGCTTTTATATATATATATATATATATATATATATATATATATAATCACACTTGCAAGGAATTAGCACTCTCACTTACAAAGTCAATGCTAGGGTGTCAGGAACAAACGTATCATAGAATAAGTAGTAGATCCACACTTGCTGGGCTTTCAAAAGTGATCAATTTATTGTTCACTTTTGAAAGTCTAGCAAGTGTGGATCTACTACTTCTTCTATATATATTTACTTTATTTTATTACAGTGATCATTCAACACTATATATAATTTGTATTATTATCTCTCCCCCCCCTTCAAAAGGTCATTTGGTTCATTATTATTTTTTTATATGGCAATCTGAATTCATAACTAACAAAAAAAAAAATAAAGACACCAAAATATAATGGTAGTATCACTACTAGAATAACAGCAATTTACAATCTGCCTTCATACATACCCAACATTCCTTTGTTTGAGCGTGACAAACACATGTCTTTCTCAGCACTGGGAAGGACAAATCCCACTACAAATACTTCCACTCCATCAGCCATTAATGCAAGACCCAAAACAAAAAAGAGTGTCCACTGAAAGCGCCCATGTCCACATTCCTGAATTATGTTCTCATACTGATAGGCCAATTGTTCTTCATCCTCCTTCCTCTCTGCAATAAGGTCTGCTTGCTCCTTAAATTCATTTTTTAAAGATGTATCTTTGTGTTGTAACCTGATATCATCTGGGTGAGGGATACCCTGATACTCTCCTTCGTATATCTCATCATCATCATCATGGCCTTCTGTTGCATCACTCTGTGCATCTTCATCTTGATTGGTGTGGCCCCCACTATGATAGTATGCATCATTGGAGGAATAATCTCCATATGTTTTATCTTGATACTTGGAATAATCATCCATGGTATGACTACTTGTCTGTTTCTTTACCTCTCTGGCTATATCCCGAGCTCCTTGATAAAGATTTGAGTTGTTTCTGTAACCTTCATCCATTTCCCAGCCACAGAATTAAATATGTTTATTTTTATGGATTGCAAAATCAATATGGATAGGAAAATCACTGAGTCCTTGAGTATATGCTACTCATCAGATTGGTTTCTATGGAATGTGTTTAATAATGTGCTTCAACTAGTAGTCAGCTGTTTTAGGATTGGGAGATAAAAAAACAATTCCTGGTTCATTTTGCTGAAGGTGAACAAGTGCTGGAAATGCAAAAACAAAAAGTAAAATTAGTAGTTAATAGGAATCAATATGTTTATTGTAAATAATATGGATTGCAATTTTGGCACCATTATGTGTGTTAATAGATTAATTAACATTTATGTTCCAGTAGAAGCAATATATTTTAGCTAAATGTTATAACCTTAAAAGCTAAACTGTAGATAGGTTATGCCACCTGCTGTTAAATATCTAAGCTAACTGAAAAAAGTATTCTATCCTTAATAATTGTCACACTGTCTAATTGCTTTGTAATGTGCTTTTCTACCAATGGCAACAAATTGATAATGGTGATGTTTACTAAGCCTTCATTTTTGTATTGGCAGTGTGCCTGGTCTGTGTTGCTATTTTTGCTTGGTCATTTTAGTTCTATCATCTTCGTTTCTAGAAAAAAAGTAAAGCTATTAAAGCTAACAGCTAATTTATGACTAATGCAAACCAGGTATGTCTGTATGTCCCAGAATGCATAATTTTATATAGAGAGAGCGACCTAGAGCAGCAGTAGTGAAACTATGACCAAAACTTTAAGCAAAAAAGAAAAATTGTGACCCCCCCCCCCACAACTGTGCTACCTCATTTTCTTAGGTTGTGACTGGGACCCCCCTCCCTCCCCCAGCATATTGTAACCATAGGAGCAAGCAGAAGATCAGACACAGACAGCAAATTAGGTTATGTTTATTTTAAAGAATGGAAATGGGCAATAAGGAGAATATTTTCAAAGATATTTACTAAATTTGAGCACATGCTTTGTTTGGAACTAAACTGAGACTTCAATATTCTAGCAATGTTTTTTAAGATCTATAAGAGTTTCACGGTTAAAGGGACACTGAACCCAATTTTTTTCTTTTGTGATTCAGATAGAGCATGCAATTTTAAGCAACTTTCTAATTTACTCCTATTATCAATTTTTATTCGTTCTCTTGCTATCTTTATTTCAAAAAAGAAGGCATCTAAGCTAAGGAGCCAGCCAATTTTTGGTTTAGCCCCTGGATAGCACTTGTTTATTGGTGCTGTCCAATCAGCAAGGACAACCCAGGTTGTTCACCAAAAATGGGCCGGCATCTAAACTTACATTCTTGCTTTTCAAATAAAGATACCAAAAGAATGAAAACAATTTGATAATAGGAGTAAATTAGAAAGTTGCTTAAAATTGCATGCTCTATCTGAATGAAAACATTTGGGTTCAGTGTCCCTTTAAATTAGTTATAATGAAATAATTCATTTATAAAACATGCACTGTTTATTTTAAGAAATACCAGACAATAAGGTTTGTTGATTGCGGATATTTATTCGTATTTTTCTTTTATTTCATTTCACATGCCAGACAGCCACTAGATGCTATGATCAAGGTAATGCCAAAAGAGACAATGAACCAGAAATACAAATGTGAGTGTCTCAAAAAATAGAGCAAACATTAAAAAAGGTGATGATAAAGGATTCTAAAAGATCTTTCTCACCAAAGTTACATCTGGACAAGTATTCAAAAATGGTATACAAAAAAATGTGTAACAAAGGAATCAAAACAAAAAAGAATGCTGAGTAAACAAAAAAGTATATTGCATTTCAATTGTAGTTAAAGGGACAGTCTAGGCCAAAATAAACTTTCATGATTCAGATAGAGCATGTAATTTTAAACAATTTTCCAATTTAATTTTATCACCAATTTTGCTTTGTTCTCTTGTTATTCTTAGTTGAAAGCTTAACCTAGGAGGTTCATATGCTAATTTCTTAGACCTTGAAGCCCACCTCTTTTCAGATTGCATTTTAACAGTTTTTCACCACTAGAGGGTGTTAGTTCACGTATTTCATATAGATAACACTGTGCTCGTTTACAAATTAAATACCTTACATCCATATGGTCTGAACAAGCAAATTGACTGTCATTGTTTCCTATAGTTAATTTTAGTAAATACATGGTTTCTGTACATAATGAGTAAAATATGGCCTTATTGTTAAACAAATTGATTTAATTTGATAACAGTGATTTATGAAAAAGATTTAGCATGAATAGATAAGAATAAAAGGTTTGTATACTGCAACAGTGTAAGCCACAATGATCTTTGATTGCTGTGAATGCACTATGTTTTGTTTATTTACCTATGTGGTTATTAGGGATGGGGCGAATGTGCTGAATGTGTAATACGTTTGGTAAAACAAATAGTCCTGTGGACATTCGTTTTGGATAATCGAATGTTGATAAGAATAAAAATTCATTAAAATTCGGTAATCAAATGTTATTTTTGTTTTTGAATGATGATAATTAAATCAAATATCCACATTCAAAATTTCGAATGTAACATTCGATTTAACAAATATTATTTAGAAGTTCAATAGTTCATGTGGTAGGAAATTTAGTAAATTGATACATAATAGCTACAGATATATCAATTTGAATGTTTCTATTTAGAATATTGTATAATTCAAATATTACATTTAACCCCTTAACGACACAAGTCGTACAGGGTACGTCTTACACAAACTGGTCTGATCGCTTCCAGCCGCTTTGAAGGTATTGTCGTGATGCCTCGTTGTTGAGGCATCACTGCAATACATTTTTAGGCACAACGATTTAGAGAGAGCCGCTCTGTGGCCCTCTTTGCATCAGCCAGCAATGGTGCCGATCGTTGGTGGGTGGGAGCCATTGCAGGGAGGTGGGTGGGCGGCCCATCACTGGGGAACTTCCTTCCAACCAGCTGTACTCAATGCCAGGTGCACACGGGAGCGTACGCAGGAGGTGAGGGACGGATGCGCATGCGCGCCCACGATCTAGGCGCATACAAGTATCAAAGTGTGTCAGAGAATGCTGGGAGAGGGTGGTGGGTGGCAGAGGAGGGGGAGGCAATACTTTTAAAAAGTAATCTGGGAGAGGGAGGGGGTAGGGTATGGAGGGGGGCAGCTACACTACAGAAAAAGTGAGTTTTTTTTTTATTTTTTAAAAAGTGCTCATTTTATTGCAAAGTTGGTACTGGCAGACAGCTGCCAGTACCTAAAATGGTGGTGAATAGTTAATGGGGGGAGGGTTAGAGAGCTCTTTGGGTGGATCAGGGAGGTTGGGGGCTAAGGGGGGATCCTACACAGCAGAATATGATTTATTTATTTGTATAAATAATTTAAAAAAAAAAATACTTTTATGTTAGTACTGGAAGACTTTCTGCCAGTACTTAAGATGGCGGGGACAATTGTGGGGTGGGGAAGGGAAAAGAGCTGTTTGGGAGGGATCAGGGGGTGGGATGTGTCAGGAGGGAGGCTGATCTCTACACTAAAGCTAAAATTAACCCTTCAAGCTTCCTACAAGCTACCTAATTAACCCCATCACTGCTGGGCATAATACAAGTGTGGTGCGCAGCAGCATTTAGCGGGCTTCTAATTACCAAAAAGTAATGCCACAGCCATAAATATCTGCTATTTCTGAACAAAGGGGATCCCAGAGAAGCATTTACAACCATTTGTGCCATAATTGCACAAGCTGTTTGTTAATAATTTTTTTATTTGATCGCATTTGGCAATGAAATGGTGGCATGAAATATATCAAAATGAGCCTAGATCAATACTTTGGGTTGTCTACTACACTACACTAAAGCTAAAATTAATCCTACAAGCTCCCTACAAGCTACCTAATTAACCCCTTCGCTGCTGAGCCTAATACAAATGTGGTGTGTAGCGGCATTTAGCGGCCTTCTAATTACCAAAAAGTTATGCCACAGCCATAAATATCTGCTATTTCTGAACAAAGGGGATCCCAGAGAAGCATTTACAACCATGTGTGCCATAATTGCACAAGCTGTTTGTTAATAATTTCAGTGAGAAACCTAAAGTTTGTGAAAACGTTTGTGAAAAAGTGAACAATTTTTTTTATTTGATCGCATTTGGCGGTGAAATGGTGACATGAAATATACCAAAATGGGCCTAGATCAATACTTTGGGTTGTCTACTAAAAAAAAAATATATACATGTCAAGGGATATTCAGGGATTCCAGACAGATATCGGTGTTCTAATGTAACTATCGCTAATTTTGAAAAAGAAAAATGGTTTGGAAATAGCAAAGTGCTACTTGTATTTATTGCCCTATAACTTACAAAAAAGGCAAAGAACATGTAAAAATTGGGTATTTCTAAACTCAGGGCAAAATGTAGAAACTATTTAGCATGGGTGTTGTTTGGTGGTTGAAGATGTGCAACAGATTTAGGGGGTCAAAGTTAGACAAAGTGTGTTTTTTTTTACATTTTTTCATCATATTTTACAATTTTTTTATGGTAAATTATAAGATATGATAAAAATAATGGTGTCTTTGGAAAGTCCATTTAATGGTGAGAAAAACGGTATATAATATGTTTGGGTACAGTAAATGAGTAAGAGGAAAATTACAGCTAAACACAAACACAGCAGAAATGTTAAAATAGCCCTGGCCCTTAAGGGTAAGAAATTGAAAAATAGCCTTGTCCTTAAGGGGTTAAAGAGAGCATTATAAATACTATAACAAATATATAGATTCAGATTTTTCAAATTCAAATATAGCATAATTCGAATCGAATTATTAAAAAAAATCAGTTTGAATATTACATTTAAAGAAAGCATTAGAAATACTATTACATTAAATTAATTTTAGAATGTTGTGCAAACATTAAAAATTTGAAACGAACAAACGAATGTGTTAGAATTAATTTCATTTTTTTTAAATGTTGCAAAACATTCGCCCATCCCTAGTGGTTATGTATACACCCACAATTCTGATAGTGCAAATATGTTGGTAGGGGGCAACATTGCTTATTGCTTACTGGTAAGTAAAAGTTCAGTGGATCTGATTTGGTTTAACATTAATAACCTGAGACAAGGTTTCCCACATACTTAGTTGCCAATTGTTCAGTTTGCAGTTTGATTTTAGGCATATTATTTGTGCTATATTTCTATTATAAGGGGTTACAGCAATTGGGGTTGCTCACACACCCACAGGCAGGTTAGTTTGGTTGTTATTGGGGGCTTGTTACTAATGGAGTGATCCAACTATACAAGTTTGTATCCAGTATCTTGTGCGGTTATGAAGGTTGAATATACAGTTATGTAAATAAGTTATGATATAGTATGGCATCCTATTCTTTTTTTTCTTTTTTCCACAAATACTGCCAAATATGAAATAGGTATATTATTCACAGTTACAAGCGATTATTTAATGAGCAAGTTATGTTTGTATCTCATGTTAGACATTCATATTTATTGTCACATTAACCCCATTTACTGCCGAGACTTTCAGAAAAAAACTTGCCCAAAATACCTGAGAATTTTTTGCATTTTTTGTTATTTCTTTTTTTTTAAGTAGACAACCCAAGGTATTGATCTAGGGCCATTTTGGTATATTTCATGCCATCATTTCACCGCCAAATGAGATCATATATAAAAAAATCATTAACTTTTTCACAAACTTTGGGTTTCTCACTAAAGTGATTTACATAGCACTTGTGCAATCATGGCACAAATGATTGGGAAAGCTTCACTAGGATCCCCTTTCTTTAAAAATGTCAGACATACATGGCTTTCCATTGCTTTTTGCTAATTAGAAGGACACCTATTGCAGCAGCGCAACAGACATCTAATATTTCCAGCAGTGAAGGGGTTAATCAGGTAGCTTAAAAGGTTAATTTTAGCTTTAGTGTAGAGATTACCCTCCCACCTAACTCCTCACACCCCATAATCCCTCACAAGTAGCTTTCTTCCCTCCCTTGACCCCCATTGGTCACCAGCATTTTAGGTACTGGCAAACAGTCTACCAATATGAAGATTTAAGTACCTATAACATGCTTTTTTTTTTTTTTTTTTTTAAAGAATCCTGTAGTGTAGTGGTCCCCCACCTCCCCCCCTCTGGATCATTAGTTAGGGAGAGCCCCCAATCCACCCTTTTTCTGTAGCATAGCTCCCTATCCCTCCCTGTTTCTTTTTCTTTTTTCTCTAGTGTAATGTCACTGTTAGTAACGATCTGGCATCTGCTTTCAAATGGAAGTGGAGCACGAATCGAGCCATATGCGGGCAGATACCTGGAGCTCAGGAACTCCTGCAAATGAGGGTAAGTTTAGCTTTCATCAAAGAATAAAAAGAGAACAAAGCAAATTTGAAGATAAAAGTGGATTGGAAAGTTGTTTAAAACTGCATGCCCTATCTGAATCATGAACGTTTAATTTTAACTAGACTGTCCTTTTAAGCTTTGGCAGCTCTTCTTAATGGGGGGGTGGGGTGGTCACAGTCTATATTTTGTTGTGATACACTGTTATTTTCACTCCAGGAAGGGATGAGATCCCCAAAATGTTACATATGATGTTTGTGCAACTAAAAACACCATCACATATACAGTAAGTATAGCCTGTTTGTGTACTATTAGCATGTTTGCTTGTACCCTGATAGTTGTTTCTTAAGGTGAAAGTGCACTTTGAGGGTAAATATATATATTTAATTGAAAAAAAAATTATTGAGTTTTCCAAATACAAAGAAAGTCACATATAACAAAAATTTCTGACATATTATCGCCGTCAAACATGTATTCTGTATATTTCAAGCCATCTATTTCTCTTGAAGACAATGTTTATATAGTCCGGACAATTCACATAATACCATAACATCATAAGACAAAGAATCCCCTACCAGCAGGGAGGCCCAGTAAATATATATATTTATTTATATATATTTATTTTTTAGTTTTTTTATATATATATATATATATATATATATATATATATATACTGTATGGTGTGTACTGGCTTTGGTCATGACCAGGAGCCAAACAGAAGCCATTCTATCAGTCTGTACCTACATACTCCAAGAGGTAGATGCCATATTTGAGCAACTTTGGAGGAAATAACTGGATGTGAGCTACATACTCCAAAAGGTGGATGAAACTATAAAAGACATTCATCAGTATATCGGACACACCTGTACCGGAACCCTATTACCCCTTGCAGTGCGGCAACTTACCTCATCAGATTGAGGTAGATTCTGTTAAGGGGGACACACATTATCAGAAAGTCATTAGTGGACTTATAGTATATTATTACCTATTTTCACATTTTATGTGCTTTGCAGTTTTTTTTCTTTGTTTTATGTGTTTTATGTATTTTTAACATGTTATTTGTTTTAGAATAGAATTCTCTAAAGCGCTGTTTTCCCTTGTGTATATATATATATATATATATATATATATATAGTATATATTACAGCAGACAGTTATTCGCCAGTTATCTCTTTCAGATGTTTTGTAGGGGATTGCAAGTGGTAATTACATTTCTATTCTAGTTTAATTTCACTTTCTTTCTTGCCCTTCTTAAGTGATTTAGTTCCTCTGAAATCACTTTTGTGTTATATTATAAAGCTGGAAAAAGAATAATGTTCAGGCATTTTACGGTAGTACAAGCTGCATTTATATAAATATTTCATCGTGTAGCTTAAAATGGAAATAAAAGATCTTAGTAAAAATAGTAGGACAATTTTCTGATGCTTTGCACAGTGCAATTATCCACTGTTCAATCTTTATGAAATCAATGGAAAATGTGCATACAAAGTTATACATAATGAAAATAAATTGGAAGAGGCTAGATATTCCCAGAGAATAAAAATGAACAAGTTCACTATAAATACAGCTATGTATAAACCTTAGCTGATAAGCAGTTTTTTTGCTTTTCATTGCATTATATAATAATATATTCTTGTACATTTTGCAAAGTGTGAAACTTTACAAGCCAAGGAATTAGCTGTATATAGAAAGTAAAGAGCAATACAAAATATAATCACTGCATAGGCAAGCTTGTAAATAAATAACTATAAGGGAAACAAACTTTTATTAACCTTAAAGCTAGGGCTGGGGCGGATGTGGTGAAAGTGTCATTTGTTTGGTAGAATGAATAGTGCTGTGGAAATTTGTTTTTTAAAGAATCGAATGTTGATAAGAATGAAAATCCATTAAAATTTGGTAATCGGATGTTATTTCCATTTTAGAATGTGAATTTCTTTTTCGAATGTTCATAATTAGATTGAATATCCACATTCGAAAATTTTGAATGTAACGTTTGACCTCCTATGGGCCTTGTCAGTGAGGTGCAGCCACATTCCTCTAAGCACACTGGGCAAGGAGTCCACGTCTGGTTTCCCTCATCACCCATAGGGAGACTTCCCCAGGGTCATATTAATTTGCATACAAAGAGAGAAGCACTCTACCAGGAATGAACAACAGCTCATTAGCTAGTTCTATAACAATTTACCACCCAGGAGCAGCCTCTTTTAGACCAGTGTGCTTTTTACAGAGGAAAACTTTCCTGAAGCATATCAGTCTGATCCCACCAAGTAAGTTCAGTCCAGCCCCCAAAAAAACAGGCAATTCTCCTCTGAACAAGGAACATGACAACCCCAGACGATTGTTTCGGCCTCCTATGGGCCTCGTCAGTGAGGTGCAGCCACATTCCTCTAAGCACACTGGGCAAGGAGTCCATGTCTGGTTTTCCCCATCACCCATAGGGAGACTTCCCCAGGGTCATATTAATTTGCATGCAAAGAGAGAAGTGCTCTACCAGGAACGAACAACAGCTCATTAGCTAGTTCTATGGCGATTTACCACCCAGGAGCAGCCTCTTTTAGACCAATGTGCTTTTCACAAAGGGAAACTTTCCTGAAGTATTATCAGTACGATCCCGCAAAGTAAGGTCAGTCAGACGATCGTTTCGGCCTCCTATGGGCCTCATCAGTAAAGTGCAGCCACATTCCTTTAAGCACATTGGGCAAGGAGTCCACGGTAGTAATGTTTGCAGCAATGTTTGTAGCAATGTTAAACACTGTTACCATAGAGTACAAAAGAGAAATGCACGCTCCTTAACATGTATGTAACTACCAACATTAATTCTTTAAGAAAATTACCAAAACCACAAAGTAAATTTAAAGGGACTGTAAAGTCATAATTAGACATTTATGATGTAGACAGAGCATACAATTTTAAACAACTTTCAAATTTACTTCCATTATTTAATTTACTTCCTTCTCTTGTTATCCTTTGCTGAAAGGTTTATCTAGGAAAGCTCAGGAGCAGCAAAGAACCTAGGTTCTAGCTGCTGATTGGTGGCTACAAATGTATATATGAATTGTCATTGGCTCACCTACAGTATGTGTTCAGTTAGAAACCAGCAGTGCATTGCTGCTCCTTCAACAAATGATACAAACTACCAATGACCCTTAAAAGGGCCTTTTGCAGGGCATTGCCCCAAAGAAATCAGCTCTTGTACCTGTAAAGAAAAATGCAAACACCCCCAACAGTAAAACCCACCACCCACACAACCAACCCCCCAAATAAAAAGCCTATCTAAAAAACCTAACCTCCCCATTGCCATGAAAAGGGCATTTGTATGGGCATTGCCCTTAAAAGGGCATTTAGCTCTTTTACTGCCCAGACCCTACTCTAAAAATAAAACCCACCCAAAAAACCCTTAAATAAACCTAACACTAACTAGCGGGTCCATTCTGAAGACATCCGACGAGGAGCTCCTCTTCAATACTTCATTGACTGATTGGAACAGCCAATAGGATGAGAGCTGCTCAAATCCTATTGGCTGATTGGAACAGCCAATAGGATTTTAATGGCTCTAATCCTATTGGCTGATTGGAACCTTTCAGCCAATAGGAATGCAAGGGACGCCATCTTGGATGACCTCACTTGCATTCAAGATCCAGTTTACGGTGGAGACCGTATTGAAGAGGAGCTCCTCGTCAGATGTCTTCAGGATGGACCAGCTCCACACCTGATGTCTTCAGGATGGACCCGCTCCGCGCGGGATGGATGAAGATAGAAGAGGCCACATGGATGAAGACTTCGCCGGCTGGATGAAGATGAAAGAGGCCGTCCAGATGAAGACTTCTTGCTGCCCGGATGAAGACTTCTTGCCGGCTGGATGGATCCTTCAAGCGGAACTTCAAGAACTGTAAGTGGATCGTCGGGGGTTAGTGTTAGGTTTATTTAAGGGTTTTTTGGGTGGTTTTTATTTTTAGAGTAGGGTCTGGGCAGTAAAATAGCTAAATGCCCTTTTAAGGGCAATGCCCATACAAATTCCCTTTTCAGGGCAATGGGGAGCTTAGGTTTTTTTAGATAGGGTTTTTATTTGGGGAGGTTGGTTGTGTGGAAGGTGGGTCTTACTGTTAGGGGGTGTTTGGATTTTTCTTTACAGGTAAAAGAGCTGATTTCTTTGGGACAATGCCCCGCAAAAGGCCCTTTAAGGGCCATTGGCAGTTTATTGTAGGCTAGGAGTTTTTTTTTTATTGGGGGGGGGGCTTTTTTATTTTGATAAGGCTATTAGATTAGGTGTAATTCGTATTTATTTTTGATACTGTGGTTTGTTTATTTTTGTAACTTAGTGTTTGTTTTTATGTAACTTAGGCCTAGATTTGGAGTTCGGCGGTAGAAGGGCCGTTAACGCTCCGCGGGCTTTTTTCTGGCCGCACCATAAATTTAACTCTGGTATCGAGAGTTCAAACAAATGCTGCGTTAGGCTCCAAAAAAGGAGCGTAGAGCATTTTTACCGCAAATGCAACTCTCGATACCAGAGTTGCTTACGGACGCGGCCAGCCTCAAAAACGTGCTCGTGCACGATATCCCCATAGGAAACAATGGGGCTGTTTGAGCTGAAAAAAAACCTAACACCTGCAAAAAAGCAGCGTTCAGCTCCTAACGCAGCCCCATTGTTTCCTATGGGGAAACACTTCCTACGTCTGCACCTAACACTCTAACATGTACCCCGAGTCTAAACACCCCTAACCTTACACTTATTAACCCCTAATCTGCCGCCCCCGCTATCGCTGACCCCTGCATATTATTTTTAACCCCTAATCTGCCGCTCCGTAAACCGCTGCAACCTATGTTATCCCTATGTACCCCTAATCTGCTGCCCCTAACACCGCCGACCCCTATATTATATTTATAAACCCCTAATCTGCCACCCCCAACGTCGCCTCCACCTACCTACAATAATTAACCCCTAATCTTCCGACCGCAAAGCGCCGCAACCTACGTTATCCCTATGTACCCCTAATCTGCTGCCCCTAACACCGCCGACCCCTATATTATATTTATAAACCCCTAATCTGCCACCCCCAACGTCGCCTCCACCTACCTACAATAATTAACCCCTAATCTTCCGACCGCAAAGCGCCGCCACCTACGTTATCCCTATGTACCCCTAATCTGCTGCCCCTAACACCGCCGACCCCTATATTATATTTATTAACCCCTAATCTGCCCCCCACAATGTCGCCAACACCTGCCTACACTTATTAACCCCTAATCTGCCGAGCGGACCTGAGCGCTACTATAATAAAGTTATTAACCCCTAATCCGCCTCACTAACCCTATCATAAATAGTATTAACCCCTAATCTGCCCTCCCTAACATCGCCGACACCTAACTTCAAACATTAACCCCTAATCTGACGACCGGAGCTCACCGCTACTATAATAAATGGATTAACCCCTAAAGCTAAGTCTAACCCTAACACTAACACCCCCCTAACTTAAATATAATTTACATCTAACGAAATAAATTAACTCTTATTAAATAAATTATTCCTATTTAAAGCTAAATACTTACCTGTAAAATACATCCTAATATAGCTACAATATAAATTATAATTATATTATAGCTATTTTAGGATTAATATTTATTTTACAGGCAACTTGGTAATTATTTTAACCAGGTACAATAGCTATTTAATAGTTACCTAGTTAAAATAATAACAAATTTACCTGTAAAATAAATCCTAACCTAAGATATAATTAAACCTAACACTACCCTATCAATAAATTAATTAAATAAACTACCTACAATTACCTACAATTAACCTAACACTACACTATCAATAAATTAATTAAACACAATTCCTACAAATAAATACAATTAAATAAACTAGCTAAAGTACAAAAAATAAAAAAGAACTAAGTTACAAAAAATAAAAAAATATTTACAAACATAAGAAAAATATTACAACAATTTTAAACTAATTACACCTACTCTAAGCCCCCTAATAAAATGACAAAGCCCCCCAAAATAAAAAATTCCCTACCCTATTCTAAATTAAAAAAGGTAAAAGCTCTTTTACCTTACCAGCCCTGAACAGGGCCCTTTGCGGGGCATGCCCCAAGAATTTCAGCTCTTTTGCCTGTAAAAAAAAACATACAATACCCCCCCCCCAACATTACAACCCACCACCCACATACCCCTAATCTAACCCAAACCCCCCTTAAATAAACCTAACACTAAGCCCCTGAAGATCTTCCTACCTTGTCTTCACCATCCAGGTTCACCGATCCGTCCTGAAGAGCTCCTGCGATGTCCTGATCCAAGCCCAAGCGGGGGGCTGAAGAGGTCCATGATCCGGTCAAAGTCTTCATCCAAGCGGGGCAGAAGAGGATCTTCCATCCGATTGAAGTCTTCATCCAAGCAGCATCCATCCGGAGTGAAGCGGCAGGATCCTGAAGACCTCCAGCGAGGAACATCCATCCGGCCCGACGACTGAACGACGAATGACTGTTCCTTTAAGGGACGTCATCCAAGATGGCGTCCCTCGAATTCCGATTGGCTGATAGGATTCCATCAGCCAATCAGAAAATTCCTACCTTAATTCCGATTGGCTGATAGAATCCTATCAGCCAATCGGAATTCGAGGGACGCCATCTTGGATGACGTCCCTTAAAGGAACAGTCATTCGTCGTTCAGTCGTCGGGCCGGATGGATGTTCCGCGCTGGAGGTCTTCAGGATCCTGCCGCTTCGCTCCGGATGGATGCTGCTTGGATGAAGACTTCAATCGGATGGAAGATCCTTGGATGAAGACTTTGACCGGATCATGGACCTCTTCAGCCCCCCGCTTGGGCTTGGATCAGGACATCGGAGGAGCTCTTCAGGACGGATCGGTGAACCTGGATGGTGAAGACAAGGTAGGAAGATCTTCAGGGGCTTAGTGTTAGGTTTATTTAAGGGGGGTTTGGGTTAGATTAGGGGTATGTGGGTGGTGGGTTGTAATGTTGGGGGGGGGGGTATTGTATGTTTTTTTTTACAGGCAAAAGAGCTGAAATTCTTGGGGCATGCCCCGCAAAGGGCCCTGTTCAGGGCTGGTAAGGTAAAAGAGCTTTTACCTTTTTTAATTTAGAATAGGGTAGGGAATTTTTTATTTTGGGGGGCTTTGTTATTTTATTAGGGGGCTTAGAGTAGGTGTAATTAGTTTAAAATTGTTGTAATATTTTTCTTATGTTTGTAAATATTTTTTTATTTTTTGTAACTTAGTTCTTTTTTATTTTTTGTACTTTAGCTAGTTTATTTAATTGTATTTATTTGTAGGAATTGTGTTTAATTAATTTATTGATAGTGTAGTGTTAGGTTAATTGTAGGTAATTGTAGGTAGTTTATTTAATTAATTTATTGATAGGGTAGTGTTAGGTTTAATTATATCTTAGGTTAGGATTTATTTTACAGGTAAATTTGTTATTATTTTAACTAGGTAACTATTAAATAGCTATTGTACCTGGTTAAAATAATTACCAAGTTGCCTGTAAAATAAATATTAATCCTAAAATAGCTATAATATAATTATAATTTATATTGTAGCTATATTAGGATGTATTTTACAGGTAAGTATTTAGCTTTAAATAGGAATAATTTATTTAATAAGAGTTAATTTATTTCGTTAGATTTAAATTATATTTAACTTAGGGGGGTGTTAGAGTTAGGGTTAGACTTAGCTTTAGGGGTTAATCCATTTATTATAGTAGCGGTGAGCTCCGGTCGTCAGATTAGGGGTTAATAATTGAAGTTAGGTGTCGACGATGTTAGGGAGGGCAGATTAGGGGTTAATACTATTTATTATAGGGTTAGTGAGGCGGATTAGGGGTTAATACATTTATTATAGTAGCGCTCAGGTCCGCTCGGCAGATTAGGGGTTAATAAGTGTAGGCAGGTGTCGGCGACGTTGAGGGGGGCAGATTAGGGGTTAATAAATATAATATAGGGGTCGGCGGTGTTAGGGGCAGCAGATTAGGGGTACATAGGGATAACGTAGGTGGCGGCGCTTTGCGGTCGGAAGATTAGGGGTTAATTATTTTAAGTAGCTGGCGGCGACGTTGTGGGGGGCAGGTTAGGGGTTAATAAATGTAATACAGGGGTCGGCGGGGTTAGGGGCAGCAGATTAGGGGTACATAAGTATAACGTAGGTGGCGGTCGGCAGATTAGGGGTTAAAAATTTTTAATCAAGTGGCGGTGATGTGGGGTGAGCTCGGTTTAGGGGTACATAGGTAGTTTATGGGTGTTAGTGTACTTTAGGGTACAGTAGTTAAGAGCTTTATTAACCGTCGTTAGCCCAGAAAGCTCTTAACTACTGCTATTTTCCTGCGGCTGGAGTTTTGTCGTTAGAGCTCTAACGCTCACTTCAGAAACGACTCTAAATACCGGCGTTAGGAAGATCCCATTGAAAAGATAGGATACGCAATTGACGTAAGGGGATCTGCGGTATGGAAAAGTCGCGGCTGAAAAGTGAGCGTTAGACCCTTTAGTCAGCGGGCGGCCAAAACCAGCGTTAGGAGCCTCTAACGCTGGTTTTCACGGCTAACGCCAAACTCCAAATCTAGGCCTTAGTGTTTTTCTTTTTGTAACTTAGTATTTTTTTATTGTAGATTTAAATAATTTGAGTAGGGTTATTTTTTTTAATATGTAATATATTTAATTTAATTGGTAGTTTAATGTAATTTTAGTGTAATAGTTAGGGTAGGTTAATTAATAGTTTAATATAGTTTAATTTAATTCTACAGGTACATTTTAATTTATTATAAGGGTTTTTTGGGTGGGTTTTATTTTTAGAGTAGGGTCTGGGCAGTAAAAGAGCTAAATGCCCTTTTAAGGGCAATGCCAATACAAATGCCCTTTTCAGGGCAATGGGGAGCTTAGGTTTTTTAGATAGGGTTTTTATTTGGGGGGGTTGGATGTGTGGGTGGTAGGTCTTACTGTTGGGGGGTGTTTGTATTTTCTTTACAGTTAAAATAGCTGATTTCTTTGGGGCAATGCCCCGCAAAAGGCCCTTTTAAGGGTCATTGGTAGTTTATTGTAGGTTAGGTTTTTTTTTTTATTTTGGGGGGACTTTTTTATTTTGATAGGGCTATTAGATTAGGTGTAATTCGTTTTTATTTTTGATACTGTGGTTTGTTTGTTTTTGTAACTTAGTGTTTGTTTTTTGTAACTTAGTGTTTTTTCTTTTTGTAACTTAGTATTTTTTTATTGTAGATGTAAATAATTTGAGTAGGGTTAGTTTTTTTTAATATGTAATATATTTAATTTAATTAGTAGTTTAATGTAATTTTAGTGTAATAGTTAGGGTAGGTTAATTAAAAGTTTAATATAGTTTAATTTAATTCTACAGGTAAGTTTAAATTTATTACAAGATAGGGATGTTGAAATTTTAATGTAAAGTTAGCGGGTTGTTAGGTTTAGGGGTTAATAGCTTTATTTAGTTTATGGCGATGTGGGGGGCTGGCAGTTTATGGGGTTTATAGGTTTAGTTAGTGGTAGTAATGTGGGAGGCCAGGGGTTTAGGGGTTATTACTTTTATTTAGTTGCGGTGGGGTCTGGGAGCGGCAGGATAGTGGTTAATAACTTTATTTAGGTTGCGGCAGGGTCCGGGAGTGGAGGAATAGGGGTTAAACATTTTAGTACAGTGGCAGCGTTTATTGACAGGGTATAAATAAAGTTGGTAAAAAGCCGAATAGCAGCGAGATAGATGAATGTTAGTTAACAACAGTTCGATGCTCATCGCCCCGTACTTGATTGGCGGCTTTTTGCTGGCTCCTTTATAAATATGGAGAGCGTATTCAGGTCCGCGGCCACTATGTTAGGCGATGTTAGGTGAGCGTATTGGTGACGTTGAATGCAACAAAGTTGACCGCTTGATATATATCCCCCCCTAGATGTAAACTGGAAAGTAGTTTAATATGTTATGTTCTACCTAAATCATAAAAGAAAACTGTTTGGGTTTTATGTCCCTTTAATAACATAAGTGAATTGGAAAGTGGTTTACAATTTTCCCTTTTAGTAATTAATTACATTTGCAATATTGAGATACACAAGGCTATATCCTAGGCATATTAATACAATTGAGCCACTACTGAAAATCTAGTAGATTTGTCTTAATGGCTCAGTTTTAAAATGGAGAACACATTTTGATCACTAGCAATTTGTGACTGGAAGCTAAAAAAATAAATAATAGAGGTATAATGAGGAGTTACTGAGGGGGACGATAGTGTCAGTCATATTCATGTGGTAGGCCCTTGTTCAGCTCAGGGATAGTAAGTTTTGAGGCCAAGTAAGCCAATAACTTTATTTGTTGTATTGAGTTAACATTTTAACCAACTCATAATATCTGATTGTGTGCTATTGTTTCCATGAGGCCAACCGTAAAATAATGGGCCACGTTATTAATTGCATGCAACTTGCAATCTGGCACTATGCTGGGGCCTAATAGTTCCACAGCTATTTGAATTTTAATATCCATCAGGGTCTATTTAAATGTAAGAAGATAAATATTGCTACAAATACACATTACCATTTGGATTTAAAAAGACCTAAAGATATCCTTACAGTTTGTTCATTTAATAATCAAGCATAATATATTTGACTGTGTTTTATGTAAAAAGCCTCAATGCTTAGACTATTTTTAATTAAACACAAAAACTTGAATTAGTTGAATTCCATATATTTTTTAAGGCTGCTCTATTCATGATTGCCTTGATCTTCTATTATATTTGAACTTTTGGTTTGATGATTTCATCTTCCTAGCAGTATACAAGATTGTGACAAGGAAAATAAGAAAACGGATATTGCATTTCGGATTCTTTCTGAATTTCATTACACTGTTCTATTATCTATAAAACTCTGCACAAACCTACAGATCCCCCTGATGCATTGATGTTAAAAGGAAAAAAATAAAGAAAGGATTATACTGGATTTTTATTAACAACAAATACAGTCTTTATGACCAAGTACAAAATTTCATATGGGAATTTAAAGAAGAAAAAACGTAGTTCATCTAAAGTTGCAATGTATATTCCCATTATAAGAAAGACTTAGTTCACCTGGTTAAATACTTCATACTCACTCCCAAGGTGATAATGCAGGAGAGTTCTGCTAAAACAGATTTAAAATTGTCTTTTTACCATATTGTCTGTGAGCAAAATGTCAAGGATAAAAGAGAATATTTAAACTGCTTATTGCCAAAAGGGGCAAGCAGAGACATTAGATGCTATATAAAAACAGAATTCTCACTGCTTGTTAACTCCAGATGCAGGTCTTGGATACAATATTATACACTATTATAAAATCATTTTTGATGGCACAGATCTGATAAGTTTGGGAAATAAACAGTAAATAATAATTGTATATTGGTGCTTAAAGGTAAATTTTAATGAAAAAAGGACATACTCTAATTCATTAGGACATGCTATTTTTGCATTATTAACTTTAGTAACCTCCCACATGGGTAAAGTCCCCTTTCAGAGCTGCAATCATTGTAGCTCACAAGCTGGAAATTGTCAGCCCAATCGGAAGTGGCAGTTGTACGACCACTGCCAATCAAAATCTGGGTCCTTATCACCTAAAAGGAATGTTAATTATGTTTTTAAACCCTTGGTGGCAGAGTTAATAACTACCTATGGCCAAAAAATGCAAACAATGCATGCAGTTAACCCGAGCATAAGAAAGTCAGTTTAAAAGCATTTTATAATATTTTGTGGAAGAATTATTGAGCAATAGACATATTGTGTTTACATAATGGAATTCTTTCAAGGTACCTTCAATAGAGAAGCCCCTTTGAAGAAGCAATGATAATATCTCTAGGATCCGGAGGTATAGATACAACACCATATCCTGGATCATATTTCAATATTTTGTCATACAGAACCAAATACTGGATTATTTGTCACTATTTTGTCATGTATAGATACAGCATCAGATCCAAGATGATATGTCACTAGTTTGTCATATACAGATATAGCACCAGATCCAAGATGATATTTCACTAGTTTGTCATGTACAGATATAGTACTAGATCCTGGATGATATGTCACTATTTTGTCATGTATAGATATAGCCCCAGATCCTGGATAATATGTCGATATTTTGTCATGTATAGCTATAGCACTAGATTCTGGATGATTTGTCACTATTTTGTCATATAAAGATATAGCACTAGATCCTAGATGATATGTCACTATTTTACCATATACAGATATAGAACCAGATCCTGGATGATATGTCACTATTTTGTCATCTATAGATATAGCACTAGATCCTGGATAATTTGTCACAATTTTGTCATGTACAGATATAGCACCAGATCCGGGATGATATGTCACTATTTTGTCATGTATAAATATAGCACCAGGTCCTGGATGATTTGTCACTATTTTGTCATGTACAGATATAGCACTAGATCCTGGATGATATGTCACTATTTTGTCATGTACAGATATAGCACTAGATCCTGGATGATATGTCACTATTTTGTCATGTATAGATATAGCACTAGATCCTGGATGATATGTCACTATTTTGTCATGTACAGATATAGCACTAGATCCTGGATGATATGTCACTATTTTGTCATGTACAGATATAGCACTAGATCCTGGATGATATGTCACTATTTTGTCATGTACAGATATAGCACTAGATTCTGGATGATATGTCACTATTTTGTCATGTACAGATATAGCACTAGATTCTGGATGATATGTCACTATTTTGTCATGTATAGATATAGCACTAGATCCTGGATGATATGTCACTATTTTGTCATGTACAGATATAGCACTAGATCCTGGATGATATGTCACTATTTTGTCATGTATAGATATAGCACTAGATCCTGGATGATATGTCACTATTTTGTCATGTACAGATATAGCACTAGATCCTGGATGATATGTCACTATTTTGTCATGTACAGATATAGCACTAGATCCTGGATGATATGTCACTATTTTGTCATGTATAGATATAGCCCCAGATCCTGGATAATATGTCGATATTTTGTCATGTATAGATATAGCACTAGATTCTGGATGATTTGTCACTATTTTGTCATATAAAGATATAGCACTAGATCCTAGATGATATGTCACTATTTTACCATATACAGACATAGAACCAGATCCTGGATGATATGTCACTATTTTGTCATCTATAGATATAGCACTAGATCCTGGATAATTTGTCACAATTTTGTCATGTACAGATATAGCACCAGATCCGGGATGATATGTCACTATTTTGTCATGTATAGATATAGCACTAGATCCTGGATAAGATGTGTCTCTATCTTGTAATGTGCAGATATAGCACTAGATCCTGGATGATATGTCACTATTTTGTCATGTACAGATATAGCACCAGATCCGGGATGATATGTCACTATTTTGTCATGTATAAATATAGCACCAGGTCCTGGATGATTTGTCACTATTTTGTCATGTACAGATATAGCACCAGATCCGGGATGATATGTCACTATTATGTCATGTATAAATATAGCACCAGGTCCTGGATGATTTGTCACTATTTTGTCATGTACAGATATAGCACTAGATCCTGGATGATATGTCACTATATTGTCATGTACAGATATAGCACTAGATCCTGGATGATATGTCACTATTTTGTCATGTATACATATAGCACAAGATTCTGGATGATATGTCACTATATTGTCATGTACAGATATAGCACTAGATCCTGGATGATATGTCACTATTTTGTCATGTACAGATATAGCACTAGATCCTGGATGATATGTCACTATTTTGTCATGTATACATATAGCACAAGATTCTGGATGATATGCCATTAGTTTGTCATGTATAGATATAGCACCAGATCCTGGATGATTTGTCGCTATTTTGTCATGTATAGATATAGCACTAGATCCTGGATGATTTGTCGCTATTTTGTCATATACAGATATAGCACCAGATCCTGGATGATTTGTCGCTATTTTGTCATGTATAGATATAGCACTAGATCCTGGATGATTTGTCGCTATTTTGTCATATACAGATATAGCACCAGATTCTGGATGATATGTCACTATTTGTCATGTACAGATATAGCACCAGATCCTGGATGATTTGTCGCTATTTTGTCATATACAGATATAGCACTAGATCCTGGATGATGTGTCACTATTTTGTCATATACAGATATAGCACCAGATTCTGGATGATATGTCACTATTTTGTCATGTACAGATATAGCACTAGATCCTGGATGATATGTCACTATTTTGTCATGTATAGATATAGCACCAGATTCTGGATGATATGTCACTATTTGTCATGTACAGATATAGCACCAGATCCTGGATATTTCACTATTTTGTCATGTATAGATATAGCACTAGATCCTGGATAAGATGTGTCTCTATCTTGTAATGTGCAGATATAGCACTAGATCCTGGATGATATGTCACTATTTTGTCATGTATAAATATAACACTAGATCCTGGAGGATATGTCACTATTTTGTCATGTATAGATATAGCACCAGATCCTGGATGATATGTCACAATTTTGTCATGTATAGATAAAGCAATAGATCCTGGATGATATGCGACTATTTTGTCATGTACATATATAGCACTAGATACTGGATGAATTGTCACTTTATTGTCTTGTATAGATATAGCACTAGATCCTGGATGATATGTCACTATATTGTCATGTACAGATATAGCACTAGATCCTGGATGATTTGTCCCTTGTTTGTCATGTACAGATATAGTACTAGATCCTAGATGATATGTCACTATCTTGTAATGTACGGATATAGCACTAGATCCTGGATGATATGTCACTATTTTGTCATGTATAAATATAGCACTAGATCCTGAATGATTTGTCACTATTTTGTCAATTATAGATATAGCACCAGATCCTTGATGATATAGCACAATTTTGTCATGTATAGATAAAGCACTAGATCCTGGATGATATGCCACTATATTGTCATGTACAGATATAGCATTAGATCCTGGATGATTTGTCACTAGTTTGCCATGTACAGATATAGCACTAGATCATGAATGATATGTCACTATTTTGTCATGAATACATATAGTACCAGATCCTGGATGATATGTCACTAGTTTGTCATGTATAGATATAGCACTTGATCCTGGATGATATGTCACTATTTTGTCATGTACAGATATAGCACTAGATCCTGGATAATATATCACTATTTTGTCATGTATAGCTATAGCACTAGATCCTGGATGATATGTCACTATTTTGTCATGTACAGATATAGCACTAGATCCTGGATGATATGTCACTATTTTGTCATGTATAGATATAGCACCAGATCCTGGATGATATGTCACTATTTGTCATGTACAGATATAGCACCAGAACCTGGATGATATGTCACTATTTTGTCATGTACAGATATAGCACTAGATCCTGGATGATATGTCACTATTTTGTCATGTATAGATATAGCACCAGATCCTGGATGATATGTCACTACATTGTCATGTACAGATATAGCACTAGATCCTGGATGATATGTCACTATTTTGTCATGTATAGATACAGCACCAGCTCCTGGATGATATGTCACTAGTTGGCATATACACATATAGCACCAGTTCATGGATAATATTTCACTATTTTGTCATGTATAGATATAGCATCAGATCCTGAATGATATGTCACTATTTTGTCATGTATAGGTATAGCACTGGATCCTCGATGATATGTCACTAGTTTGTCATGTATAGATATAGCACTTGATCCTGGATGATATGTCACTATTTTGTCATGTACAGATATAGCACTAGATCCTGGATGATATGTCACTATTTTGTCATGTACAGATATAGCACTAGATCCTGGATGATATGTCACTATTTTGTCATGTATAGATATAGCACCAGATCCTGGATGATATGTCACTATTTGTCATGTACAGATATAGCACCAGAACCTGGATGATATTTCACTATTTTGTCATGTATAGATATAGCACTAGAACCTGGATAAGATGTGTCTCTATCTTGTAATGTACAGATATAGCACTAGATCCTGGAGGATATGTTACTATTTTGTCATGTATAGATAAAGCAATAGATCCTGGATGATATGTCACAATTTTGTCATGTATAGATAAAGCAATAGATCCTGGATGATATGCCACTATTTTGCCATGTACAGAAATAGCACTAGATCCTGGATGAATTGTCACTATATTGTCATGTATAGATATAGCACTAGATCCTGGATGATATGTCACTATATTGTCATGTACAAATATAGCATTAGATCCTAGATGATTTGTCACTTGTTTGTCATGTACAGATATAGCACTAGATCCTAGATGATATGTCACTATATTGTCATGTACAGATATAGCACTAGATCCTGGATGATATGTCACTACTTTGTCATTTATAAATATAGCACTAGATCCTGGATGATATGTCCCTATTTTGTCATGTATAGATATAGCACCAGTTCCTTGATGATATGTCACAATTTTGTCATGTATAGATAAAGCACTAGATCCTGGATGATTTGTCATTATTTTGTCATGTACAGATATAGCACTAAATCCTGGATGATTTGTCACTAGTTTGTCATGTACAGATATAGCACTAGATCCTAGATGATATGTCACTATATTGTCATGTATAGCTATAGCACTAGATCCTGGATGATATGTCACTATATTGTCATGTATAGATTTAGCACTAGATCCTGGATGATATGTCACTATCATGTAATGTACAGATATAGCATAGATCCTGGATGATATGTCACTATTATGTCATGTATATATAGCACCAGATCCTGGATGATATGTCACTATTTTGTCATGTACAGTTATAGCACCAGATCCTGGATGATTTGTCACTATTTTATCATGTACAGATATAGCACTAGATCCTGAATGATATGTCACTATTTTGTCATGTAGAGATATAGCACCGTATCCTCGATAATATGTCACTAGTTTGTCATGTATAGATATAGCACTTGATCTTGGATGATATGTCACTATTTTGTCATGTACAGATATAGCACTAGATCCTGGATGGTATGTCAATATTTTGTCATGTATAAATATAGCACCAGATCCTAAATGATATGTCACTATTTGTCATGTACAGATTTAGCACCAGATCCTGCATGATATTTCACTATTTTGTCAAGTATAGATATAGCACTAGATCCTGGATAAGACGTGTCTCTATCTTGTAATGTACAGATATAGCACTAGATCCTGGATGATATGTCACTATTTTGTCATGTATAAATATAGCACTAGATCCTGGATGATATGTCACTATTTTGTCATGTATAAATATAGCACTAGATCCTGGAGGATATGTCACAATTTTGTCATGTATAGATAAAGCACCAGATCCTGGATGATTTGTCACTATTTTATCATGTACAGATATAGCACTAGATCCTGGATAAAATGTCAATATTTTGTCATGTACATATATAGCACTAGATCCTGGATAATATGTCACTATTTTGTCATGTATAGCTATAGCACCAGATCCTGGATTATTTGTCACTATTTTGTCATGTATACATATAGCACAAGATCCTGGATGATATGTCATTAGCTTGTCATGTATACAGGGAGTGCAGAATTATTAGGCAAGTTGTATTTTTGAGGATTAATTTTATTATTGAACAACAACCATGTTCTCAATGAACCCAAAAAACTAATTAATATCAAAGCTGAATAGTTTTGGAAGTAGTTTTTAGTTTGTTTTTAGTTATAGCTATTTTAGGGGGATATCTGTGTGTGCAGGTGACTATTACTGTGCATAATTATTAGGCAACTTAACAAAAAACAAATATATACCCATTTCAATTATTTATTTTTACCAGTGAAACCAATATAACATCTCAACATTCACAAATATACATTTCTGACATTCAAAAACAAAACAAAAACAAATCAGTGACCAATATAGCCACCTTTCTTTGCAAGGACACTCAAAAGCCTGCCATCCATGGATTCTGTCAGTGTTTTGATCTGTTCACCATCAACATTGTGTGCAGCAACAACCACAGCCTCCCAGACACTGTTCAGAGAGGTGTACTGTTTTCCCTCCTTGTAAATCTCACATTTGATGATGGACCACAGGTTCTCAATGGGGTTCAGATCAGGTGAACAAGGAGGCCATGTCATTAGATTTTCTTCTTTTATACCCTTTCTTGCCAGCCACGCTGTGGAGTACTTGGACGTGTGTGATGGAGCATTGTCCTGCATGAAAATCATGTTTTTCTTGAAGGATGCAGACTTCTTCCTGTACCACTGCTTGAAGAAGGTGTCTTCCAGAAACTGGCAGTAGGACTGGGAGTTGAGCTTGACTCCATCCTCAACCCGAAAAGGCCCCACAAGCTCATCTTTGATGATACCAGCCCAAACCAGTACTCCACCTCCACCTTGCTGGCGTCTGAGTCGGACTGGAGCTCTCTGCCCTTTACCAATCCAGCCACGGGCCCATCCATCTGGCCCATCAAGACTCACTCTCATTTCATCAGTCCATAAAACCTTAGAAAAATCAGTCTTGAGATATTTCTTGGCCCAGTCTTGACGTTTCAGCTTGTGTGTCTTGTTCAGTGGTGGTCGTCTTTCAGCCTTTCTTACCTTGGCCATGTCTCTGAGTATTGCACACCTTGTGCTTTTGGGCACTCCAGTGATGTTGCAGCTCTGAAATATGGCCAAACTGGTGGCAAGTGGCATCTTGGCAGCTGCACGCTTGACTTTTCTCAGTTCATGGGCAGTTATTTTGCGCCTTGGTTTTTCCACACGCTTCTTGCGACCCTGTTGACTATTTTGAATTAAACGCTTGATTGTTCGATGATCACGCTTCAGAAGCTTTGCAATTTTAAGAGTGCTGCATCCCTCTGCAAGATATTTCACTATTTTTTACTTTTCTGAGCCTGTCAAGTCCTTCTTTTGACCCATTTTGCCAAAGGAAAAGAAGTTGCCTAATAATTATGCACACCTGATATAGGGTGTTGATGTCATTAGACCACACCCCTTCTCATTACAGAGATGCACATCACCTAATATGCTTAATTGGTAGTAGGCTTTCGAACCTATACAGCTTGGAGTAAGACAACATGCATAAAGAGGATGATGTGGTCAAAATACTCATTTGCCTAATAATTCTGCACTCCCTGTAGATATAGCACTAAATCCTGAATGATATGTCACTATTTTGTCATGTAGAGATATAGCACCGTATCCTCGATAATATGTCACTAGTTTGTCATGTATAGATATAGCACTTGATCTTGGATGATATGTCACTATTTTGTCATGTACAGATATAGCACTAGATCCTGGATGGTATGTCAATATTTTGTCATGTATAAATATAGCACCAGATCCTGAATGATATGTCACTATTTGTCATGTACAGATTTAGCACCAGATCCTGCATGATATTTCACTATTTTGTCAAGTATAGATATAGCACTAGATCCTGGATAAGACGTGTCTCTATCTTGTAATGTACAGATATAGCAGTAGATCCTGGATGATATGTCACTATTTTGTCATGTATAAATATAGCACTAGATCCTGGAGGATTTGTCACTATTTTGCCAAGTACAGATATAGCACTAGATCCTGGATGATTTGTCACTTGTTTGTCATGTACAGATATAGCACTAAATCCTAGATGATATGTCACTATATTGTCATGTACAGATATAGCACTAGATCCTGGATGATTTGTCACTTGTTTGTCATGTACAGATATAGCACTAGATCCTGGATGATATGTCACTATATTGTCATGTATAGATATAGCACTAGATCCTGGATGATATGTCACTATATTGTCATGTATAGATATAGCACTAGATCCTGGATGATATGTCACTATCTTGTAATGTACAGATATAGCACTAGATCCTGATGATATGTCACTATTATGTCATGTATAGATATAGCACCAGATCCTGGATGATATGTCACTATTTTGTCATGTACAGTTATAGCACCAGATCCTGGATGATTTGTCACTATTTTATCATGTACAGATATAGCACTAGATCCTCAATGATATGTCAATATTTTTTCATGTATAGATATAGCACCAGATCCTGGATGATATGTCACTATTTGTCATGTACAGATATAGCACCAGATCCTGGATGATATTTCACTATTTTGTCATGTATAGATATAGCACTAGATCCTGAATGATATGTCTCTATCTTGTAATGCACAGATATAGCACTAGATCCTTGATGATATTTCACTATTTTGTCATGTATTTATATAGCACCAGATCCTGGATGATATATCACTATTTTGTCATGTACAGATACAGCACCAGATCCTGGATGATATGTCTCTATCTTGTAGTATACAGATATAGCACTAGATCCTGGATGATATGTCACTATTTTTTCATGTACAGATATAGCACTAGATAATAGATGATATGTCATTAGTTTGTCATGTATAAATATAGCACTAGATCCTGGATGATATGTCACAATTTTGTCATGTATAGATATAGCACTAGATCCTGGATGATATGTCACTATATAGTCATGTACAAATATAGCACTGCATCCTGGATGATTTGTCACTTGTTTGTCATGTACAGATATAGCACTAGATCCTGGATGATTTGTCACTAGTTTGTCATGTATAGATATAGCACTAGATCCTGGATGATATGTCACTATATTGTCATGTATAGATATAGCACTAGATCCTGGATGATATGTCACTATATTGTCATGTATAGATATAGCACTAGATCCTGGATGATATGTCACTATATTGTCATGTATAGATATAGCACTAGATCCTGGATGATATGTCACTATATTGTCATGTACAGATATAGCACTAGATCCTGGATGATTTGTCACTAGTTTGTCATGTACAGATATAGCACTAGATCCTGGAGGATATGTCCCTATATTGTCATGAATAGATATAGCACTAGATCCTGGATGATATATCACTATCTTGTAATGTACAGATATAGCACTAGATCCTACATGATATGTCACTATATTGTCATGTATAGATATAGCACTAGATCCTAGATGATATGTCACTATTTTGTCATGTATAAATATAGCACTAGATCCTGGATGATATGTCACAATTTTGTCATGTACAGATATAGCACTAGATCCTGGATGATATGTCACTACATTGTCATGTACAGATATAGCACTAGATCCTGGATGATTTGTTTCTAGTTTGTCATGTACGGATATAACACTAGATCCTGGAGGATATGTCACTATATTGTCATGTATAGATATAGCACTAGATCCTGGATGATATATCACTATCTTGTAATGTACAGATATAGCACTAAATTCTACATGATATGTCACTATATTGTCATGTATATATATATAGCACTAGATCCTGGATGATATATCACTATCTTGTAATGTACAGATATAGCACTAAATCCTACATGATAAGGCACTATATTGTCATGTATATATATAGAACTAGATCCTGGGTGATATGTCACTATATTGTCATGTACAGATATAGCACTAGTTTCTGGATGATTTGTCACTAATTTGTCATGTACACATATAGCATTAGTTCCTGGAGGATATGTCACTATATTGCCATGTATATATATAGAACTAGATCCTGGATGATATGTCACTATATTGTCATGTACAGATATAGCACTAGATTCTGGATGATTTGTCACTAATTTGTCATGTACACATATAGCATTAGTTCCTGGAGGATATGTCACTATATTGTCATGTATAGATATAACACTAGATCATGGATGATATATCACTATCTTGTAATGTACAGATATAGCACTAGATCCTAGATGATATGTCATTATCTTGTAATGTACAGATATAGCACTATATCCTGGATGATATGTCACAATTTAGTCATGTATAGATAAAGCACTAGATCCTGGATGATATGTCATTATTTTGTCATCTACAGATATAGCACTGGATCCTGGATGATTTGTCATTAGTTTGTCATGTAAAGATATAGCACTAGATCCTAGATGATATGTCACTATATTGTCATGTATAGCTATAGCACTAGATCCTGGATGATATGTCACTATATTGTCATGTACAGCTATAGCACTAGATCCTGGATGATTTGTCACTAGTTTGTCATGTACAGATATAGCACTAGATCCTGGATGATATGTCACTATATTGTCATGTATAGATATAGCACTAGATCCTGGATGATATGTCACTATCTTGTAATGTACAGATATAGCACTAGATCGTGGATGATATGTCACTATTATGTCATGTATAGATATAGCACCAGATCCTGGATGATATGTCACTATTTGTACAGTTATAGCACCAGATCCTGGATGATTTGTCACTATTTTGTCATGTACAGATATAGCACTGGATCCTGGATGATATGTCACTATCTTGTAATGTACAGATATAACACTAGATCCTAGATGATATGTCACTATTTTGTCATGTATAGATAAAGCACTAGATCCTGGATGATATGTCACAATTTTGTCATGTATAGATATAGCACTAGATCCTGGATGATATGTCACTATATTGTCATGTACAAATATAGCACTACATCCTGGATGATTTGTCACTTGTTTGTCATATACAGATATAGCACTAAATCCTGGATGATTTGTCACTAGTTTGTCATGTACAGATATAGCACTAGAACCTGGATGATATGTCACTATCTTGTAATGTACAGATATAACACTAGATCCTAGATGATATGTCACTATATTGTCATGAATAGATATAGCACTAGATCCTGGATGATATATCACTATCTTGTAATGTACAGATATAGCACTAGAGCCTACATGATATGTCACTATATTGTCATGTATAGATATAGCACTAGATCCTAGATGATATGTCACTATTTTGTCATGTATAAATATAGCACTAGATCCTGGATGATATGTCACAATTTTGTCATGTATAGATACAGTATAGCACTAGATCCTGGATGATATGTCACTATATTGGCATGTACAGATATAGCACTACATCCTGGATGATTTGTCACTTGTTTGTCATGTACAGATATAGCACTAGATCTTGGATGATTTGTAACTAGTTTGTCATGTACAGATGTAGCACTAGATCCTGGATGATATGTCACTATATTGTCATGTACAGATATAGCACTAGATCCTGGATGATTTGTCACTAGTTTGTCATGTACGGATATAGCACTAGATCCTGGAGGATATGTCACTATATTGTCATGTATAGATATAGCACTAGATCCTGGATGATATATCACTATCTTGTAATGTACAGATATAGCACTAAATTCTACATGATATGTCACTATATTGTCATGTATATATATATATAGCACTAGATCCTGGTTGATATGTCACTATTTTTTCATGTATAGATATAGCACTAGATCCTGGATGATATGTCACTATTTTTCATGTATAAATATAGCACCAGATCCTGGATTTTATGTCACTATTTTGTCATGCAAAACAAAGAAAAAGACTTGCTCTATGTAATAAAATGGGACATTTATTGTATCCATTAAAAATTATGCTGACACACAGCCACCCATAAAGAAAGGTAGGAAAAGATGCGCAGCACAAATGTCTTACGCGTTTCAGCGATATGCCGTATTCATAGCCTGTCTTTTGAACACATTCCCTCACTTAAGAACACACTGATTGGTCAAAAAGAAGTGCATCCTCCTACAAAAAACACCTGTGACATATGAATTAGGTACATTAAATGTTTGTTAATATTTAGACATTAGAATGAATTCTGATATAAATAAGCTGATGTAGAAATATACTACTTGACAGATACAGAGAATGTAAGAAGGAAAGCTAACTCTGTATACAACTATCCAAAATATGCTGTACATGTAAAAATGTATAAATGAGATTTAACACCAAAAGTTAAGTAATACACGTTACTGAACTAATATCTTAAAAGGTTCAAGACTAAGAGATTTAGAGTTCTGCGTTAGCCGTCCAAACCAGCATTAGGGGGTCCTAACGCTGGTTTTGGCCGCCCGCTGGTATTTAGAGTCAGTCAGGAAAGGGTCTAACGCTCACTTTCCAGCCGCGACTTTTCCATACCGCAGATCCCCTTACGTCAATTGCGTATCCTATCTTTTCAATGGGATCTTTCTAACGCTGGTATTTAGAGTCTTGGCTGAAGTGAGCGTTAGAACTCTAACAACAAGACTCCAGCCGCAGAAAAAAGTCAGGAGTTTAGAGCTTTATGGGCTAACGCCGGTTCATAAAGCTCTTAACTACTGTGCTCTAAAGTACACTAACACCCATAAACTACCTATGTACCCCTAAACCAAGGTCCCCCACATCGCCGCCACTATAATTAAATTTTTTAACCCCTAACCTACCGACCGCACACCGCCGCCACCTACATTATTCCTATGTACCCCTAATCTGCTGCCCCTAACATCGCTGACGCCTACATAATATTTATTAACCCCTAATCTGCCCCCCCCCAACGTCGCCGCTACCTTACCTACACTTTTTAACCCCTAATCTGCCGACCGGACCTCACCACCACTATAATAAATGTATTAACCCCTAAAGCTAAGTCTAACCCTAACCCTAACACCCCCTAAGTAAAATATAATTTTTATCTAACAAAATAATATAAATCTTATTAAATAAATTATTCCTATTTAAAGCTAAATACTTACCTGTAAAATAAACCCTAATATAGCTACAATATAACGAATAATTACATTGTAGCTATTTTAGAATTAATATTTATTTTACAGGCAACTTTGTATTTATTTTAACCAGGTACAATAGCTATTAAATAGTTAATAACTATTTAATAGCTACCTAGTTAAAATAATTGCAAAATTACCAGTAAAATAAATCCTAACCTAAGTTACAATTAAACCTAACACTACACTATCAATAAATTAATTAACTAAACTACCTACAATTATCTACAATTAAATCAACTAAACTAAATTACAAAAAAAACAAACACTAAATTACAAAAAAAAACAAACACTAAATTACAAAAAATAAAAAAAGATTACAAGAATTTTAAACTAATTACACCTACTCTAAGCCCCCTAAAAAATAACAAAGCCTCCCAAAATAAAAAAATGCCCTACCCTATTCTAAAATAAAAATTTTACAGCGCTTTTACCTTACCAGCCCTTAAAAAGGCCTTTTGCGGGGCATACCCCAAAGAAAACAGCTCTTTTGCCTGTAAAAAAACATACAATACCCCCCCAACATTACAACCCACCACCCACATACCCCTAATCTAACCCAAACCCCCCTTAAAAAACCTAACACTAAGCCCCTTAAGATCTCCCTACCTTATCTTCACCATGCCGTGTATCACCGATCCGTCCAGAAGAGGCTCCGAAGTCTTCATCCTATCCGGCAAGAAGAGGTCCAGAAGAGGCTCCGAAGTCTTCATCCTATCCGGCAAGAACAGGACATCCGGACCGGCAAACATCTTCATCCAAGCGGCATCTTCTATCTTCATCCATCCGACGAGGAGTGGCTCCATCTTCAAGACCTCCGGCGCAACATCCTCTTCTCCGGGCGACTAGACGACGAATGAAGGTTGCTTTAAATGACGTCATCCAAGATAGCGTCCCTCGAATTCCGATTGGCTGATAGGATTCTATCAGCCAATCGGAATTAAGGTAGGAAAAATCTGATTGGCTGATTGAATCAGCCAATCAGATTCAAGTTCAATTGGATTGGCTGATCCAATCAGCCAATCAGATTGAGCTCACATTCTATTGGCTGTTCCATTCAGCCAATAGAATGCGAGCTTAATCTGATTGGCTGATCCAATCAGCCAATCGGATTGAACTTGAATCTGATTGGCTGATTCAATCAGCCAATCAGATTTTTCCTACCTTAATTCCTATTGGCTGATAGAATCCTATCAGCCAATCGGAATTCGAGGGACGCCATTTTGGATGACGTCCCTTAAAGGAACCTTCATTCGTCGTCTAGTCGTCGGAGAAGAGGATGTTCCGCGCCGGAGGTCTTGAAGATGCAGCCGCTCCTCGTCGGATGGATGAAGATAGAAGATGCCGCTTGGATGAAGATGTCTGCCGGTCCGGATGTCCTGTTCTTGCCGGATAGGATGAAGACTTCGGAGCCTCTTCTGGACCTCTTCTTGCCGGATAGGATGAAGACTTCGGAGCCTCTTCTGGACGGATCGGTGATACCCGGCGTGGTGAAGATAAGGTAGGGAGATCTTCAGGGGCTTAGTGTTAGGTTTTTTAAGGGGTGTTTGGGTTAGATTAGGGGTATGTGGGTGGTGGGTTGTAATGTTGGGGGGGGGCATTGTATGTTTTTTGTTATAGGCAAAAGAGCTGCTTTCTTTGGGGCATGCCCCGCAAAAGGCCCTTTTAAGGGCTGGTAAGGTAAAAGAGCTGTAAACTTTTTATTTTAGAATAGGGTAGGGCATTTTTTTATTTTGGGGGGCTTTGTTATTTTTTAGGGGGCTTAGAGTAGGTGTAATTAGTTTAAAATACTTGTAATCTTTTTTTATTTTTTGTAATTTAGTGTTTGTTTGTTTTTGTAATTTAGTTTAGTTGATTTAATTGTAGATAATTGTAGGTAGTTTATTTAATTAATTTATTGATAGTGTAGTGTTAGGTTTAATTGTAACTTAGGTTAGGATTTATTTTACTGGTAATTTTGTAATTATTTTAACTAGGTAGCTATTAAATAGTTATTAACTATTTAATAGCTATTGTACCTGGTTAAAATAAATACAAAGTTGCCTGTAAAATAAATATTAATCCTAAAATAGCTGCAATGTAATTATTATTTATATTGTAGCTATATTAGGGTTTATTTTACAGGTAAGTATTTAGCTTTATATAGGAATAATTTATTTAATAAGATTTATTTTATTTCATTAGATTTAAATTATATTTAACTTAGGGGGGTGTTAGGGTTAGGGTTAGACTTAGCTTTAGGGGTTAATACATTTATTAGAGTAGCGGTGAGGTCCGGTCGGCAGATTAGGGGTTAATACTTGAAGTTAGGTGTTGGCGATGTTAGGGAGGGCAGATTAGGGGGTTAATACTATTTATTATAGGGTTTTTGAGGCGGGAGTGAGGCGGTTTAGGGGTTAATACATGTATTATAGTGGCCGCGAGGTCCGGTCGGCAGATTAGGGGTTAATAAGTGTAGGTAGGTAGCGGCAACGTTGGGGGCAGATTAGGGGTTAATAAATATAATATAGGTGTCGGCGATGTTAGGGGCAGCAGATTAGGTGTACATAGCTATAATGTAGGTTGCGGCGCTGTACGGAGCGGCAGATTAGGGGTTAATAATAATATGCAGGGGTCAGCGATAGTGGGGGCGGCAGATTAGAGGTTAATAAGTGTAAGGTTAGGGGTGTTTAGACTTGGGGTACATGTTAGGGTGTTAGGTGCAGACTTAGGAAGTGTTTCCCCATAGAAAACAATGGGGCTGCGTTAGGAGCTGAACGCTGCTTTTTTGCAGGTGTTAGGTTTTTTTTCAGCTCAAACTGCCCCATTGTTTCCTATGGGGGAATCATGCACGAGCACGTTTTTGAAGCTGGCCGCGTCCGTAAGCAACGCTGATATTTAGAGTTGCAGTGGCGGTAAATTATGCTCTACGCTCCCTTTTTGGAAGAAGAATAGAAAGAGGGCGCCACAATAGCGTGATATCGTCTGGAATGCAGGTATAGATAAAGGTAGATATTTATGGTTACCAGATGGTGTGGCACTGTACTGTGACCAGTGCAAGAGAGCAGGCTAGCACTTAACAGTGGCTAGTACACTGTAGGAGTCAGGCTCCAAAGGCACTTGCTCTGGTTGCAACTTGGTGTTTGTCTCCTGATGTCTGGACTTCAGGTGCTGCAAAGGAGTGATCTTATGTGTGTTGTTCAGTGGATATATATGAACCACAACACAGACAACTTCAATTTTTTTTTTTGAAGTTGTCTGTGTTGTGGTTCATATATATCCACTGAACAACACACATAAGATCACTCCTTTGCAGCACCTGAAGTCCAGACATCAGGAGACAAACACCAAGTTGCAACCAGAGCAAGTGCCTTTGGAGCCTGACTCCTACAGTGTACTAGCCACTGTTAAGTGCTAGCCTGCTCTCTTGCACTGGTCACAGTACAGTGCCACACCATCTGGTAAGCATAAATATCTACCTTTATCTATACCTGCATTCCAGACGATATCACGCTATTGTGGCGCCCTCTTTCTATTCTTCTTCAACAGTTGTTCCAAACTCTCTGGGATCAAGAGGAGCAGCCTGATTCATCATCATCTCCTTCAAGAGGACATCTGTACCCCTTATTTACCACCAATATATGGACATTAAACAGGACTAATACGGTAGACCTGATCTACGATATTCAAAGTACAATAACTAGTTTTAAATTGTTTTTTGTTTTCCTTTATAATATCAGCGCTCTTTTATATCCCTTTATTGGGATATTTTTACCTGTTGCTCCCTTTTTGGAGCCTAACGCAGCCCTTCAGAGAACTCTAAATACCAGCGTTGTTTAAAAGGTGCAGGGGGGAAAAAACATGCGTAGCTAACGCACCCCTTCTAACGCAAAACTCTAAATCTAGGCGTAAGTTATTAGCTCTGCATATAATATTAGATGTGTTAGTGGGTCTTAATAATAAATGACTCTATGAGGCCCATTTATCAAGCTCCGTATTGAGCTTGAGGGCCTGTGTTTCTGGCGAGTCTTCAGGCTCGCCAGAAACACAAGTTATGGAGCAGCGGTGTAAAGACCGCTGCTCCATAACCCTGTCTGCCTGCTCTGATGAGACGGACAGGAATCGCCACAATACAACCCGATTGAGTATGATTGGGTTAATTGACACCTCCCTGCTGGTGGCCCATTGGCCGCGAGTCTGCAGGAGGTGGCGTTGCACCAGCAGCTCTTGTGAGCTGCTGGTGCAATGCTAAATACGGAGAGCGTATTGCTCTCCGCATTCAGTGATGTCTGTCGGACCTGATCCACACTGTCGGATCAGGTCCGACAGACATATGATAATTCGGCCTCGAAAGGTCATTCCTAATATTTGATGAGATCATATCTGGAGTTCAGACCTTCAGGATATCTCGTTCGAAGTCTGATTATCCAGAAGGTCTCTCTTTTGGCCAAAAGTTTATCTACATCTCCCCCCCCCCCTTTTGGGAACTCTAACTTTCTTAATGACATACCACTTCAGGGTATCAATCTTGCCATTGTGTTTTTCAGTGAAGTGTCGCACTAGGGGGGTGGTTAATCTTCCTTGGCCAATAGTGGACAGATGTTCCCGAATCCTGGACTTGATATCTCTGGATGTGAGTCCAATATATTGAACCCCACATAATTCACATTTTGGCATGTAAATAACTTGGGTAGACATACAGTTCATACATGTTTTTATAGGAAAAATTTCTCCTGTGACATGTGAACTGAAATATTTAGCTCTGTCCAAATATTCACATGGTCTGCATTTGCAATGACCGCAACCATACATCCCTGTGCTGGTCATCCAAGTGCTAGGGGTACATGCTTGTTGTTTTAGTTGTGTGAGAGATAAAATGGATCCCAAAGTTAAGCTTTTTCGGGAACTACATCTCAACCCTTGTTTCCCTACATCAGTGAGTTTATCATCCGCTGCAAGTATGTGAAAATGTTTCTTAATGATCTGTGCTATTTGTGGAAATTGGGCACTATAGTTGGTGACAAAATTGACTCCTCTAAAATCATGTGCTTTAGAAGATCCAGATCCCTTTAAGAGAAATGATCTCTTTTTTAGTTCAACTTTTTTTCTAGCTGAAATAATGGTTTTGTGAGAGTATCGCCTATCCTTCAGTCTACTCTCTAAATCATCCACTTGAAACTCAAAAACATCATTCTGTGAACAATTTATTTTTAGGTGAATGAAGTCACCCTTTACTACTGCTGCTGCTGTATGTTTGGGGTGGCAGCTTTTTCCATGGAGTAAAGAGTTACCATCAATAGGTTTTCTATATACCTTTGTGTGCACCTTGCCATCTCCCAATCCATTCAGGCATAGGTCTTAATAGTTTATTGTATTCGGATGACTTTAAAAAATTAAACTCAATCCAATATTGTTGTTGTTTAGATAGTTGACAAAAAGTATAACATTGTCTCGTGGTCCTCTCAATATAAATAACAGATCATCTATGTATCTGATGTACATAGATATCTCTGTCCTGAAGGGATTCCTATCTCCAAAGATGTGGAAGATTTCCCACCAACCTAAAAATAGGTTGGTGTAGTATGGAGTAAACTTCACCCCCATTGCAGTTCCACATCTCTGGAGATAGAAAATCACCTGGAATTCAAAAAAAATGGTGTCAATAGAAATTCTGTAATTTTCTAAATATACTCCTGAAAGTAATCTGAAAAATATGTAAAGTTTCTCAAAAAGAAGCCTATTGCCTTGATACCCTCTCCATGTGGTATTGACGAGTATAAAGATACGGTGTCCACTGTGACCCAAGTATAAGTGTCATTCCAATCCTAAATGTTGCAAAATATTTAAAACATATTTAGTGTCTCTCACATAGGATTGTAGGGAAATAACCAAAGGTTGGAGAATGGCATCAAGCCACTGGGATAGGTGTTCTAAAAGAGACCCTATCCCACTGACTATTGGATGCAAATTAACTAAGGCTTTGTGAGTCTTAGGTAGGTAATGGAAGAGGGTAATTCTAGGATATTGTACATTTAAATACTCTGCAGTATTTTCATCTAAAAATCCCTCTTCCAACCCCTCATCCAAAATGTGCAGGAGCTCTGACCTGTATGTGTTTGTTGGATCTCTAGGCAACACCAAATAGTTGATATCGTTATTCAAATGTCTGAGGGCTTCTCCAATATATTCAGATTTTGTGAGTACCACTATTGTGCCACCTTTATCAGAGTTTTTAATCACTATATTGGTGTTGTCCTGGAGAGATTTAAGGGCTGTTCTTTCCCCTTTGGTTAAATTGTGTTGTACAGAGCTGGGAGTGCATTTAAGATCTACCAAATCTTTTTCTATCCTGTTGAAGAATGTTTTGATGATATTACCTCTATTGTGTATTGGATTGAATATTGAGGTGGGCTTAAAGGAAACACCTCTATTTCTTTGACCTTGATGACTATCTGTATCAATATTGAGCTCCTGAAGGGCCACAATGTCACATGATTCTTGAAAAGAAAATGTTGTGATAGATACCTGTGGAGTTGATATTTGTACATCTGTCTGGCTGGAAAGTTCTATACTATTAAAATGCTTTTTTAAAGTAACATTTCTGATCAGAGAATTTACGTCAATTATTGTCTGAAAAAACATAATTTATGCTTACCTGATAAATTTATTTCTCTTGTAGTGTATCCAGTCCACGGATCATCCATTACTTATGGAATATATTCTCCTTCCCAACAGGAAGCTGCAAGAGTCCACCCACAGCAAAGCTGCCATATAGCTCCTCCCCTAACTGCCATATTCAGTCATTCGACCGAAAACATGCAGAGAAAGGAAAAACCATAGGGTGCAGTGGTGACTGTAGTTCAAATGAAAAAATTACCTGCCTTAAAGTGACAGGGCGGGCCGTGGACTGGATACACTACAAGAGAAATAAATTTATCAGGTAAGCATAAATTATGTTTTCTCTTGTTAAGTGTATCCAGTCCACGGATCATCCATTACTTATGGAATACCAATACCAAAGCTAAAGTACACGGATGATGGGAGGGACAAGGCAGGTACTTAAATGGAAGTTACCACTGCCTGTAAAAAAAAACCTTTCTCCCAAAAATAGCCTCCGAAGAAGCAAGGTAACAAATTTGTTAAATTTGAAAAGTATGAAGCGCAGACCAAGACTCCGTCTTGTAAATCTGTTCAACAGAAGCCACATTTAAAAAAGGCCCAAGTGAAAACCACAGCTCTAGTAGAATGAGCTGTAATCCCTTCAGGAGGCTGCTGTCCAGCAGTCTCATAAGCTAAATGAATTATGCTTTTTAACCAAAAAGACAGAGAGGCTGCTGAAGTCTTTTGACCTCTCCTCTGTCCAGAATAGACAACAAACAAGGTGAACGTTTGATGAAAACTGTAGTAGCTTGTAAGTAAAACTTTAAAGCACAAACCACGTCCAATATTGTGTAATAGACGTTCCTTCTTTGAGGAAGGATTAGGATACAAGCATGGAACAACTATCTCTTGAGTGATGTACTTGTTAGATACCACCTTAGGAAAAAAACCAGGTTGGTACGCAGGACTACCTTATCCGTACGAAGGACCAGATAAGGAGAATCACATTGTAACACAGATAACTTGGAGACTCTATGAGTCGAGGAATTAGCTACCCAAAAGGAACTTTCCAAGATAAAGATTGATATCTATGGAACAAAAAAGGTTCAAACGGAACTTCTTGAAGAACCTTAAGAATCAGGTTTAAGCTCCATGGCGGAGCAACAGTTTTAAACACAGGCTTGGATCTAACCAAAGCCTGACCAAATGCCTGAACGTCTAGAATACCTGCCAGACGCTTGTGCAAAAAAATAGACAGAGTAAAAATCTGTCCCCTTTTAAGGAATTAGCTGACAACCCTTTTCTCAAAAACATCTTGGAGAAAAGATAATATCCTGGGAATCCAGACTTTACTCCATGAGTAACCCTTGGATTCATAACAATCAGATATTTACACCATATCTATGTTCAATTTTCCTAGAGACAGGCTTTCATGTCTGTATTAAGGTATCAATGACTGACTCGGAGAAGCCATGCTTTGATAACATCAAGCGTTCAGTCTCCAGGCAGTCCATCTCAGATTGATTCTATTTAGATGGTTGAAAGGACCCTGAGGTAGAGGGACCTGTCTCAGAAGCAGAGACCGTGATGGAAAGGATGACATGTCCACCAGATCTGCATACCAGGTCCTGCGTGGCTACGCAGGCGCTGTCAAAAACACCAAAGCCCTCTCCTGCTTGGTCTTGACCTCCGGAGGAAATCCCACTCCCCCGGAAGAAAAGTCTGACGACTTAGAAAATCCACCTCCCAGTTCTCAACACCTGGGATATGGATAGCTGATAGACAAGAGTGAGTCTCTGTCCAGTGAATTATTGTAAGACTTCTAACATCGCTAGGGAACTTCTGTTCCCCCTTGATGGCTGATGTAAGCCACAGTCGTGTATATTGTCCGACTGAGTATGATGTACCTCAGAGTTGCTAACTGAGGCCAAGTCTGAAGAGCATGGAATATCACTCCCAGTTCCAGAATATTTATTAGAAGGAGGGTCTCCTCCTAAGTCCACTATCCCTGAGCCTTCAGGGAGTTCCAGATTGCATCCCAACCTAAAAGGCTGGCATCTATTGTAACAATTGTCCCATCTGACCTGCGGAAGGTCATACCCTTGGACAGATGGACCCGACATAGTCACCAGAGAAGAGAATCTCTGGTCTCTTGGTCCAGGTTTAACAGGGGGACAAATCTGTGTAATCCCCGTTCCTCTGACTGAGCATGCATAGTTGCAGCGGTCTGAAATGTAGACGTGCAAACGGTACTATGTCCCTTGCCGCTACAATTAAGCCGATTTCATTCATGTACTGAGCCACCGAAGGGCGCGGATGGGATGAAAAAACACGGCAGAAATTTAGAAACTTTTGACAACCTGGACTCCATCAGGTAAATTTTCATTTCTACAGAATCTATCAGAGTCCCTAGGAGGGAAACCCTTGAGATTGGGGATAGAGAACTCTTTCCTTGTTCACTTTCCACCCATGTGATCTCAGAAATGCCAGTACTACGTCCGTATGAGACTGGGCAATTTGGATGTTTGACGCCTGTATCAGGATGTCGTCTAAATAAGGGGCCACTTCTATGCCCCGCGGTCTAAGGACCGCCAAAGCGACCCCAGAACCTCCATAAAGATTCTTGGGGCTGTAGATATCCCAAAGGAAAGAGCTACAAACTGGTAATGCCTGTCTAGAAAGGCAAACCTGAAAAACGATGGTGATCTTTATGCATCACAATGTGAGGATAAACATCCTTCAAATCCATTGTAGTCCTCTATTGACTCTCCTGGATCATAGTTAAGATGGTACGAATAGTTTCCATCTTAAATGACGGAATTCTGAGGAATTTGTTTAAGATCTTTAGATCCAAAATAGGTCTGAAGGTTCCCTCTCCTTGGGAACCACAAACAGATTTGAGTAAAAACTCTGTCCCTGTTCCTCTCTTGGAACTGGATGGATCTCGTACACAATGTAAGAATGCCTCCTTCTTTATCTGGTTTGCAGATAATTGTGAAAGGCGAAATCTCCCCTTTTTTGGGGGGGAATCTTTGAAATCCAGAAGATATCTCTGGGATATAAATTCCAATGCCTAGGGATCCTGGGCATCTCTTGCCCACGCCTGGGCGAAGAATAAAAGTCTGCCCCCTATAGGATCCGTTACCGGATAGGGAGCCGTTCTACATGCTGTCTTAGAGGCAGCAGCAGGCTCCTTGGCCTGCTTATCTTTGTTCCAGGTCCGATTGTCTCCAGACCGCCTTGGACTGAGCAAAAATTCCCTCTTGTTTTGCCTTAGAGGAAGAGGATGCCACACCTGCCCTGAAGTTTTTAAAAGGCACGAAAATTAGACTTTTTTTTTTTTTTTGGCCCTTGATTTGGACCTATCCTGAGGAAGGGCATAACCTTTTCCTCCAGTGATATAAGCAATAATCTCCTTCAAACCAGGCCCGAATAGGGTCTGCCCCTTGAAGGGAAGTTAAGTAGCTTATTTATTAAAGTCACGACAGCTGACCATGATATAAGCCATAGCGCTCTGCGCGCCAGTATAGTAAAAAAACAGAATTCTTAGCCGTTAGTCTAGTCAAATGAACAAGGCATCAGAAAACAAAGGAATTGGCTAGCATAAGCTTGTCAAATATATTCATCCAATGGAGTCGCTTAACTGTAAAGCCTCATCAAGAGACTCAACCCAGAACGCTGCAGCAGCAGTGACAGAAGCAATGTATGCAAGGGGCTGCAGGATAAAACCCTGTTGAATAAACATTTTTTATCCATTGGATCTAAAAAGCACAACTGTCCTCGTCAGAGGTAGTGGTACGCTTAGCTAGAGTAGAAACTCTTCTCTCCACCTTAGGAACTGTCTGCCAGAAGTCCCGTGTGGTGGTAACTATTAGAAAACATTCTTCTAAAAAATAGGAGGGGAAGAGAACGGCACACCTGGTCTATCCCATTCCTTATTAAAAAAAAAAAATTTGTAAACCTCTTTAGGTATTGGAAAAACATCAGTACACACCGGCACTGCATATTATTTATCCAGTCTACACAATTTCTCTGGCCCTGCGATTGTACACATTCATTCAGAGCAGCCAAAGCCTCCCTGAGCAACAAGTGGAGGTTCTCAAGCATAAATTTTAAATGTAGAAATATCAGAATCAGGTTAAATCATCTTCCCTGAGTCAAAAAAAATCACCCACAGACTAAGCATATTGTGAGGTAGTATCATACATGGTTCTTAAAGCGTCAGTATGCTCTGTATCTACCCCCAGAGCTAACTGCTTTCCTTTAATTTCAGGTAGTCTGACTAATACTGCTGCCAGAATATTATTCACCACCTTTGCCATGTCTTGTAAAATAAACGCTATGGGCGCCCTTGATGTACTTGGCGCCATTTGAGCGTGAGTCCCTGAAGCGGGAGTCGAAGGGTCTGAAACGTGGGGAGAGTTAGTCGGCATAACTTTCCCCTCGATAGAATCCCCTGGTAAAAGAAACGCTATGGGTGCCCTTGATGTACTTGGCGCCATTTGAGCGTGAGTCCCTAAAGCGGGAGTCAAAAGGTCTGACACGTGGGGAGAGTTAGTCGGCATAACTACCCCCACGACAGAATCCTCTGGTGATAATGTTTTTAAAGACAAAAAATGATCTTTATTGTTTAACATGAAATCAGTACATCTGGTACACATTCTAAGATGGGGTTCCACCATGGCTTTAAAACATAATGAACACAGAGCTTCCTCTATGTTAGACATGTTAGAACAGACTAATAATGAGACTAGTAAGCTTGGAAAACACTTTAAATCAAGTTAACAAGCAAATATATAAAACGTTACTGTGCCCTTAAGAGAAACAAATTTTGTCAAAATTTGAAAAACAGTGAAAAAAAAAAAAAAAAGGCAGTAAAACAAACGAAATTTTTACAGTACATGTAATAAGGTAACAGAGCATTGCACCCACTTGCAAATGGATGATTAACCCATTAATGCAAAAAACAGATAAAAAAAAAAAAACGACATAGACGTTTTTAAAAACAGACACAACAAACTGCCACAGCCAACAGTGGGAAGCTTCAGTTAACTGTTTCTATGCAAAATTTAAGCCAGCCATGTGGAAAAAACTTAGGCCCCAATAAGTTTTATCACCAAACATATGTTAAAAAACGATTAAACATGCTAGCAAACGTTTTAAAACACATTTTTACAAGAGTATGTATCTCTATTAATAAGCCTGATACCAGTCGCTTTTACTGCATTTAAGGCTATACCAACATTACAGTGTTATCACCAATGTACGTTAAAAAACGATTAAACATGCCAGCAAACGTTTTAAAACACATTTTTATAAGAGTATGTATCTCTATTAATAAGCCTGATACCAGTCGCTATCGCTGCATTTAAGGCTTTACTTACATTACTTCGGTATCAGCAGTATTTTCTTAGTCAATTCCATTCCTAGAAAAATATTTTACTGCACATACCTTATCTGCAGGAAAACCTGCACGCCATTCCCCCTCTGAAGTACCTCACTCCTCAGAATGTGTGAGAACAGCAAATGGATCTTAGTTACGTCTGCTAAGATCATAGAAAAACGCAGGCAGATTCTTCTTCCAAATACTGCCTGAGATAAACAGCACACTCCGGTGCCATTTAAAAATAACAAACTTTTGATTGAAGAACAAACTAAGTAGAAAGCACCACAGACTCTCACAACCTCCTATCTATGTTGAGGCTTGCAAGAGAATGACTGAATATGGCAGTTAGGGGAGGAGCTATATGGCAGCTTTGCTGTGGGTGGACTCTTGCAGCTTCCTGTTGGGAAGGAGAATATATTCCATAAGTAATGGATGATCCGTGGACTGGATACACTTAACAAGAGAAACATCAAACTCCGCAGTAGATGCAAAAGACAAACCATAACTGAGTACTTTATACTGTTCAGGCATCAGATGTGTTCCAGACAAATTGATCACATTGCCTACTTGTATTTGCTCTGTGGGCGAGACCCTCTGAATTGATATCTCTCATGACTATTTTGTCATGTACAGATATAGCACTAGATCTTGGATGATATGTCACTTTTTTGTCATGTACAGATATAGCACTAGATCCTGGATGATATGTCGCTATTTTGTCATGTATAGACATAGCACCAGATCCTGGATGATTAGTCACTATTTGGTCATGTACAGATATAGCACTAGATTCTGGATGATATGTCACTATTTTGTTATGTATAGATATAGCACTAGATCCTGGATGATATGTCACTATTTTGTCATGTATAGATATAGCACTAGATCCTGGATGATATGTCACAATTTTGTCATGTATAGATATAGCACTAGATCCTGGATGATATGTCACTATTTTGTCATATACAGATATAGCACTAGATCCTGGATGATATGTCACTATTTTGTCATATACAGATATAGCACTAGATCCTGGATGATATGTCACTATTTTGTCATGTACAGATATAGCACTAGATCCTGGATGATATGTCACAATTTTGTCATGTATAGATATAGCACTAGATCCTGGATGATATGTCACTATTTTGTCATATACAGATATAGCACTAGATCCTGGATGATATGTCACTATTTTGTCATATACAGATATAGCACTAGATCCTGGATGATATGTCACTACTTTTTCAAGCGTTGATATAGCACTGCATGCCAATATTTTGCCATACATAGATATAACAAACCTGGGGATAGCATATTTCTCATAGTGGCTTTATATCAGCAACATGACCATGTGGACACAGCTTAGTCTAGCTGAAATAACAATCTTACTTCTTTAACATATGCACAAGATTATTTACCATTGAACTACTGCTGTTTCAATCATCCCCCTAGGCTGATAACTGTAACAGCATTGTTCAGGCACCATTTCTATTTTAACCACAATCCTACCATCAGAAACTCCCTAGCTCTAAATACCCTCCAAAAGACCCTCCCCAAACAACCCTTCTGCATGACTCATCTTTGATAACCCCTTCTCAGAGACATATTTTACTTAGATCAACTAGGCTTATGCTTAGGGCAAAATAATTTTGGAGGATAGCATATTTTAAAGTGTAGTTCCACGACATGATGCTTTTTTGCCCCATCCTCTCCAAATGTTGTGTTTATTAATTATATTATAAATCCATAATCCCTGGTTGTTTAGTGGGGGTGCATGAGCCCTCCACCCATCACTGGTCTCTGGTTGGGAGAACTATATAAGGCAAATATGAGATAAAATTGTTGGGGTGGGGGAGTTCACAGGGAAGGCACATTTGAGAAAGAGGAGCTGCTTATCTATGATTGCGAGTCATGTCCCCGCTTGTTTAGTCTATGCCAGAGGATATGCAGGGCCTTTCTGTACAAATATGTTTTTGTACAGCAACACCATGGCAGTGACCTTGGAAACTCTGCCACCATAATGTTAAGGTAAATCCATATATTTTCTTTTATTTTTGAGCTTGATTTGTGAGGCTCACAGAGGGGCCAGACATGATGCAGATGTAGTAATGAAACTACTGATTGCAGAGTCTTAATGAGGCCCACTAGAGGTGTGGACCCTATCTCAATTGAGACATCAAAGACCCCCATAGTTACACTCCTGCAATGAGGTGGTACCAAAAAAATGTACTGTATATATTTTGTAAATGTTGTCACTTTTCCTTTAAAAATGTATGAAAATTGGAATAGTTTTTGCTCCAGACATTAACCTCAACTGTAATTACAAAATTATAGCTTTTATTGAACAGAAATGTCCAGCTCAGATTCAAATCAGATACACTTTCCTGGCTTAATCCATTTCCTTACATCAATTTATATTATCCTTAACACTAATGCCCTGTAACACTTTACGCTGTGGGCTGTGACACCGTACTGTGACCTGACACACTTGGGGTTAGATTACAAGTGGAGCGCTAATTTATTCTGCCCCTGTAAACAGGCAAATTCACTAGTTTACAGGTGCACAATTTAAAAACAGCCATTACAAGTGTCAGGTTATTGCCTTTGCGAGCTTGCGGTAGCAATTTGCTCTCCAAAAATTAACTAGAGGTCAGACCTCTGGTTAATTTTTAAAATATCCCTCAATTGCCCCCAAAATTAAGCGTAGTGTTGTTTTTATAAATAAAAAAAGAGTAGCATTTTTATTTTTTCAAATAATAACTGCATGAACCAGTTTTTAGGGCTTAAAGTGAGTGGTCTATGGGGACTGTGTGTTTACTGTAAATATATATATGTATATGCTTATATACATATATATTTATGTGTTAATATGTGTATATATATATATATATATATATATATATATTTAAATTTTGCTGCCCATCACTGCACAATTTACCCCCTTTGCAGTGATAGGTTTTCAGTCATGTCTAATGACATTAAAAGGAGGCTTCCATTTGAGGGTCTCGTGAGCACTCAAATCGATAATCGATATAATCGATATTTGGTGCTCCACTTGTAATCTGGCCCTTGGATATCTACATAGCAAGCAAATCAACAGAATGGATAACACATGGCTTGTGTGCTTTATTATACCCTACTATATACAATATATAGCTATGTAGGTGGCCTCAGCATATGAAAAGCTATATTTTTTATTTAAAGGGACATTTAAATATAAATAATTTTTTTAAATTAAATTGAGAATTTGGGCAGAAACAAATGCACTTCCTGTAAATTTAATTTAATTCATGTGTACAAAAAGTCAGAAAGTACACTTTTTTTGCATGAATAAATAAAAATGAATAAAAGTTGTCTAAATATAGTTTTAAAGGGACAGTCTACTCCAGAATTGTTATTATTTAAAAAGATAGATAATAACTTCACTACCCATTCCCCAGCTTTTCACAACCAACATTGTTATATTAATATACTTTATAACATCTAAATCTCTACTTGTTTCAAAGCCTCTGCAAGCCATCTTTATCTAAGTGCATTTTATTAGCTTTTCACAGCAAGACAGTGCTAGTTAATGTGTGTCATATAGATAACACTTTGCTCACTCCTGCAGAGTTACGAATGAGTCAGCACTGATTGGCTAAAATGCAAGAAATAGCTCTGAGGTAAGGGGGCAGTCTGCAGAGACTTAGATACAAGGTAATAAGGACAAACTCAGGCTCCAGAGCATTCTGCCACGCTGCCCCTACTTTCTGGAACTCTTTACTGTGCGCAATCAGAGAGGCACCGTCCTTACAGACTTTTAAAAAAAAGCTAAAGACCCACCTCTTCCATCAGGCATTCAGTCCGCTTATCTGACCTTCAGAAACTCCTAACTTTTATGTCTTATGTTGGTATAATTGTAAAGTGCTTTGAGTCTCACAGGGAGAAAAGCGCTATATAAATCGCAAATTATTATATTATTATTATTATAATCACAGAGGTAAAAAGTATATTAATATATTTGTGTTGGTTATGCAAAACTAGGGAATGAGTAATAAAGGGATTATCTATCTTTTTTAACAATAACAATTCTGGAGTGAACTGTCCCTTTAAGATTATATTTAGACAACTTTTATTAATTTTTATTTATTCATGCAAAAAAAAGTGTACTTTCTGACTTTTCGTACACATAAATTTTGAGTTATCCATGTATTTTTAAGTATGTATAAGAAAATGACAGAACCTTATATTTACCACCTATACATTACACCAACCCAGATATTAAAGGGACTCTGAACCCCAAAATTTTCTTTCGTGATTCAGATAGAGCATGCAATTTTAAGCAACTTTCTAATTTACTCCAATTATCAATTTTTCTTTTTTTTTTTTTCTTTTTTTTTTACAAACAAAAAAAAAAAAAAAAAGGAAAAAACCCTCCCAAACCGTCCCGACCGCCCACGCCCCCGCCAGCCCCCCCCAACCTCACTCGTTGCCCTCAATCCAGCTTCCTGGAAAGCGACCTACATATATATTTGACAGTATAAACTCAGATTCGCGAAATGGTTTTATCACCATTTTTTGACATGCCAAAGGCAGAGACCTAATGAGAGTTTCCCACTTCTTAAAAAAGATGGGTAAATGATCTTCTTGTAGGTGGGGTATATTAAATTGTTCTGTAGTAAATTGGCCTAATAAAGCTTTTTTGAAATGAGATAGGTTGGGTGCTTCTCGCGCCTTCCATAATTTAAAAATAAGAATGCGACCTGTTAATACAATTGTATTTATGAGGCTATAATTTTTAGATGTGCCTTGATATTTTACCAGGAAAAAAATCTCAATGGGCTTCAATTCGTAATCCAACTGTAGGATTGTGTCATCCAAAAGATTATCTTCTTCCAATATTGGAAAATTTTGGGACATGCCCAAAAACAGTGAAATAAATCTGCCTTTATTGCAGAACATCTAGAGCAGAGGATATTTGTTTTATACCATTTGGATAACAAACCCGGTGTAAGATACCGCTGTAGGCCTATTTTGATTTGAGATTCTCTCCATACAGTTGGAACCCAGCTTTGTTGTACTGTTCTAAAGCTGCTGATAATAATCTGCTCATCTATATCCGGAAAATGTGGAGACCATTTTACTACCATATCAATAACCTGGACGTTGGATGGCTTTTGCATTATAAGTAAATATAGTGAAGAAATTGCGTACACTCCTGATGCATAATTGGTTATCCTATCCTGAATGTCCCCTAATGACCAGTTATTTCCATAACCATAAAGTAGCTCTTGAAGATAATGCCTAATTTGCAAATAAGCATAAAACTCGCGTGCCCCCAAATCAAAACTCTCCGCTAGTTCTGCAAATGTTATTGGGTGTCCTGTATTCCCCAGGATCTGCCCCATATATTTCAGACCTTTTATTTCCCATTCCTTGAAGATCCGATTTGACATCCCTGGTGTAAAGTTAGGGTTGCCACAAATAGATAGATAATAGGAGAGAGTGGACAACCCTGCCTAGTCCCTCTATGCATAGTAAATCGCTGAGATAAGACATTATTAACAATCACCGAGGATGTGGGGGCACTATAGATTAATCGAATATACTCATTAAACCATCCGGACAGGCCAAATTGATCTAGGGAGAAGAACAAATGATCCAAGCTGACACGATCAAATGCCTTCTCCGCGTCCACTGTCAAAATAGCTTTGTCTGTGATCTTATGATGGTTGGGGAGCTCATATCTGTTCCAATAGGACTCAATGAGTATTAGCAGTTTCCGCATATTTCTTACCGGGTTCCGACCTGGCATAAAACCTGATTGGTTCCCGTGAATTATGGTTCCTATACATGGTTTCAAATGGTTAGCTAAAATAGCAGCCAAGAGCTTATAGTCCGTGTTAAGGACAGATATGGGTCTATAGGAATTAGGTAACTCAGGATCCTTTCCCTTTTTCAGAATTAATGAGATATTTGCAGCAGTGAAGTACTGGGAACATCCAGAGTTCCCTAAAAAGTATTGATTATACAATTTATTCAATATGGGTACCACCAATGGTTCTAAAATTCTATAAAATTCAATAGGCAAGGAATCTGGCCCTGCTGCCTTATTCGGTTTAGCATGTTTGATTGCAAATAATAACTCCTCTTCAGAAATAGGAGCATTTATAGAGTCCCTCATTTCCTCAGATAGTTTTGGGACCTTAATCCTCTGCCAAAATTCTCTTTTCTTTATTAAATTTGGTGACTCTAACTTATACAGATCTTGGAAGAAATCAAAGAAAACCCTTTCAATATCAGGATGGTTAGTATAGCGGGATGCGCCCTGTTTAATTGCAAAAATAGCATGTCGTGGGGAAGATTTAGCCAACCTGGCCAAAAACTTTGCCGATCTCCCTTTATGTCCGCCATATATAGCTTTTAATCTAATCTCCTCCTGAGCACTGTTTTGTTTTATGTGTATATCTCGCAATGTCTTAGCATTTACATATAACTCCCAACAATGCTTGGAGGGATTGTTAATATAGGCTCTATAGGTGTTCTTGACTTGATTAGCCAACTGCCTACCAACCTGACCACATTTCTTTTACCAAGAAACCATGTAAGATTTTATTTCCCCCCGGAGAACTGCCTTGGAGGCTTCCCAGAATACCTCACTTTTATCTAAGTAGTTCCTATTATTCTTGGAATAATCTGCCCACTTCAATCGTAGCCAATTTTGAAAGCTCATATTATTATTTAAAAATTTGGGAAAAAGGATATAGTTACCACCATAATTTCTTAGTGTCGGATTACAGACCAGGGAGATGACAGCATGGTCAGAGATTATAATGTCCGCAATTCCCAAAGACCAATTCCAACTGAGGAGAGAATCTGAAATGAGGAAGTAATCAATCCTGGAAAGTGCCTGCTGGGCTTGTGACATGCATGTAAATTTACGACTATCCGGATTCTGTGATCGCCATATATCAACTAAGCCCAGCTGTGCACAGAATTTATGGAAGATTCGAACCTTCCTGCATCTGGCGTTAAGTGACCTTTTTTTTTAAATTATCCAGCGTGGCATCTGCAACTAAATTAAAATCCCCAGCGATAATTAAATTACGACCTATAAATTTGTGTAATTTAACTGTTAGACCTGACCAAAAGTTATAATCTATTTGATTAGGTCCATAGATATTGCATAATATATAATGTATCTTATTAATTTCAATTTCCAATATCAAGAATCGGCCCTCAGGGTCCGCTTCAATATTATAGAAATGGTAATCCAAATTCTTACTCAATAATATAGCTACCCCCCTTTTTCTAGAAGGGGACGGAGCTGCAACAAGTTTGGGGAACTCTTGGGGCTTAAGATGTAGTTCCTGGAGCAGAACAATATCGGGCTGAGACTTTCCCAAGTGTTTGATTATGGACTTACGCTTAATTGGGGAGGTTACACCTCCCACATTCCAGGATAATAAATTTAGTTTAGGACCCATCCGATATTAGTCTTATCTTAAGTGTGGAATGGGGGTGACAGACGAATACTGCTGGGCGGCCGGGTCGGGAAAGGGGAGAAAAAAAAAAAGTAAAACACAGTCTAAACAGTAGTACATCTTTCCCATTTGCATAGCAGAATCAATTAAAGCAGTACCCATTTATTACAGCTTTATGGTACCCCCTCATCTCTGCAGAAAGACTCTGCTTCCACAACGTTGTTTAGTGTAAGGGATTTACCGTCTCTCATAACTACCAGTCTCGCAGGATAAATCAATTTGATGTATCAATTTTTATTCATTCTCTTGCTATCTTTATTTGAAAAAGAAGGCATCTAAGCTTTTTTATTTGTTCAGCACTCTGGACAGCACTTTTTTATTGGTGGATGAATTTATCGACCAATCAGCAAGAACAACCCAGGTTGTTCACCAAAAATGGGCCGGCATCTAAACTTACATTCTTGCATTTCAAATAAAGATACCAAGAGAATGAAGAACATTTGATAATAGGAGTAAATTAGAAAGTTGCTTAAAATTCCATGCTCTATCTGAATCACAAAAGAAAAAATTTGAGTTCAGTGTCCCTTTAAGGGATTTTGTGTAGTACTGTGCAATGTACGCATAAGCCTTACCAGATGGACTAAATGACATAAAGAAGTTCAGGTAAGCTACAAGATTGTTTGGCAAAGAATAATACACTAAAGCCATTGGTCAGTTCCTTTCATGAGACATGAAATGCAGAATGCAATACCACCTAAAAAACTAGATTACAAGTAGAGAACAACCAATAGCACAGATTCATTTATTTTGCGCATGGTCTCCAGCTAGGAATAAGGCATTATATTGTATTACCTATAATGCTTCAAAATAATATTTTGGAATGCATTGATTAAATTCCAATGAATATTTAAAAAAAAAAATAAGACTTTCACTTCCTTTTAAAGGGACAGTCTACACAAAAAGTGTTATTGTTTAAAAAGATAGATTAGATAATGCCTTTACAACCCATTCCCAGCTTTGCACAACAAACATTGTTAGATAAATATACTTTATAACATTTAAACCTCTAAATTTCTGCCTGTTTCAAAGGCTTTATTGCCAGCCTCTTAATCACATGCTTTTGCATTTGCTTTTCACAACAGGAGACTGCTAGTTCATGTGGACCATATAGATAACAATGTGTTCACGCCCGGGAAGTTATTTAAGAGTTAGCACAACACAGTACTAAATGCAACTGAATACATTTTAAATAGTCACAGTCATGTCATCAGGGGGCTGTCAGAAGATGCTTAGATACAAGGTAATCACAGAGGTAAAAAGTATATTAATATAACTGTGTTGGTTATGCAAAACTCGGGAATGGGTAATAAAGGGTTTATCTATCTTTTTAAACAATAAAAATTCTATTGTAGACCGTCCCTTTAATGCAGAGCTGTAACTGTCCATATCCGCTCGTATATCACTACAACAGGCCAATATTTAATTTATCTGCCTGAAGCAGGTGACTTAAATAATTTAAAGGGACAGTCGACAATAGAATTGGTTTTTTTTAAAGAGCTCATTAGGAACACATAATCTATGCAGGAATGCACACATTTTGCATAGGATACCAGTGTTCTGTCTTACTGTGCAATCTCAGAAAACATCAAGGTCTAATTAGCACTTATCTTTGTTCCAAAAGAGCGATCTTCCAATCTACAACAGGATCAGTTTGCTAATGAGAGCAGCTGGTCTTGAATCTCAATTATCATCATTTTGAAATATGTTCATTTGAGAACAGTTGATGATATTATAATTAATTAGCAATGACTAGTTTATGATGATTAAAAAAGGCCTAGAGTTTAAATGGCCTATGTTGATGATGCAGTGTTGCTAATAAGGTCATTTGTCCACACTTGCTGACAGCACCAATATGTAAATTTGCCTCTTGACACAGATTGTCACGACTGAGTACCTGAAGGCCTATGACAAGTAGCTTATGGTCAAGACCACAGGTCAGATAAAGGTTGATAAGCTTCATTAGGGAACTTTATACACCCATGAGATGTCAGTTAATAGGCCGCAGGTATAATTTGCAGTTAGCATTACATTACTTAGGCAGACAGGACTAGGCAGGTATAAAATGCAGCCTGGGACCACAGGTACTATGGGCAGGTATCGCCAGCAAATACTATAGGCAGGCATGGCCAGCAGATACTATAGGCAGGTATGGTCACAGGAACTATAGGCAGGTAGGGCCAGAATGTTCAATATGCAGGTATGGGCAGCAAGTACTAAAGCAGATATGGCCAAATACTATAGGCGGTTATAACCAGCAGGTGCAATAAGAAGGTAGGGCCAGTGGAGCAAAAGGCAGGTATAGCAAGCAGGCATTGTAGGCAGGTATGGCCCGCAGGTCATATAGGCAGGTGTGGCCATCTGGTGCAATAGGCAGGTATAGACAGCAGATAGAAGCGAAGTATGGCCAGCAGATATGGATAGCAAATACTATACACATGTATGACCAGCAGGAATTATAAGCAGTTATGACCAGCTGGTGCAATAAGTAGGTAGTGGCAGCAGATACAATATAGCAGGTATGCCCAGCAGATACTAAGGACAGGTATAGTCAGCATCTACAACTTTTTACTTTCTACTTGTAATACGAGCGCTACCTGCAAAAAGCTTAATTCTAGTGGACTTAGCACGTGAGAGGAAGCGATAAATACCGCTCCATTTGTAATCTGGCCCATTATGTTTAATAATCAGTAGATCTTAGCTATATAAAGTAAATAAAAAACTGGCAAAGTAAAAGTTAAAAGTCCAACTCCATTTAGTAAAAAAGTATAAAGCCTTGTCTTTGTCAATTAAAGTAAGTCTCTAGTTGTGAAAAGTTGATCCCAATGTCTGATTCAAGAATGTGGTTCTTATCTGCAATTCAAACAATGTTTCAAAGTTAATTTCCGCTCCATCATTCATACCAGAAATTGAATATAGATAAAATTATACTGGATCTCACACAAAAGAAAACCTGATTATACCATATATATATATATATATATATATATATATATATATATATATATATATATATATATATATATATATATGTATGTATGTATATATATATATATATATATATATATAAATCAATGTAAATATTTGAATAGGAAAACAGCACATCTAGGCAAGATTCCCCGCTTGCATTTTCCCAGAAATACTTAATATACAATGTTACCAATGCACAAGAGAATTCTGGGTAACATATGCAAATTAGATATGCAAATTCTCAGTTTTTTTGCTTCAAAATACTGGTTTAACACAGCGATCCTTTTAAAAGGATTATTGCAGCAAACCAGTGATTTCTGGCTTGCTGCAATAATTCTGTTAAAAGGATTGCTGTGTTAAAAGAGTATTTTGAAGCAAAAAAACTTCAAAAATGGCATCATGTACTAGTGATATATTTGTGTTATTTTACAAACATAAAGAACTGTCACCATCTGTCTTGTGTCCTAAATCCACCTAAGCTCTGGCACATACAGTATTTTATCTTAAAGGGACAGTCTAGTCAAAATTAAACTTTCATGATTCAGATAGGGCATGCAATATTAAACAACTTTCCAATTTACTTTGTTCTCTTGGTATTCTTTGCTGAAAGCTAAACCTTGTTAGGCTCATATACTAGTTTCTAAGCCCTTGAAGGCCGCCTTTTTTCTCAGTGCTAGACAGTGCTAGTTCATTTGTGCCATACAGATGACATTGGAGTTACCTAGGAGTCAGCATTGATTGGCTAAAATACAAGTATGTCAAAAGAATTGAAACAAGGAGGCAGTCTGCAAAAGCTTAGATATAAGATAATCACCAAGGTCAAAAATATATTAATATATTAGTGTTGGTTATGCAAAACTGGGGAATGGGTAATAAGGGGATTATCTATATTTTTAAACAATAACAATTCTGGAGTAGACTGTCCCTTTAAGTAGTAGGGGGCAATTATTGGACTTTCTCTATAGAGAGAAAGAGATATGATATGTAGGCCTGCTCTTACTGCAGGATCAGTTAATTTGGGGTATGCTCCTGAGAACAATATGTCATGGGCTCAATGACTAAAATCATATTCCAACTACAAAAATAAACCCAAATGAGCAGTTTCCAATAAATGTAATAATCCTCAGCTGGCCACTAGAAGCATATAAAGGAGAAACAAATTTAGCAGCATGGTGTGCCTTTAAAGGATGCATTTTGGATAAACGTGTTCTAAAAAATGCTTCTTTGGCCTTTAAAAATTGTGAGTAGATTTTAATAAACAAAACTGAGGGATTAATTAATTGCAATTATTAATAGATAGAGAATGATATTTAAATGCTGCACAATTCAATCAACAACTGTGCTATGTCAGGAATTAAGAATTCCTCACATTATTTGTATATGGTTTATCACAGCCTGAATGTTCTGATGCTAGAATTGATGCTGGGAAAAATATTATTTGCTTATATTACCTATCTGCAAACCTTAAACATAAGCCTGTGATAAAAATATACAATATTCTTTGTCAAATGCTCATGACTCAGCTTGATAGATGAGTCATATGAAAGGAAATCTGGTGCGCCAGAGAGAACTCAATGAAACCAAATGATACAAAAATACAATCTGGTTATCTTAAGAATTATGTTTTTTTTCTATAGAAGACCCTGCAAGAAGTCTGCATCTTTCATTTTCATTTTAAAATAAGTGAAAAATGAACAGAAAATATATATTTTTCTTTAAAATACATTGAAGAATGATGCTTTTAAAGGTCATGGGGTAGAATTAATAAGCAGCGGATGCTGCTATCTATGCCCGTAGTTTCCGGCTCGCCGCAAACAGAAGTTAAGAAGCAACTGCTGCTACACCACCTTTCAGATATGATCAAAGTGAATGACAACCCCTGCTAGCGGCCAATTGGCTGCAAATGTACAGGGGGCAGCATTGCACAAGTAATTCACAATAAATACTTGTGCCATGTTAAATGCCGACATTTAATAAATTTACCCTCCAAATCTTTTTATCATAATTGATTAGAAGAGAAAAAAACCTGGATACAGTTTTGTTTGTTTGTTTGTGTTTGTTTTTTTGAATACATCGCAGAACTTTTTTGCTGAGCACTATATATATTAAGTTCCTCCTATCTGAAGGATAATTTGATAGTGGATTTCCTGTTTATTAAAGTTTAATGTTTCTTGCTGAACCAAAACAAATTAAAAAACTTCTAACAATAATTTATAAAACCTTTAAAGAAACATAATGCATTTACTGTAAAATATCCTTCAGCTCCCGCTGCTGCCTTGTTTCATGCCAGAGCATTTATGGGATTTAATCTGTTTAAGCTCTTCAGATGCAATATTGTGATGTTAAAGCAAAAGAAAATATCTATTCTTTTATATAGGTCGCTAAACTTAAGATTTGATAGTAATTGTATTTTGAACGGAAGTGGGAAGCATTTTTACTTTGTTGCCTCTTTAAGATTATGTTAAAATAAATCCCTTTTTGTTTTATAAATTATGGTTTCCGTGGTGAAAAAAAATGACTTTTTTTTTTTTTTTTTTTTTTTAAAGGCTTTCAGATATGTGTTCCTGTACACATGTAAATCTGTCCGTTCCATTCTCCCATTCATTACTATTGTAGTAGCTGTGTGCCAACCCAGGCCTGTTACAGTTGTCTGGTATTTAATTCAGTTGTACGATATCTCAACTGTGCGTCCGTTATAATATGTGTAAAATAATTGAATGTGAGCATGTAACACAGGGGGGTACTGTGGGACTGATCCAAGTTTTGAGATGTGCATATAACTGGCAGGGGGATTCATTAATTCTGATATAAGACCTGTTGTGAGAACATAGCTGACAGCAGCTTCAGAGCCATAGGTCTGATCTGGAATCTGATACTTCTTCAAGAAAGTAGTTATCTTGCAAATATCCTAGACCCTAATTATAAATCATATGCCCATATAGTATTTCCCATTCTACAAAAATATGTTACTACTCCTTATTATATTAAAATTATTACAAATTTTAAAATTAATTATATTTCCACTCCCCTGTTTCATGTGACAGCCATCATCCAATCATAAATGCATATACATTTATTCTTTGAATTCTTGCATATGCTCAGTAGGAGCTAATGACTCAAAAAGCGTAGATATTAAAAGATGTTAATTGAAGTAAATTGGAAAGTTGCTTAAAATTGCATGCTCTATTTGAATCATGAAATTATTACTTTGACTTGAGTGTCCCTTTTTATGCATCCTTTCTTAAACATGATGTTTGTTTTTTTAAGTATTCTGCAAGCTGACAATACATAGCCTTTATACAGGACGGTCAGATTCAAGCAAGGAATTTATTGATTAACATAATGATATGATTTCCTTGGAAGAGTCAACACCATCACATTTAACCAAAGAGTATAACATTTTTGAGGGAATAATTGTTATATGCAGAGAAGTTTGGAATGCCACATCTACTGCATACACTTAAAAATGGCCACCAATTATTTATTAGTAAAGTTATATTATGACCACTTTATGCGTGAAAATATATCTCCCACTTGTCTCACAATTTGGGACACACTGAAAACTGTGAGATCAGGCCTAGTGGAAACCATGGACAACCCAAATCCTTTACCGTACAGATAATTAAAACCCCAAATCAGGCCAGCTGAACCCCATAAAGCTTCCACCGTTAAACCACTCACATCTCACCCTCAGGACAGCTAAACCCCACAAAACCCTAACCCCTTATACCTGGTCATGGGACAAATTTTGCAGTGTCAGTAGGTATGAAAAACTGTTCATTTTTAATAGCATTAAAGTCAAAATTAAAATTTCATGATTTAGATGGTGCATACAATTTTGAACTTTCCAATTCACACGCATTATCAAAATATCTGCCAAATTGATAGAATATACTTATATGCATTTTGTGATTGGCTGGTGGCTGTCACATGATGTAGAGGGAAAGAAAATAAAACTAACTTTAAAATTTGTTAGAAAAAAATCTACTACTCGGGTGAAATTAAAACTAATTGCTTTTGCATTGTCTGTTTATTATATATTTATTGATTATGTTATTCAACTGTGTTTAGTTTAGTTTGTTTCTGTAAAAGTGTATGTGCATCCACATACAGGAACTGGCACTACATATACAGTACTGATAGATAAATGTCTAGACAGACAGATAGATATATACATATGCATACACAAATACATTTAAGTGCAGCAATATTCAGATAGTGAGAAAACTTTTAGGACTCCCAACTAGTTAACAGGAAGTAATGAAAGACACATATATATTGGACTATTGTACACTGGTAATTAGCACCAGAAAACTACTCTCAGTGATAGTATAGAAGCTCAGGACTTTACTATTAATCAAGGACTAAGACCTCTTAGCTGTGAGTACCTTATCCTATGAGCCGGATTTAGAGGGGCGTTTTGCTTACAAGATAAAATAAGTAAGGATTCTGTGATTTATATAGGAGGCTACTGAAATTCCATTTAATGTGTTGTTTTTTTCCAGTTCACCTTACATGATTTTAAATAGTTATTACACCTTAAATGTGATATGACTTATTTAGGACTCCAAAAACTGTCCATAGTTTGTTTGACTGATCTTCCTGCTATATTTGAGGTTTTCTTTTTTATTCTTCTTTTAATTTAATAAAAGATTTGCTGATATTTGAAATTGGTCAAAATGAAGTTTATTAAGTTAGGAATGTGCTGTCCTGATCTAGATTGCTATATGATGACCAAAGGCTCCTCAAGGAAGCCTGTCAGGAAAGCGAGCATGCAGTCACTGAAAATAAAAGCTTACCTAAGAATAGCACACAATCTGGTAATATAAGTAGATGGTTATATGACAACTAGGAAGGGCTCAAAAGTGTGTGTGTGTGTATATATATATATGTATATGTCTGTGTGTGTGTGTGTGTGTGTGTGTGTATACATTTGTATCTATGTGTGTTTGTATAAACATATATATATATATATATATATATATATATATATATATTGTATGTATATATATATATATATATATATATATATACTGTATGTGTGTGTGTACATTTGTATATGTGTGTGTGCATATACATACGTAATCGTATATATGTTTGTGTGTTAGTAGCGTTGCCAGGTGTCCAGTATTCAACCCGACAGTCCAGTATTTTAGCAGTCTGTCCAGTAAAATCTTCACAAAAATACTAGACATATTTTTTTATAGTCCATGTATTTTAGATAAATGTAAAAGGGCTCATATGCTTGAATGGATTACAAATATGGAGCATAAAGAAATGAGCGACAGTCGAGGGGGTCAAATTACTACTGTTAATGTGTGGTGCAGCAGCTGAAGCATTAACATGGTTGATTTGTATGTTATTGGAAGTCATGGGGTAAAATGACTGCTCAGTCATGGAAAATATACATGGTAGGATCAAGAGTGGGGGTTCTTGGGGGTTCATTGTGTGACCCAAATACCATTATGCCCAGTCACCAAGAAATTGGCAATTATTTTTATGATTTACAGCTGTCAACTCTACTTGTGAAAGTGTGTGCACATATGTATGTAAATGTGTGTGTGTATATAAAGAAATGTCACCAGCGCTAAACCCACTTGAAAGGTAGTTTGTTATATATACTTTTAAGTTGTTGTTACAACCAAAAAGGACACTATCTCCTTATTTGAAAGTAAGTGATATTAACTCCCTATGGAAAAAATTCACTATAACATAATATGTAAATCTAACACAGTATATAATCGTGCTGCCTAAGTATTGATATAGGCCTCTAGTTATCAACGTGTCTAGTTACCTGCAATTGCCGGCCCCAATACACTCGCCTAAGCTCGCCTAACATCGCCGCCGCGGACCTGAATACGTTCGCCAAAGTTATCAAGAAAGTTGTCAAAAAGCCGCGCACCAAGTACAGTTGTTAACTGACAGTCATCGATTTCGCTGCTCATCGGCTTATTCACAGCTTCTTGCTAGCCTGTCACTAAGCACCTACACTATACTATACAGTTTTACCCCCTAAACCGCCGCTACCGGAGCCCCCCGCACCTAAATAAACTTATTAACCCCTAAACCGCTGCTCCTGGACCCCTCCGCAACTATAATAAATATATTAACCCCTAAACCGCCGCCCCCGGACACTGCCGCCACTATAATAAATATATGAACCCCTAAACCGCAGCTCCCGGACCCCACCGCCACCTACATTATACCTATTAACCCCTAATCTGCCGCCCCCTATACCGCCAGCATTTATTAACCCCTATCCTGCCCCCCCTACACTGCCACCACCTACAGTACATTGATTAACCCCTAATCTACCCCCTACACCGCCGCCACTATATTAAATGAATTAACCCCTAAACCTAAGTCTAACCCTAACCCTAACACACCCCTAACTTAAATATTATTGAAATTAATCTAAATAAATATTCCTATAATTAAATAAATTAATCCTATTTAAAACTAAATACTTACCTATAAAATAAACCCTAAGATAGCTACAATATAACTATTAGTTACATTGTAGCTATTTTAGGGTTTATTTTTATTTTACAGGCAACTTTGTATTTATTTTAACTAGGTACAATAGTTATTAAATAGTTATTAACTATTTAATAGCTACCTAGCTAAAATAAATACAAAATTACCTGTAAAATAAATCCTAACCTAAGTTACAATTACACCTAACACTACACTATCATTAAATAAATTAAATTAATTAACTACAATTACCTAACATTAAATAAAATTAACTAAAAATAACTAAAGTACAAAACAAACTCTAAATTACAGAAAATAATAAAAAAAAGAAGTTTAAACTAATTACACCTAATCTAAGCCCCCTAATAAAATAAAAAAGCCCCCCAAAATAATAAAATTCCCTACCCTGGCTTTTTGCAGGGCATTGCCCCAAAGTAATCAGCTCTTTTACCTGTAAAAAAAAGAAATACAACCCCCCCAACATTACAACCCCCCTTAAAAAACCTAACACTAACCCCTTGAAGATCACCCGACCTTGATACGTCTTCACCCAGCCGGGCACAAGTGGTCCTCCATACGGTAGAAATCTTCATCCATGCGGCATCTTCTATCTTCATCCTTCCGGAGCAGAGCAGAGCATTCTTCTATCCAGCCGACGCGGAGCCATCCTCTTCAATCAAAGTCCTAACGAAGAATGAAGGTTCCTTTAAATGACGTCAATCAAGATGGCGTCCCTCGAATTCCGATTGGCTGATAGAATCGCATTCTATTGGCTGATTGGATCAGCCAATCAGATTGAACTTCAATCCGATTGGCTGATTACATCAGCCAATCGGATTTTTCCTACCTTAATTCCGATTGGCTGATAGAATCCTATCAGCCAATCGGAATTCGAGGGACGCCATCTTGGATGACATAATTTAAAGGAACCTTCATTCTTCATTAGGACTTCGATTGAAGAGGATGGCTCCGCGTCGGCTGGATAGAAGATGGCTCCGCTCCGGAAGGATGAAGATAGAAGATGCTGCATGGATGAAGATTTCTACCATCTGGAGGACCTCTTCTGCCCCGATCAGATGAAGACTTCTGCCATATGGAGGACCACTTGTGCCCGGCTGGGTGAAGACGTCTCAAGGTAGGGTGATCTTCAAGGGGTTAGTGTTAGGTTTTTTTAAGGGGGGGTTGGGTCGGTTTTAGAGTAGGGTTGGGTGTGTGGGTGGTGGGTGGGTTTTAATGTTGGGTGGGTTGTATTTCTTTTTTTACAGGTAAAAGAGCTGATTACTTTGGGGCAATGCCCCACAAAAAGCCCTTTTAAGGGCTATATGTAATTTAGTATAGGGTAGGGAATTTTATTATTTTGGGGGGCTTATTTATTTTATTAGGGGGCTTAGATTAGGTGTAATTAGTTTAAACTTCTTGTAATTTTTTTTATTTTCTGTAATTTAGAGTTGTTTTTTTGTACTTTAGTTATTTTTAGTTAATTTAATTTAATGTTAGGTAATTGTAGTTAATTAATTTAATTTATTTAATGATAGTGTAGTTTTAGGTGTAATTGTAACTTAGGTTAGGATTTATTTTACAGGTAATTTTGCATTTATTTTAGCTAGGTAGCTATTAAATAGTTAATAACTATTTAATAACTATTGTACCTAGTTAAAATAAATACAAAGTTGCCTGTAAAATAAAATAAACACTAAGATGGCTACAATGTAACTATTAGTTATATTGTAGCTATCTTAGGGTTTATTTTATAACATAGTAACATAGTAACATAGTAGATAAGGTTGAAAAAAGACTGAAGTCCATCGAGTTCAACCTATACAAATCTAAAATACTTACAAAAAGCTCCAGTTAAGCTTAAATAACCCCATTAAAATGTGACCCATTTAATACTAGCAATCATATCCATGAATTTTGTTTATATACAGAAATTTATCCAGACTATTTTTAAATGTATCTATGGTATTGGCATTCACTACCTCCTTTGGTAATGAGTTCCACAATTTTATTGCTCTTACAGTGAAAAAACGTTTCCGTTGCAGGAGATTAAATCTCCTTTCCTCCAACCTTAAATTATGACCTCTTGTCAGAACCAATTTTCTTGGAATAAAAAGAGCTTCTGCCATCTCTGTATATGGGCCTTGAATATATTTATATAAAGTAATCATGTCACCTCTCAAGCGCCTTTTTTCTAAAGAGAACAGACCCAGTTTGGCTAGCCTCTCCTCATAGGTTAATTTCTCCAATCCCCTTATTAGCTTTGTGGCCCTTCTCTGAACTTTTTCTAGTTCTGCAATATATTTTTTAGCAATCGGTCCCCAGAACTGCACTCCAAACTCAAGGTGAGGTCTTACCAGGGCTTTATATAATGACAGAATTATGCTTTCCTCCCTTGAATCAATGCCTCTTTTAATACATGCTAGTATCTTATTAGCCTTTGAAGCCGCTGCCAGTCAGATAGTGCCGAAACTTGCTTTTGGAACATCTTTAGTGACGTAACCATCGATCTGTGTCGGACTGAGTCTGGCGGATCGTAGGTTACGTCACTAGATTCTACTTTTGCCGGTCTGTAGGGCTTGATAACTATAGCGAATCAGCCTCGCAACAAATACACTGCGGAATTCCAGCGTATTTGCGGTTGACGGCTTGATAAATAGAGGCCATAGTGTACCCATGTCACCATTAAAAGTATTAGAAAGAAAGCGAAAATCAATAATACAGGGAGTGCAGAATTATTAGGCAAGTTGTATTTTTGAGGATTAATTTTATTATTGAACAACAACCATGTTCTCAATGAACCCAAAAAACTCATTAATATCAAAGCTGAATATTTTTGGAAGTAGTTTTTAGTTTGTTTTTAGTTTTAGCTATTTTAGGGGGATATCTGTGTGTGCAGGTGACTATTACTGTGCATAATTATTAGGCAACTTAACAAAAAGCAAATATATACCCATTTCAATTATTTATTTTTACCAGTGAAACCAATATAACATCTCAACATTCACAAATATACATTTCTGACATTCAAAAACAAAACAAAAACAAATCAGTGACCAATATAGCCACCTTTCTTTGCAAGGACACTCAAAAGCCTGCCATCCATGGATTCTGTCAGTGTTTTGATCTGTTCACCATCAACATTGCGTGCAGCAGCAACCACAGCCTCCCAGACACTGTTCAGAGAGGTGTACTGTTTTCCCTCCTTGTAAATCTCACATTTGATGATGGACCACATGTTCTCAATGGGGTTCAGATCAGGTGAACAAGGAGGCCATGTCATTAGATTTTCTTCTTTTATACCCTTTCTTGCCAGCCACGTTGTGCAGTACTTGGACGCGTGTGATGGAGCATTGTCCTGCATGAAAATCATGTTTTTCTTGAAGGATGCAGACTTCTTCCTGTACCACTGCTTGAAGAAGGTGTCTTCCAGAAACTGGCAGTAGGACTGGGAGTTGAGCTTGACTCCATCCTCAACTTGAAAATTCCCCACAAGCTCATCTTTGATGATACCAGCCCAAACCAGTACTCCCCCTCCACCTTGCTGGCGTCTGAGTCGGACTGGAGCTCTCTGCCCTTTACCAATCCAGCCACGGGCCCATCCATCTGGCCCATCAAGACTCACTCTCATTTCATCAGTCCATAAAACCTTAGAAAAATCAGTCTTGAGATATTTCTTGGCCCAGTCTTGACGTTTCAGCTTGTGTGTCTTGTTCAGTGGTGGTCGTCTTTCAGCCTTTCTTACCTTGGCCATGTCTCTGAGTATTGCACACCTTGTGCTTTTGGGCACTCCAGTGATGTTGCAGCTCTGAAATATGGCCAAACTGGTGGCAAGTGGCATCTTGGCAGCTGCACGCTTGACTTTTCTCAGTTCATGGGCAGTTATTTTGTGCCTTGGTTTTTCCACACGCTTCTTGCGACCCTGTTGACTATTTTGAATGAAACGCTTGATTGTTCGATGATCACGCTTCAGAAGCTTTGCAATTTTAAGAGTGCTGCATCCCTCTGCAAGATATCTCACTATTTTTGACTTTTCTGAGCCTGTCAAGTCCTTCTGTTGACCCATTTTGCCAAAGGAAAGGAAGTTGCCTAATAATTATGCACACCTGTTATAGGGTGTTGATGTCATTAGACCACACCCCTTCTCATTACAGAGATGCACATCACCTAATATGCTTAATTGGTAGTAGGCTTTCGAGCCTATACAGCTTGGAGTAAGACAACATGCATAAAGAGGATGATGTGGTCAAAATACTAATTTGCCTAATAATTCTGCACTCCCTGTAGATAAAAAAAAGACGCACTGATATGTATTGTCTCTATGAAAAAGTCAATGAATAATTTGAATTGATGTTGACCAATAATTAGTACAGTTTGCTTCTAGAGATAATCCTCTAGCAGAAATCATACGATAGTAAAATATTTCTTCTTACCAGAACTGACCCCAATCTTATGAGGTAAGTTTAGTGCCTTGGGAGGGAGATGATGGTTAGGTACATCTCAATCGGTCTGTTCCATAGTTTGTCTGTCTTTACTTGGGTCTTTATTTTCAGAATCCTTTCCAATACAGTCTGTGTGGTATACTTGTATCAAATGGAACCTCTGGACTCTTTAATCTTTCATTCCATGGTGAGAATCTGGAGGTGAGAATCATGTCCAACTCCAGAGAATGGAATGTGGGGTGAAGCCCCAGTGTAGAAATGTATGGAATGAAAGATAGAATCACATAGCATAATACTGTATAATAAAATATAAATATTTATTACATTCAATTGGTATTGCACTTACATCAAACAACCTCAATCCGTGATGAGGTAAGATTAAAGTTTAGATTAAATGCCCCGTATATTCCTTATTTGTACTTTTCAGTCAAACAGCAGGCTGATGTATAAATTGATAGTTAAAGGTTTTGCTTTCTACAAGTGTCTTTAGTATATATATAGAGGCACCATGTGTCCTGGTGGTCTTTCTTGTATATATATATATATATATATATATATATATATATATATATATATATATAATATACTGATGTGTACTACTGTTGGTAATAGTAAGTCACTATATGTGACACATAGATTGATATGGAAGAAAAAGTCAATCTGGTATATATGCATAGTAATATATTATACAGATGATAGACGTTTTGTTTAGGCCCCCATGCATGCAGGATAGTATTTAAAATCAATGCAAAGCAATCTACTTTAACCGTTCTACTTAGAGGATAGTAAGGGTTACCAAATGTGCTGCTGCAGGTAAAGTAGTGTCCCTGTATTGCCCACTAGCTGTCCTTATGCATTTTCAAAGTAGTACTATACTTCTTCATCAGAGGATATGGACAGACAGGGTTTCTGGCTTGCTTTTTAAATGTAGCTAAGTGGGCGTGTTTTTACTGAGAGCGTGTGACGTCATCCGTTGCGTTTTTCACTAGCAGCCTGAAAGTTTGCTGTTATTACTAAAGTTACCCGTATGTCATTTAGATATATGCACTTCTAAACGTTTCTTACATAATCCTATTTGTGTGGGAGCGTCCTGTGTATTAAACTGCTGATTAAGCATTTTGCTCTATTGATCCGCTATTTGGTATACGGAATAGGATCTCCCTGATCTAAAATGTTTATGTTGATTTTTGTTGCTATAGCAACCAATTACATGTGGTTTGTGTGAACTATTAGTTTTTTGTCCAATACTTTCTTTGTTAAACCTGTGATATTCTCCTATTTATACTGTAATGTGTTTGTATAGCAGTAGGTTGTATATAAACCTCCGTGTATAATAAAAAATATATATTCATAAAAGGAATTAATAATAATGGTAGCCATTTAGAGTGAAAACTGTACTGGATCCATCTTATATTAGATATGTACAGTACTTAGTATTATTGAGAATGTGTCATGTGATGTTACCCTACAGTTTGTCTTGTGTATATATAAAACCTTTGTTTTTACTTACTAGCTAAAATATGTTGTGTACATATTTTCTGTAGAAGTATAATGTTTATATTGACACTAATTTGGTTTTATATTTATCATATAGGAGTGTCTTGGAGCCCCTATGTATTATTGAATTTTCAATGTATTTTAAAGTTATGTAACATAGAGGATAAAGTAAGGTAGTAAATTAATGTCCTATACATTATGCTAGTAGGGATTCCTTATATTAGATAGAAACAAGCCTCCATTTTGGTTTTCTATAGAAAGTATATATTGTATCTACCATTATTGTTATGTTTGATAAATTCATTATTCCTCTATAAATTTTGGTTTTCCTATTATTATTTTTGTTTGTGTTTATTTGTTCTTTTATGTGTTTTTTTTTATTTTAGATTGGATATCTTAGCATATTTAGGTATATATCTCTACTGCTTATCCTATTCAGATAAACTAAAGTTGAACTTAATCTTACAAACTATCGGCTAGATTCAGAGTTTTGTCGGTAAACACCTGCGTAGCTAAAGCAGCTTTTTTTCCCAATGCACCCTTTAGACAACGCTGGTATTTAGAGTAGTCTGAAGGGCTGCTTTAGGCTCCAAAAAGGGTGCATTGAGCCGAATGCACCGCCACTTCAACCCTCAATACCAGCGTTGCTTACGGTAGAGGTAAGCTGGCAAAACGTGCTCGTGCATGATTCCCCCATAGGAAACAATAGGGCAGTTTGGGATGAAAAAAAACCTAACACCTGCAAAAAAGCAGCGTTAAGCTCCCAACGCAGCCCCATTGTTTCCTATGGGGAAACACTTTCTAAGTCTGCACCTAACACCCTAACATGTACCCCGAGTCTAAACACCACTAACCTTATACTTATTAACCCCCCCCCAATGTCTCCGCCACCTAACTACACTTATTAACCCCTAATCTGCTGACCGGACCTCGCCGCTACTCTAATAAAGTTATTAACCCCTAAACCGCCACACTCCCGCCTCGCAAACCCTATAATAAATAGTATTAACCCCTAATCTGCCCCCCCCCCAACGTCGACGCCACCTAACTTCAAGTATTAACCCCTAATCTGCCGACCGGACCTCGCCGCTACTCTAATAAATGTATTAACCCCTAAAGCTAAATCTAATCCTAACCCTAACACCCCCCTAAATTAAATATAATTTTAATCTAACGAAATAAATTAAATCTTATTAACTAAAGTATTCCTATTTAAAACTAAATACTTACATTTAAAATAAACCCTAATATAGCTACAATATAACGAATAATTATATTGTAGCTATTTTAAGATTTATATTTATTTTACAGGCAACTTTGTATTTATTTTAACTAGGTACAATAGCCATTAAATAGTTGTTAATTATTTAAAAGCTACCTAGTTAAAATAATTACAAAATTACCTGTAAAATAAATCCTAACCTAAGTTACAATTAAACCTAACACTACACGATCAATAAATTAATTAAATAAATTACCTAAAATTACATACAATTAAATAAACTAAAATAAATTACAAAAAAAACAAACACTAATTACAAAAAATAAAAAAAGATTACAAGAATATTAGGCTAATTACACCTACTCTAAGACCCCTAATAAAATAAAAAAAGCCCCCCAAAATAATAAAGGTCCCTACCCTATTCTAAATTAAAAAGTAAGCAGCTCTTTTACCAGCCCTTAAAAGGGCTTTTTGCGGGGCATGCCCCAAAGTAATCAGCTCTTTTGCCTGTAAAAAAAAAAATACAACCACTCCCCAACATTAAAACCCACCACCACATACCCCATCTCTAACCCAAACCCCCTTAAATAAACATAACACTACCCCCCCGAAGATCTCCCTACCTTGAGTCGTCTTTACCCAGCCGGGCCGAAGTCTTCATCCGATGGGGCAGAAGAGGACATCCAGACCGGCAGAAGTCTTCATCCTATCTGGGCAGAAGAGGACATCTGGACCGGCAGACATCTTTATCCAAGCGGCATCTTCTATCTTCATCCATCCGGAGCGGAGCCATCTTCTTCCAGCTGACACGGATCCATCCTCTTCAACCGATGCCTACTCGCCGAATGAAGGTTCCTTTAAATGACGTCATCCAAGATGGCATCCCTCGAATTCCTATTGGCTGATAGGATTCTATCAGCCAATCGGAATTAAGGTAGGAAAAATCTGATTGGCTTCATTTAGTCCTTCTGGATTCATTGTTCCCATATAGTGGATCCAGTAGGTTTCACGTTGTCTCAGTTTTTGGAACCTGTCCCCTCCTCTAGCAGGTATTTGTACATGTCCCAAGATGGTCCCTTTCAAAAATTTTGGGTCTTGGTTATGCACTTTTTTGAAGTGTCTGGACACACTGTGCCCTTTGAAACCTGTTTCTATATTTTTAAGATGTTCTAGCAGACTTTTTTGTACGGGCGCTTCATGCGTCCTATGTATTGAAGCTTGCAAGTGCAATCTAATAAATACACTACGAAAGTAGTTTTACAGTTACTAAGGCCATTGATTTTACAGTTTTAATGAGCATAGATATTTAAATTGACTATTTTCATTGTTTTTTTGGGATTGTACGCATATTGACATCCTTTGCAGTTGGCTCTATTACACGTAAAGAACCCTTTGGTTGTGGATGTAAGCCAGTTGGTCTTAGTGTTAGACTGTTTAATTTACTAGGTGCCAGGATCTGTTTTAGGTTTCTATTTTTCCTAAAAATTATTTTAGGTGTAGGTCCTATGCTGTCTTTCAGTAGCTTGTCCTGTTGTAGAATAGGCCAGTATTTGCTTAGAACTTTCTTTATTTCAGGACTCAGGAGCTGCTTCATTGTATGTTGTTATCATTCCTATAGATTTTATAGGGTTTTTCTTTTGACCTTCTTTGTTAGATATGAGTAATTTCTTTCTATCCATTCTATCCACACGTAATGTGTTGCTATAGCAACAACAATCAACATAAACATTTTAGATCAGGAGCTCCTATTCCGTATACGAAATAGCGGATCAATAGAGCAAAATGCTTAATCAGCAGTTTAATACACAGGACGCTCACACACAAATTATGTAAGAAACCTTTGAAAGTGCATATATCTAAATGACATACGGGTATCCATAGTAATAACAGCAAACTTTCAGGCTGCCAGTGAAAAACGCAATGAATGACGTCATATGCTCTAAAAACATGCCCACTTAGCTACATTTAAAAAGCAAGCCGGAAACCCTGTCTGTTTATATCCTCTGACGAAGAAGTACAGTGCTACTTCGAAATGCGTAAGGACAGCTAGTGAGCAATACAGGGACACTACCTGCAGCAGCACATTTGGTAACCCTTACTATCCTCTAATTAGAACGGTTAGAGTAGATCACTTTGCATTGATTTTAAATACTATCCTGCATGCATGGGGGCCTAAACAAAGAATTGGCAATACCCTATAATTGCAAGCTTTTAGACAGTACAAAATGTCTATCATCTGTATCAATATATTACTATACATATATACCAGATTGACTTTTTCTTCAATATCAATCTATGTGTCACATATAGTGACTTACTATTACCAACAGTAGTACACATCAGTATATTATATATATATATATATATATATATATATATATATATATATATATATATATATATATACATATATATATATATATACAAGAAAGACCACCAGGACACATGGTGCCTCTATATATATATATATATATATATATATATATATATATACTAAAGACACTTGTGGAAAGCAAAGCAATTTATACATCAGCCTGCTGCTTGACTGAAAAGTACAAATAAGGAATATATACGGGGCATTTAGTTTAAGCTTTACTCTTACCTCATCACGGATTGAGGTTGTTTGATGTAAGTGCAATACCAATTTAATGTAATAAATATTTATATTTTATTATACAGTATTACGCTATGTGATTCTTTCTTTCATTCCATAAGTTTCTACACTGGGGCTATTCACCCCACATTCCATACTCTGGAGTTGGACACGATTCTCACCTCCAGATTCTCACTACGGAATGAAAGATTAAAGAGTCCAGAGGTTCCATTTGATACAAGTATACCACTCAGACTGTATTGGAAAGGATTCTGAAAATAAAGACCCAAGTAAAGACAGATAAACGATGGAACAGACCGATTGAGATGTACCTAACCATCATCTCCCTCCCAAGGCTCTAAACTTACCTCATAAGATTGGGGTCAGTTCTGGTAAGCAGAAATATTTTACTATTGTATGATTTCTGCTAGAGGATTATCTCTAGAAGCAAACTGTACTAATTATTGGTCAACATCAATTCAAATTATTCATTGACTTTTTCATAGAGACGATACATATTGGTGCGCCTTTTATCTATTATTGATTTTCGCTTTCTTTCAAATATGTGTGTATGTGTAGTGTTTTTATTTTATATTTCAATAAAGTAGTAAGTAAAGAACTCCATTACTTAAGCAGAGGTTTGGCGCACTTTCGGCTTAGCGATAGCCCACATGATTTTTTCAGTTAGCCTCTGTAGATGTTTATTGTGTGAGGGATTTGCATAATTGCACAATCCGACACAAAGATGTGAGCACACCCTAGACTTTCACTTGATTGCTTAAATATTAATTTCAACTTGTAAAAAGAGCTCATAAAAAATGAAGCTTTAGGTCAGCTTTTGTTAGGTGCTGCACACATTAAGAATTGTACTTTATTTATATCTCATTTGTACTATTTAAAATGCTGGGTACTTTTTTTTAATATCCCTGGTATTTTTTTTATCAGTTAAGCCCTTAACGACATTGATGTACCCTGTCCCTCGTCTGTCACAAGTTTTCTGCTGTCAGTGAGACTCTCATTCTTACAGTCATAGAAGAAACTTGTGACAGCATACACCTTTGCAGGACTGTAACAGCTTCAGATATTTCTCTTGCTGTCAATCCAACCACTTTTGTTATTTAAAGGACATGAAACCCAAAAAAATGATTTCATAATTCAGATAAAGTATACAATTTTAAACCACTTTCCAATTTAATTATATTATTTAATTTGCTTGCTTCTCTTGTTATCCATTGCGGAAAGATTTATCTAGGTAAGCACAGGAGCAGCAAACAACCTAGGTTCTAACTGCTGATTGGTGACTGCATATATACCGACTGTCATTGGCTCACCCATGTTTTTTATATTTTTATATTTCTCATAACCACTCACATTCTTGGAGTGATTTTTTCTTTTTTGACACAAATCACTTTATGTGGATCACAATTATTTGAATTTCACATTTTTTAAATATCACCTTTTTTTTTTTTGGAACCTACCTAATCAATATCATTGTTTATTTTTGGTGTTTTCACCAACAACGACATCCACTACTATTTTGTGCATTAGAGTTCAGACTGATAACCACATGAACTAATGTTAAATGTATCATCTTATGTACTTTTTTAAACTAATCTTTGTATAGCTATTTTTGTACAACTATTCTATTCAAAACTATTTTATTCAAATCTATTCCAATCTGTTATTGGAGGAATCTGTTATTAGCGGGATTACGCTTTACTTATAAGTGTGATAAAACTTCTAGCACAGTCCCCAACCCTTTATGTGCCGTGTTATATTTCTAATTTTAATGAATTGTTTTAGATAATTTTTAATTATGCCAACATGGATCCATGTACATATGTATAAATAAAATTTGTGATATTTTGTGTAAACTAATTTAGAGTCTCTCTGTGCTACACATTTGTTCAGAGGCCTATTCGTTCAAACTGTGACATTACCATATTTTATGTTTCAGTATTACTAAATGTTATACTGTGTGCTACTTCTACCTATGATATAGTATCATACATTCATTCCATTTCTCCAAGACCTCGCCTACTTTTGGCGCTCCTATCTTACCATCTTCTTTCTCACCCATGTGTTCAGTTAGAAACCAGTAGTGCATTGCTGCTTTTCAACAAATGATACCAAGATAATGAAACAAATTTGATAATAGAAGTGAACTGGAAAGTTGTTTAAAATTGTATGTTCTACCTAAATCATGAAAGAAAATTTTTGGGTTTCATGTCCCTTTAATGTATGGCCACTAAAAAACCACCCTGTAAAATCCAGTTATCAACCTGAGCCTGCCTCTGGATCACCCAGCAGATCCCTGTTCTCTCCTGGACTCCCAACCACACACAGCCCAAAGCAACTCTCCCCTGTACCACCCAAGCATGCCCCTAGAATCTTCAAACTCTGCCTCAAATTTCCTAGTCACAGAAGTTAGAAACAATATATTGGGAGCTATGGAATATGGAAATTTGTATTCATTTTTTGTATTATTGTTATTCTATTCTTTATTACTTGCTATTAATTATGATTTTATTATTTTTCAAATTCATCTACTTCTGGATTATCCAAATGAATCTGCATGCAATTTGGCATTCAAGGAGTGTAATCCTAACAAAAGTGTAGTATTTCATGTGCATATGGATTCTGTCCATAGTATGGTCAAAGGTAAAATTCTAAATACAAAAATAATTAAGAAACCACACTTTGAAATCAGAAATGTGTCAAACTTTAAATATCTAATATTGGGGTTGATTACAATGTATTGTTTGATAATTATCAGCATGTTAACAGCTGTTGATGAACCATTTTCAATGTCTACGCAATCATAAGCAGCCATTTTCATTGTTTACATGCAACATGTTTTTGCTTATTGGAAAATAGGCCTATACTTAACATGTGCCAGAGCTCTTTGAACCTCACAATCCAAATTGCTAATACTTAACACATAATACAAGGGGTTTTTTGGGGGTTTTTTTACTTATTAAATTCCACATCAAAAAGGACTTGATAAACCACAGACAACACATTTTTATTTATTACAGAGCATCTCAATTTTTTTTTTTAATGTAACACACTGAAATTACTCACACCATATTAGATGATATTAGATAGCAATAACATCAAACAGTTCCAAATGCTCAATCAATTAAAGCTAAAATTAGCAAAATCAATAACCCAATAAACACACATGCCCATTATACTGATAATGCCTCTGTTCAAATCCCATAGTTCAAATCTATAGCTTTGGAGCATAGCAGGATAAAGGGACATAATAATACCTATTTGTGAAATGACTTGAAAATGACGCAGCGTAAGTGTAAAAAGCTGACAAGAAAATATCACATGAATATGCCTATGCAAATAATTAACCTGTTTTACCTTAAAATTTCTTCATATCACAAGAGTACATAGTCTAACAGCTATCCTTCAGGTACTTTCAGCTGCAGGTAAAAACAAAAACCAAAAAACAGCCAATCAGCTTCATCAGTGCTGAGGTCACACTTTACTGTGATCTCATGGGATTTCACAGAAATCTTTTGAGATTTTAAAGTAAACTTCCTTAAATTGAGGAGGGAATAAATGCCACACCCCCTTCAGTCCTGGGACTTGCATCCTGATTGACTGCTCAAAGTCCCTTTATAAAGGGATGTGTTTACAAAGGAAATTTTGAGGTTCTTTTTTTACATAGAGATGTTCAATGTGATATTTTTTTACAGCTATGATTTTTCACTTTGAAGTGATTCAACATTTGGGTATCATCTCCCTTTAATTTGCATGCATGATACCTATTCGCATCACTACACACTTTTAATAGGAATTAATAAGTTACAGGTCCTTCAACCTGTGATGTAATCACTAAACCCACAAAACATGCACGTTTGTTTTTTGGATCACAACATCGGGAGATCAGTGGCGTAAATATGTTTTTACTATTTTTTTCTGGAGGTAGCAATTTAAAGCTTTAGGGGTATTAATGGCAAAATCATTTTATGAATGTGGTCATTGGAAAAACACATGGACAATACTGACCACATTTCAGAAATTGTTATCAACCAAAAACAAGTGCAAGACTGCGATCAACCCCATTGTTTATTGTGGTATTTTATTCCTACATGTTTTCTTCATAAAATGCATGATGGTGCAAAGGGGCAAATATCTTCTAATGTTAAAATACAAATCTGTGTCGGAAAAAAGAAAAGTATATATTTTGCAATAAGAATCCATAACATTTACAAATTAAGAAGTCCAAATATTGTGAATAACAATCACTGTGCACTGAAGCAAAGAAGAAACTTCCAAAGATCCAAAGTTTGGATGAATGGGAACCAGCTGCAGCGATTCCAAAGATGCCTCTTATATATCTGTTGCTGTGTGTACCTCAAACAAATCAAAAGAAATACATTGCTATCCTGTAACGACCAACACAAATCAGCTTCAGCCATGTTAGTACTCACGTAGTATAGAGCTAATATAGCTCTAAGAAAATATTCCAAATCAGAAAATCTCAAGTAAACTGGAACTCTTCCAGACTTGAAAACATGTATTAATAAACAAAAACAATATGGATATAAACAGTATAATCTGCTTAAAAGGGACATTCCAGCCACAATTGATATTCACATGGCTGCATTTCAGTTTTGAATTGAAGAATGTTTGTAATATACATGTATTAGCAAAAATCCTTCTAATAAAAGTTATAGCTGTTTCAAAAGTTTATTTAAAGGGACATGAAACACAAAAAAATATTTCATGATTCAGATAGAGAATACAATTTTAAACAACTTTCTAATTTACTTCTATAATCTAATTTGTTTTATTCTCTTGTTATCATTTGTTGAAGGAGTAGCATTGCACTACTGGTTTCTAACATGGGTGAGCCAATGACAATCAGTTTATATATGCAGCCACCAATCAACAGCTAGAACCTAGGTTCTCTGCTGCACATGAACTTGCCTAGATAAACATTTCAGCAAAGGATAACAAGAGAAAGAAGCACATTCAATAATAAAAGTAAATTGGAAAGTTGTTTGAAATTGTATTCTCTATCTGAATCATGAAAGAAAAAATTTGGGTTTCATGTCTCTTTAAGTATGCACCGTGCACCAACATTTTAAACACAACACTTCAGAGAGCCCAAGGTGCTTGAACCATCTGGTAATGACTCAAGTTGTTAGTTGCTGACATGATACAAGCCCCACTGGTGCTCCGAGCAGCTGTGGTATTTAAAATGCTGGTGCACTGAGAATATCTAGCTATGCTTCACATGCACGTGCAGAGAAAAATGTTCACACTAATGATAACTTTTGCTAGAAGCATTTTTGCCAATACATGTATATTGGAAATTTGTTTCTATTAAATATGTAATTCATCTATGTGCATTTAAATTTTGACCAGAATCTCCCTTTAAATAACACTCAGGGTGGCACTGACAATAACCCAAGTCCTATTTTCAAACTCCAGTTAAGAGTCACTTTGTGAGCCCAGCTCATTGTGAATATTTCACAGTTTGTGATCACTTTTTTTTATTACTCATTTTTCTTTGTCAACATTTTCAAAATAATTACTTAGACTAAAAATAGAAATGCAACTTCAGATAGGTGAAGGCAGCCTTGTTGGATCTCTGCTGTATATCATGTAGAAAAAACTGTGCTCTGCTTAGCTGACCTAATTGCAGTAGCTCTGCCACAAGAAAGTACTTTGGTTTATACATAATGAATAATTCATGACAGAGGAGCTGCATGATGATGTCAGTATTTAGGATAGAATTGATTGCTGTTGTGCAAATGCAAAGCTAGAGAACTCTACAATTTACAATGATGCTTTCCACTGTCAAAAATATAGAACTCAGTTCATTTCTAGGAGCATTCTGTATCCAAGTGTTTTGAGGGCAATTATAGCTGTAAGAACTTTTTTTTTTCTCTGTGCCAATAAGCAGCAATTAAATTTTTAAAAGGACAGAGAGACCAATTAAGCAAAATCTTATTCTTGTGAATGTTTCGGAATAGCATTTTTCACTGTGGCCATATATCTTTATATAATTGCTTCCTTAACTAGAGTGTGATATGCAATGAACCATATAAATATTAAGCATCAGATATGGCTTGTTAAAAGTGCAAACTGACGGCTAGATTTAGAGTTTGGCGGCCAAAGGGGTGCGTTAGCTACGCATGCTTTTTTTTCCCCCGCACCTTTTAAATACCGCTGGTATTTAGAGTTCACAGAATGGCTGGGTTTTCAGTGCGTTAGGCTCCAAAAAGGGAGCGTAGAGCATAATTTAACGCCACTGCAACTCTAGATACCAGCAGTGCTTACGGACGCGGCCAGCTTCAAAAACGTGCTCGTGCACGATTCCCCCATAGAAAACAATGGGGCCATTTGAGCTGAAAAAAATCCTAACACCTGCAAAAAAGCAGCGTTCAGCTCCTAACGCAGCCCCATTGTTTTCTATGGGGAAACACTTCCTACGTCTGCACCTAACACCCTAACATGAACCCGAGTCTAAACACCCCTAACCTTACACTTATTAACCCCTAATCTGCCGCCCCCGCTATCGCTGACACCTGCATATTTTTTTAACCCCTAATCTGCCGCTCCGTAAACCGCCGCTACCTACATTATCCCTATGTACCCCTAATCTGCGGCCCCTAACACCGCCGACCCCTATATTATATTTATTAACCCCTAATCTGCCCCCCTCAACGTCGCCTCCACCTGCCTACACTTATTAACCCCTAATCTGCTGAGCGGACCGCACCACTACTATAATAAAGTTATTAACCCCTAATCCGCCTCACTCCCGCCTCAATAACCCTATAATAAATAGTATTAACCCCTAATCTGCCCTCCCTAACATCGCCGACACCTAACTTCAATTATTAACCCCTAATCTGCCGACCGAATCTCGCCGCTACTGTAATAAATGGATTAACCCCTAAAGCTAAGTCTAACCCTAACCCTAACACCCCCCTAAGTTAAATATAATTTAAATCTAACGAAATAAATTAACTCTTATTAAATAAATTATTCCTATTTAAAGCTAAATACTTACCTGTAAAATAAACCCTAATATAGCTACAATATAAATTATAATTATATTATAGCTATTTTAGGATTTATATTTATTTTACAGGTAACTTTGTATTTATTTTAACCAGGTACAATAGCTATTAAATAGTTAAGAACTATTTAATAGCTAAAATAGTTAAAATAATTACAAAATTACCTGTAAAATAAATCCTAACCTAAGTTACAATTAAACCTAACACTACACTATCAATAAATAAATTAAATAAAATACCTACAATTATCTACAATTAAACCTAACACTACACTATCAATAAATTAATTAAATACAATATCTACAAATAAATACAATTAAATAAAATAACTAAAGTACAAAAAATAAAAAAGAACTAAGTTACAAAAAATAAAAAAATATTTACAAACATTAGAAAAATATTACAACAATTTTAAACTAATTACACCTACTCTAAGCCCCCTAATAAAATAACAAAGCCCCCAAAATAAAAAAATGCCCTACCCTATTCTAAATTAAAAAAGTTCAAAGCTCTTTTACCTTACCAGCCCTTAAAAGGACCTTTTGTGGGGCATGCCCCAAAGAATTCAGCTCTTTTGCCTGTAAAAAAAACCATACAATACCCCCCCCAACATTACAACCCACCACCCACATACCCCTAATCTAACCCAAACCCCCCTTAAATAAACCTAACACTAAGCCCCTGAAGATCTTCCTACCTTATCTTCACCTCACCGGGTATCACCGATCGGTCCTGGCTCCGAAATCTTCATCCAACCCAAGCAGGGGCTGGCGATCCATAATCCTGCGGCTGAAGAGGTCCAGAAGAGGCTCCAAAGTCTTCATCCTATCCGGGAAGAAGAGGCGATCCAGACCGGCAACCATCTTGATCCAAGCGGCATCTTCTATCTTCATCCGAAGAGGAACGGCTCCATCGTGAAGACCTCCAGCGCGGATCAATCTTCTTCCTCCGACGTCCAACCGAAGAATGACGGTTCCTTTAAGGGACGTCATCCAAGATGGCGTCCCTCGAATTCCGATTGGCTGATAGGATTCTATCAGCCAATCGGAATTAAGGTAGGAAAATTCTGATTGGCTGATGGAATCAGCCAATCAGAATCAAGTTCAATCCGATTGGCTGATCCGATCAGCCAATCAGATTGAGCTCGCATTCTATTGGCTGATCGGAACAGCCAATAGAATGCAAGCTCAATCTGATTGGCTGATTGGATCAGCCAATCGGATTGAACTTGATTCTGATTGGCTGATCCTATCAGCCAATCGGAATTCGAGGGACGCCATCTTGGATGACGTCCTTTAAAGGAACGGTCATTCTTCAGTTGGACGTCGGAGGAAGAAGATTGATCCGCACTGGAGGTCTTCACGATGGAGCCGTTCCTCATCGGATGAAGATAGAAGATGCCGCTTGGATCAAGATGGTTGCCGGTCTGGATCGCCTCTTCTTCCCGGATAGGATGAAGACTTTGGAGCCTCTTCTGGACCTCTTCAGCCGCAGGATTATGGATCGCTAGCCCCCGCTTGGGTTGGATGAAGATTTCGGAGCCAGGACCGATCGGTGATACCCGGCGAGGTGAAGATAAGGTAGGAAGATCTTCAGGGGCTTAGTGTTAGGTTTATTTAAGGGGGGTTTGGGTTAGATTAGGGGTATGTGGGTGGTGGGTTGTAATGTTGGGGGGGGTATTGTATGGGGTTTTTTTTACAGGCAAAAGAGCTGAATTCTTTGGGGCATGCCCCACAAAAGGTCCTTTTAAGGGCTGGTAAGGTAAAAGAGCTTTGAACTTTTTTAATTTAGAATAGGGTAGGGCATTTTTTTATTTTGGGGGGCTTTGTTATTTTATTAGGGGTCTTAGAGTAGGTGTAATTAGTTTAAAATTGTTGTAATATTTTTCTAATGTTTGTAAATATTTTTTTATTTTTTGTAACTTAGTTCTTTTTTATTTTTTGTACTTTAGTTAGTTTATTTAATTGTAGTTATTTGTAGGTATTGTATTTAATTAATGTATTGATAGTGTAGTGTTAGGTTTAATTGTAGATAATTGGAGGTATTTTATTTAATTTATTTATTGATAGTGTAGTGTTAGGTTTAATTGTAACTTAGGTTAGGATTTATTTTACAGGTAATTTAGTAATTATTTTAACTAGGTAACTATTAAATAGTTATTAACTATTTAATAGCTATTGTACCTGCTTAAAATAATTACAAAGTTACCTGTTAAATAAATATAAATCCTAAAATAGCTACAATATAATTATAATTTATATTGTAGCTATATTAGGGTTTATTTTACAGGTAAGTATTTAGCTTTAAATAGGAATAATTTATTTAATAATAGTTAATTTATTTCGTTAGATTTAAATTATTTTTAAGTTAGGGGGGTGTTAGGGTTAGGGTTAGAATTAGCTTTAGGGGTTAAAAAATTTATTAGAATAGCGGTGAGCTCCGGTCGGCAGATTAGGGGTTAATGCTTGAAGTTAGGTGTCGGCGATGTTAGAGAGGGCAGATTAGGGGTTAATACTATTTATTATAGGGTTATTGAGGCGGGAGTGAGGCGGATTAGGGGTTAATAACTTTATTATAATAGCGGCGTGGTCCGGTCGGCAGATTAGTGGTTAATAAGTGTAGGCAGGTGGAGGCGACGTTGTGGGGGGCAGATTAGGGGTTAATAAATATAATATAGGGGTCGGCGGTGTTAGGGGCAGCAGATTAGGGGTACATAGGGATAACGTAGTTGGCGGCAGTGTACGGAGCAGAAGATTAGGGGTTAAAAAATTTAAATATAGTGGCGGCGATGTGGGGGGACCTCGGTTTAGGGGTACATAGGTAGTTTATGGGTGTTAGTGTACTTTAGAGCACAGTAGTTAAGAGCTTTATGAACCGGCGTTAGCCCAGAAAGCTCTTAACTACTGACTTTTTTCTGTGGCTGGAGTTTTGTCGTTAGATTTCTAACGCTCACTTCAGCCACAACTCTAAATACCAGCGTTAGAAAGATCCCATTGAAAAGATAGGATACGCAATTGACGTAAGGGGATCTGCGGTATGGAAAAGTCGCGGCTGTAAAGTGAGCGTTAGACCCTTTAATGACTGGCTCCAAATACCAGAGGGCGGTAAAAACCAGCGTTAGGAGCCTCTAACGCTGGTTTTGATGGCTACCGCCCAACTCTAAATCTAGGCCATAATGAGGCTGAAAACATACCGGCATTTGACAGGGTTACCCAATATTTCTTTTTTCTTTTTCTTTTTTAACATTCCCTGTATTTGTAAGGCTAACCTCAAAATATCATGTAACATATCTCATATAAAATAACATTTGTTTTTTGAATATTATATGTTAAGGCTACCAGGTATAAATATAAGACAGTACACCTATTATGGGCTAGATTACAAGTGGAGCGCTAAATATTGCTTTTGTGAAATTGATATTTGCCCTCCACTGAGTATTACCAGCACACGCTAATGTGCTCTGGTATTACAAGTTGACAGCAATGCGAATACAAGCTCGCTTTTGCATTGCTGGGAAGCATTGCGCTCACGAGAGAGCACTTATATAGGCTCCAATAGGAGATGGCACAGTGACAGAACCTAAGCACAGCGAAGGGGGTAAGTAGCACAGAGATGGCAGCAAATATTAAATATATATGTATATGATTATATACATAAATATTTATGTGTTAATATGTGTACATATACACATATTAACACATAAATATATATGTATATAATCATATACAAATATATATACTGGGAACAAACAGTTCCTATAGACTGCAATGTAAAGGCACTTCCGCCAAGTTTACCCCCAAAATACTGCCTAGTGCAGTTATTTTATTAAAAAATAAAAATGCTACAATTTTTGTTTTTTAATAAAATACACTATGCTGTATTTTGGGGGCATTTGGGGCACATTTATTAAATTATCCAGTGATCTGTTCTATAGTTCATTTTATAAGAGCTAATTGCTACCGCAAGCTTGCGTAGCAATAACCAGCCACTTGTAATGGCTGATTATTTATGGGTTTTCAAAAGGAACCACGCCTTTATGACCAGACTTTAAAACGGGATAGAACCAGAGACCAGAAGTTCAATAATTTAGTGGCAAAAACTGGAAACCGCCCTGCTGTGAATGTGTTTTGACTTTGCAGTCACAAAGGATTGATCCCATTCATGACCCTGTTTATGAAGGCACAGTTCCTTTTAAAAACCTTTTGAAAAAAAATTGATAAAATGGATTGTGAACACTGAGAAAATTTCAGCTCTATTGTAAAAATAGGGTTTTTATCGGTGTGCTTGTGGCTCCAATAAGCACTTGAAAATGCACTATAGTGTTTGCTTCAAAACAAAAAGTAGCTTTTTCAGGATGAAAACAAATCGGCTGATAGATTTTGATCGACTCCATACTTATATGCAAGCAACAGTGCAATGATAAAATTGCTCTAACACATTAGTGCATTTTAATTTTACACTTTTATGTTCCTTTAAGTATTTTTCTAAACAAACTACTACTATGAATTGTTTAAATACAAAACAAGAGAGCTGAATTAAGTCTTTGCGTTATATCTTTAAAGGGGCAATGTACTATAAAATTTGTTTCCCCTTTATGTGTTCCAAATGGAAAAGGGGTATTAAAAACTAAATAAATTTTGGGCTAGATTACAAGTTGAGCGCAAAATATACGAGTTAGGTGCAATGTGAACGCTACCTCGCGTTCGCATTGCATTAAAGCATTGCGCTCATGAGAGTGTGCTTCCATAGGCTCCAATGGGAACCTTGTTCTCATGCCGTGAGACACGGCATAAGAACAAGAACAGAAAATGGGGTGTTGCACTGTGATGGGCAATAAATGTAAATATATTTGTTTATAAATATATACATATATTTATGTGTTAATATGTGTATAAACACATATTAACACATAAATATATATGTATATAAGCATATACATATATATTTACAATAAATACACAGTTCCCATAGACCGCAATGTAAAGGCACTTTTCAGTGCCGTTTTTTCTAACACCCCACACCAGCCAACTTTAGCCCTCAAACACTGTCTAGTATGGTAATTTTTTTGTTAAAAAATAAAAGATGCTACAATTTTTTATTTTTGAAAAGGCACATTATTCTTTTTGGGAGGGGACAGTTAGGGCACTTTTAAAAAATTATCCAGAGGTCTCATTTTTTGAGCGCTAATTGCTACCCCGAGCTTGCAAATTTGCCCATTTGCGGGTGCACAATAAGTTAGCGCTCCACTTCTAATCTAGCTCTTTATAAGCATACTATTGTGGTTATTCCTCGCCTCCCTCTAGTCATGGGTCATGTTGAAATCTGTCTTTATTATTATCAGTTATTTGTAGAAAACAACAGATTCTGCAGTCTTTCACTACATTCCAGTGTTTACGTGTAGCAGTTAACCAGGGCTCTGAAATCATGCTTTCCCGACAAGCATTAAGTTCAATTGCGCTAAAGCAAACACATTTACTTTCAACTTGTAATAAGCGTGCTACTACTTCTGATGTGCGCAAAGAGCCCCTTATCGATCACGCACAACAATTAGCGTGCCACAACTATGTAACAAATTCTTATTAGGTATTAGGCATTTTTTTTATTAATTATGAAACAAATGCTGCATATGGTGTCGGGTAGCGGTATTCAGCTAATTTCACAACCATATTTATTAGTGTAAAAGTGCAACACACAAAGAGCTAAATTTTCACAGATATTTGTGTGTCACAATTTTTACACTTAAAAATCTGGCACCAAAAATAGCCAAATGTCACTCCAAGTCACCATATGAAGCATTCACTTTGATAACAAATGCAGAATTCTTAAAAAAAAATCCACATACCTAAATCTTATTATTTACTTTACAAGCATTTCTTGTACTTTAGGGGTTCACCACAATCTGTTTTTAATAATTATCGGCAAGTTAACAACTGCAGATGAAGATGAATTATTAACACATTTTCAGGGCCAATTTTGAATTACCTAATTACACAGCTAAAAGGAATTTGTAAACCCCGAGATAACACTGTTCTACTTATATATCTCTTCTGCTGAGGATAATTAGGGACAGATTTAAAACAGACAATAAAAGAACAGCCTTCAAACACTTCAATGTGGAAAATGTAGATTGTGTAACAATACTATATTACACATAGCCTTGTTTGCACACTCTCTTTTATTTCCTGTTTTACATCTGTCTCCAATTGTCCGAAGCAGAATAGATGGAAAATGTGAAAACCTTGGTTTTAACATGGTGGCACCCTTTACATTATAGAAACTGAAGTACTTTATAGAAACAAAACCTTTAGACTTATATCTTAAATATTTTTTAAAAACTGATATAATTTACAAAATTACATGCACCTCATTGATGACGATGAGTGCAAATGAAGGCTGGACTGGCCTTGTAAGGCTGATATGCTTCAGGAAACATATTTGTGAAAAGAATTATTGGGCTAAAAGAGGCTGCTCCCAGGTGGTAAATCACCATAAAACAAGCTACTGAGCTGTTGCTCGTTCCTGAGAGAGTGCTTCTTTTTCTGTATATAATTATAATATGACTTTGGGAAAGTCTCCCTAAGGGTGGTGGGTGAAACTATACTTTTTGCTCTATGAGCAATATGGCAACACCTCCCTGATGAGGCCCAATAAAGGCGGAAGCAATTGTCTTGGGTTGCCATGTTCCTTGTTCAGAAAGGAATTGCCTGGTATTTCGGGGCTGGACTGGCCTTGTAAGGTGGGATCAGACTAATATACTACAGCAATGTTCTTTTCTGTGAAAAGTATTATTGGGCTAAAAGAGGCTGCTCCCAGGTGGTAATTTGCCATAGAACAAGCTATTGAGCTGTTACTTGTTCCTGAGGAAGCGCTTCTCTTTCAATATGCATCTACTTATTATTAGGTTAATTTTTGTTTTGAACACATCATTATATCTCCCATTCATTTAAAAGAACATAAACGTTTTGCTGGGATCTAGCTGAACATCTGATGAACTAATGAAAAGAGGCATTTCTGCCATCAATTAGCAGCTAGCTCCCAGTAATGTTTGCTGCTAGTGAGCCTTCCTATGTATACTTTTTAACAAAAGTTACTTTAGATAATAGAAGTAAATTGGAAAGTTATATAAAATTGGATGTTCTGTACTGATCAATTATTTTGCATATGTAAATAAACTATTACACACACACACACACAGAAGCGCACTCTCAGGAACGAACAAGCAACTCAATGACTTGTTTGTTTGTTCAATGCCGATTAACCACTTGGGTGCATCCTATTTTTAGCCCAGTAATGCTTTTCAGAGTAGAACTTTCCTGTAGTATATCACTCTGGTACCGCCTATTATGGTCAGTTCAGCACCAAAATACCAGGCAATTCCACTATGAACAGGCAACACAGCAACCCAAGATGATCGTTTCGGCCTTCATTGGGCCTCGTCAGTGAGGTGCAGCCATATTCCTCTAAGTACACTGAGCAAGAATCCACGTCTGGCTGCCCCTTTTTTTCTTAAGGAGACACAATACACACAGAGAGAAGTGCACTCTCAGGAACAAACAACCACCAGCTCAATAGCTTGATATCTTGTTCTATGGCAATTTACTACCTGGGTGCAGCTTTGTTGTGTGTGTATGTATATATATATATTGCAAAGCACACTTGACCATGTGGTGTCCTCATGTTGTTTAATTTCAGACACCTTTTCTATCTGTCCAGCTGTCTAAAAGATAGAGTAAGAAGAAAAAGAAACAAAAAAGTTAAATACTAATAAACCAAAATTGTAAATTTAAAGCAGTATTTTAGAATTATTTTATGTAGCTGTTAAAACTAAAGATACTCTATTCAACTAATTTATAGCAAATTATATAGGTTGTTTCTCCTAGGATACAGAAGCAGATTATGCAGCTTGGAGTAATTTTTTGCTTCTTTTACTATGCATTAGATTAGTAGAACCGGTCAAATTAGTAAATGAGTTAAACACCTAACAAAACTTTAAGAAATAGGTATATAAAAAGCATTTTAATAGATAATTTACAGGTATTTTCACAAACTTTCCTAAGTCAAATGTAAAGCATGATGGGTAATTAATTCAATAATTATGATGATGATGACTGCCTAATGTGTTTGAAAGCAGTTTGTTTTATATAAATGCAAATATCATAAATTTAAATTATTGCTTATCATTGCACAAGTATCTGCTCATGCAACAATGCACCTTGCTCTAAAGCAATTGGTTGCAATTGGTTGGATCTTTCCGGGGTAATTTTTAACCATCATTTAGAGGTGGAAGAGATGTTTAAAACAACTATAGTTGCACGCTAGCTCATGTAAGCCTGCACCTCTAAAGCTTCCCCAACACCTCCATAAATGGAGCACACAGTGGGCAAGATTCTCTAAGAGCTGGGCAGACAAGGGGAGACACATTCACCCCTCTCTGCATGGCATCACGGCTAAAGGCCAGCAATATACTGCCCACCAGGGCTGCCATCAGGAGGTGACGGGGGTGACTCCTGTCAGGGGCCCAATGTGCTAGGGGGGCCCCATGAGGCAAGAACTAAAAAAAAATAAAAAAAAAATTTCTTTTTTAAATTTTGGCAGCCACCAGTGGGTACTACAGCAGAGTGCTAATTGAGCATGGGAAATGTTATTACAAGGAGTAAAGTATTAGCATTTGAGAGGATTTCTGAGTGTGCACTAAACCACTATGCACTCTGTGAGACAGACTTGGCACTTTGTTTGTAGAGTGTGTGCCTGAGTCAGACGGCAGATCACTTTCATTTGCAGAGGAGGTAGGAATTACTTAGCAAATGTTTTTTATTTCTTTGTGCAATTTAAGATTGTAACTTCAGTGTGGTAGTAGTTGTATGGTGGGGCCAAGGGTCCAATAAAACACTTTTTTTTTTAGCAGCAGTGTATTTATGATTATTTGACAATGCTGTAGAAAACATAATTTATGCTTACCTGATAAATTTATTTCTCTTGTAGTGTGTTCAGTCCACGGGTCATCCATTACTTATGGGATATATTCTCCTTCCCAACAGGAAGTTGCAAGAGGATCACCCAAGCAGAGCTGCTATATAGCTCCACCCCTCACATGTCATATCCAGTCATTCGACCGAAACAAGACGAGAAAGGAGAAACTATAGGGTGCAGTGGTGACTGGAGTTTTAATTAAAATTTAGAACTGCCTCAAAAAAAGACAGGGCGGGCCGTGGACTGAACACACTACAAGAGAAATAAATTTATCAGGTAAGCATAAATTATGTTTTCTCTTGTTAAGTGTGTTCAGTCCACTGGTCATCCATTACTTATGGGATACCACTACCAAAGCTAAAGTACACGGATGATGGGAGGGACAAGGCAGGAACATTAAACAGAAGGAACCACTGCCTGTAGAACCTTTCTCCCAAAACCAGCCTCCGAAGAAGCAAAAGTGTCAAATTTGTAGAATTTTGAAAAGGTATGAAGTGAAGACCAAGTTGCAGCCTTGCAAATCTGTTCAACAGAGGCCTCATTCTTAAAGGCCCAGGTGGAAGCCACAGCTCTAGTGGAATGAGCTGTAATTCTTTCAGGGGGCTGCTGTCCAGCAGTCTCATAGGCTAAACTTATTATGCTACGAAGCCAAAAAGAGAGAGAGGCGGCCGAAGCCTTTTGACCTCTCCTCTGTCCAGAATAAACGACAAACAGAGAAGAAGTTTGCCGAAAATCCTTAGTTGCCTGTAAGTAGAACTTCAGGGCACGGACTACGTCCAGATTATGCAAAAGACGTTCCTTCTTTGAAGGAGGGTTAGGACATAATGATGGAACAACAATCTCCTGATTGATATTCCTATTAGAAACAACCTTAGGTAAAAATCCAGGTTTAGTACGCAAAACTACCTTGTCTGAATGAAAAATCAGATAAGGAGAATCGCAATGTAAGGCAGATAACTCAGAGACTCTTCGAGCCGAGGAAATAGCCATCAAAAACAGAACTTTCCCAGCTAAAAGCTTAATATCAATGGAATGAAGGGGTTCAAACGGAACACCCTGAAGAACTTTAAGAACCAAGTTTAATCTCCACGGATGAGCAACAGTTTTAAACACAGGCTTAATCCTAGCCAAAGCCTGACAAAAAGCCTGAACGTCTGGATTCTCTGCCAGACGTTTGTGTAAAAGAATAGACAGAGCAGAAATCTGTCCCTTTGACGAACTAGCGGATAAACCTTTTTCTAAACCCTCTTGTAGAAAAGACAATATCCTAGGAATCCTAACCTTACTCCATGAGTAACTCTTGGATTCACACCAATGTAAATATTTACGCCATATCTTATGGTAAATTTTTCTGGTAACCGGTTTCCGAGCCTGTATCAATGTATCAATAACCGACTCCGAGAAACCACGCTTTGAGAGAATCAAGCGTTCAATCTCCATGCAGTCAGCCTCAGAGAAATTAGGCTTGGATGGTTGAAAGGACCCTGAAGTAGAAGGTCCTGCCTCAGAGGCAGAGACCATGGTGGACAGGACGACATGTCCACTAGGTCTGCATACCAGGTCCTGCATGGCCACGCAGGCGCTATCAGAATCACCGATGCTCTCTCCTGTTTGATCCTGGCAATCAGACGAGGCAGCAACGGAAACGGTGGGAACACATAAGCCATGTTGAAAATCCAAGGGGCTGCTAGTGCATCTACCAGCACCGCTCCCGGGTCCCTGGACCTGGATCCGTAACAAGGAAGCTTGGCGTTCTGGCGAGAAGCCATGAGATCCAGTTCCGGTTCGCCCCAACGAAGAATCAGTTGAGCAAATACCTCCGGGTGAAGTTCCCACTCCCCCGGGTGAAAGGTCTGGCGGCTTAGAAAGTCCGCCTCCCAGTTCTCCACGTCTGGGATGTAGATCGCTGACAGATGGCAAGAGTGAGACTCTGCCCAGCGAATTATCTTTGAGACTTCTAACATCGCTAGGGAACTCCTGGTTCCCCCTTGATGATTGATGTAAGCCACAGTCGTGATGTTGTCCGACTGAAATCTGATGAACCTCAGTGTTGCTAACTGAGGCCAAGCTAGAAGAGCATTGAATATCGCTCTTAATTCCAGAATGTTTATTGGAAGGAGTTTCTCCTCCTGAGTCCATGATCCCTGAGCCTTCAGGGAATTCCAGACTGCGCCCCAGCCTAGAAGGCTGGCATCTGTTGTTACAATCGTCCAATCTGGTCTGCGAAAAGTCATTCCCTTGGACAGATGAATCCGAGACAACCACCAGAGAAGAGAATCTCTGGTCTCCTGGTCCAGATTTAGTAAAGGGGACAGATCTGAGTAATCCCCATTCCACTGACTCAGCATGCATAATTGCAGCAGTCTGAGATGCAGGCGCGCAAATGGCACTATGTCCATTGCCGCGACCATTAAGCCGATTACTTCCATGCACTGAGCTACTGATGGGCTTGGAATGGAATGAAGGACACGGCAAGCATTTAGGATTTTTGATAACCTGGACTCCGTCAGGTAAATCTTCATCTCTACAGAATCTATAAGAGTCCCTAGAAAGGGAACCCTTGTGAGTGGTAACAGAGAACTCTTTTCCATGTTCACTTTCCACCCATGCGACCTCAGAAATGCTAGAACTATCTCTGTATGAGACTTTGCATTTTGAAAACTAGACGCTTGTATCAGAATGTCGTCTAAGTACGGAGCCACCGCTATGCCTCGCGGTCTTAGTACCGCCAGAAGCGAGCCCAGAACCTTTGTAAAAATTCTCGGGGCCGTAGCTAACCCGAAGGGAAGAGCTACAAACTGGTAATGCCTGTCTAGAAAGGCAAACCTTAGGTACCGATAATGATCTTTGTGAATCGGTATGTGAAGGTAGGCATCCTTTAAGTCCACTGTGGTCATATACTGACCCTCTTGGATCATGGGTAGGATGGTTCGAATAGTCTCCATTTTGAATGATGGAACTCTTAGGAATTTGTTTAAGATTTTTAGGTCCAAGATTGGTCTGAAGGTTCCCTCTTTCTTGGGAACCACAAACAGATTTGAGTAAAATCCTTGCCCTTGTTCCGTCCGCGGAACTGGGTGGATCACCCCCATTACTAGGAGGTCTTGTACACAGTGAAGAAAAGCCTCTTTCTTTATTTGGTTTGCTGATAACCTTGAAAGATGAAATCTCCCTTGTGGAGGAGAAGCTTTGAAGTCCAGAAGGTATCCCTGAGATATAATCTCCAACGCCCAGGGATCCTGGACATCTCTTGCCCAAGCCTGGGCGAAGGGAGAAAGTCTGCCCCCCACTAGATCCGTTTCCGGATAGGAGGCCCTCTCTTCATGCTGTCTTAGGGGCAGAAGTAGGCTTTCTGGCCTGCTTGCCCTTGTTCCAGGACTGGTTGCTTTTCCAACCCTGTCTGTAACGAGCAGCAGTTCCTTCCTGTTTTGGAGCGGAGGAAGTTGATGCTGCTCCTGCCTTGAAATTACAAAAGGCACGAAAACTAGACTGTTTGGCCTTTGATTTGGCCCTGTCCTGAGAAAGGGTGTGACCCTTACCTCCAGTAATGTCAGCAATAATCTCCTTCAAGCCGGGCCTGAATAAGGTTTGCCCTTTGAAAGGAATATTAAGCAATTTAGATTTAGAAGTTACATCTGCTGACCAGGATTTAAGCCATAGCGCTCTGCGCGCCTGAATGGCGAATCCGGAGTTCTTAGCCGTTAGTTTGGTTAAATGCACAACGGCATCCGAAACAAATGCATTAGCTAGCTTAAGGGCTTTAAGCTTGTTCAAAGTCTCATCCAATGGTGCTGTGCGAATAGCCTCTTCCAGAGACTCAAACCAGAAAGCCGCTGCAGCAGTGACGGGCGCAATGCATGCAAGGGGCTGTAATATAAAACCTTGTTGAACAAACATTTTCTTAAGGTAACCTTCTAATTTTTTATCCATTGGATCTGAGAAAGCACAACTATCCTCCACCGGAATAGTGGTACGCTTGGCTAAAGTAGAAACTGCTCCCTCCACCTTAGGGACCGTCTGCCATAAGTCTCGTGTGGTGGCGTCTATTGGGAACATTTTTCTAAATATCGGAGGAGGGGAAAAAGGCACACCGGGTTTATCCCACTCCTTGTTAATAATCTCTGTAAGCCTTTTAGGTATAGGAAAAACGTCAGTACACACCAGTACCGCATAGTATTTATCCAGCCTACATAATTTCTCTGGGATTGCAACCGTGTCGCAATCATTCAGAGCCACTAATACCTCCCCTAGTAATACACGGAGGTTCTCAAGCTTAAATTTAAAATTTGAAATGTCTGAATCCGGTCTCCCTGGATCAGATCCGTCACCCACAGAATGAAGCTCTCCGTCCTCATGTTCTGCAAATTGTGACGCAGTGTCAGACATGGCACTCATATCATCAGCGCGCTCTGTCCTTAACCCAGAGCTATTGCGCTTGCCTCTTAACTCAGGCAAATTAGATAATACTTCTTTCATAACATTAGCCATATCTTGTAAAGTGATTTGTAAGTGCCTTGATGTGCTTGGCGCCACAATCTCACGCACCTCCTGAGCGGGAGGCAAAGGTACTGACACGTGAGGAGAGTTAGGCGGCATAACTTCCCCCTCATTGTCTGGTGATAATTTCTTTACCAGTAAAGACAGACTTTTATTTAAAGTAACATCAATACAATTGGTACACATATTTCTATTGGGCTCCACATTGGCCTTTAAACATAATGAGCAAGCAGATTCATCTGTGTCAGACATGTTTAAACAGACTAGCAATGAAGCTATCAAGCTTGGAAATTTCTTTCAATAAGTTTACAAGCAATATAAAAAACGCGGCAGCGCTTTTAAAAACACAAAAAAAAAAACTGTCACAGTTGAAATAACAACGAACTAATACGGTTATAGCAACCAATTTTAAACAGTAAATGTATGAAATTAGCAGAGGATTGCACCCATTAGCAAAAGGATGATTAACCCCTCAATACCCAAAACGGATAATCAATTTAAGATTTAACGCTTTTCTCACAGTCAAACACACTGTCACAGGTCTGCTGTGACTGATTACCTCCCTCAAAAATGAATTTTGAAGACCCCTGAGCTCTCTGGAGACGTCCTGGATCAAAGAGGAAGAAGCAGGAAGACTGTGCTAGAATTTTAACTGCGCAACAAGGCGCTAAAAAAAGGTCCCTCCCACTCATATCACAACATGTGGAAAAAAATCATGCCCAAAAAGATTTATCACCAAAGTACCTCACAAAGAATAACATGCCAGTAAACGTTTTAAAAAACAACTTTCCAGTGTTATGCAAAGTTATCACTAAGCCTGCTACCAGTCGCTTCTACTGCAGTTAAGGATCATACATTTATTTCAGTACTAACAGTATTTAAAGTTAAATTCTAGTCCCTAGAAAATAACTCAACTGCACATACATTTATCAGCCTGATACCAGTCGCTACTACTGCATTAAAGGCTGTACTTACGTCATATGGGTAACAGCAGTGTTTTCATAGTCAATTCCATTCCTAGAAAATATTTTACTGCACATACCTCATTTGCGGGGGACCCCGCATGCTATTCCCTTCTCTGAAAGTACCCCACTCCTCAGAATGTGCGAGAACAGCCAGTGGATCTTAGTTACGTCTGCTAAGATCATAGAAAAAACGCAGGCAGATTCTTCTTCTAAATACTGCCTGAGAGAACAAACAGCACACTCCGGTGCTATTTTAAAATAATAAACTTTTGATTGAAGAATGTTACTCCTGTCTCCTCTCACAACCTCCTTTGTGGAGACTTGCAAGAGAATGACTGGATATGACATGTGAGGGGTGGAGCTATATAGCAGCTCTGCTTGGGTGATCCTCTTGCAACTTCCTGTTGGGAAGGAGAATATATCCCATAAGTAATGGATGACCTGTGGACTGAACACACTTAACAAGAGAAATTCTATATTTAAAACCATGCAGAAATGTTTCCTCCTCAATACACAAATGATATATATTACATTCCAGTTTACTGCCCCGTTATGCAAGGACTTTCCAGATACAAGGAGGCATTTTATCCAAGATTTTTACATCTGCATAACATGTTATACTCTCAGACTAAGATTGTTCAGTGTTGGAAATTAAACAGGTTAACTTAAAACTGTTCAGTTTACTCTACAGCTGACTTAATTTTGAAATGCATACCAACAAGCTTAAATCCTGCATTTACCCAGATCTAATGGAATGAGTACCACAGCTTATGGTTCCACCAAGACCATATAGAGTACAGCATTTTTAAAATCCACAACTACAGCTGAAAGATGGGAACATTTGTACACTATATTTGAAGTGGTGCTCTTGGTTGGGGAAAATGGGGAAAATATCAAACAAACATATGTCAACCTTTTAAAAGTACTTTTCTTCATCTAGCCATCTACCCAGATCATTAATATACAATTTTGAATTCACAGAATTATTTTTGTTTGCACATTTACAAATATGATTCTTTAAAAAGTGATCTCTTAATTTCTGCATTTTTTTTATCATGCATGTCACACACTGTTGATTTAGGGGATGCAAGGTGCATAAATGTTTCCTCCTGTGAGTGTTTCTGTGGGTGTCTGTGTTTATGTCTTTGTGCTTTGGTTTGTGTCTCTATGAGTGTGTATGTATTTTTTTCTGTTGGTATCTCTGTGAGGGTGGGTGTGTATGTATTTGTGCATTTTCTGTGGATGTCTGTAAGGGTGTGTGCATATGTCTTTGAGCTTTTTCTATGGGTGTCTCTGTGAGGGTGTGTGTGTGTTTGTCTTTGTGTATTTTCTCTGGATGCCTCTGTGAGGGTGAGTGTGTATGTCTGTGTTTTCTGTGGATGTCTCTGTGAGTGTGTATGTGTGTGTATGTATGTCTGTGTTTTCTGTGGATGTCTCTGTGAGGGTGTGTATTTTCTGTGGGTGTTCCTGTGAGGGGGCGTGTATGTCTTTGTGTGTTTTCTGTGGATGTCTCAGTGAGGGTGTGTATGTATGTCTTTCTGTATTTTCTGTGGGTGTCTCTGTGTGTGTGTGTATGTCTTTGTGTGTTTTCTGAGGCGGTCTCTGTTGGTGTTTCCTTGGGTGTATGTGCAAGTTTGAGTTTGTGTGTGTTGTCAAGGTATTTGAAATATTATTAAATAATATATAGAAACATATTTAACTTTATCTAATAAATCTGTGGATGTGAACATGGTCTGTAGGACAAAGGATTAGATCTCCCCCACTCCAATTGCACAGGAGACATTCTTGGCTGAAAGGAGAACAAAGGATTATCTCTGGCAGATCTCACACACTCAATATGTTAAATTATGCAATTGTATAATTTAGCAAGGAACTAAAATATAACATAGTTTCAGGATACAGGCAAATATATGGAGACGAAATGTCTGAATTACCCTTTTGGAACTGATCAAAATTATGGAGAGACAGCTTTTATGCACATGGTGTTAATTTTTAAATACACATCTGCACTGCTGGCTAAACAGGAAATATGCTGTTTTAAAGACTCTTACAACTCCTCATGGATTGACCCCATGTGGAGCAATAAAGGCCTTGGGAAACACAGACAAATGCTAAGGTGTGACTCTGGAAGTTCACGTAAGCAGACAGCAAATAAACATTTTTTTTTCTCTCTCTGTTTAAATACATGCCCCAGAATGTATTAAATATAGAAATTTGGGAAATTGTCTAAATTCTATATTATTATTACATGGGTATTTGCTAAGCTTGGGAGGTAACTGTTTTAGTCAGTCAAAAATGTGTAATAACCTCTGTTTTTGCTTATATTTTTCAGACAGATTTTCTGCTGAAGCTAAAACTTGTAACTGGTTCCTGCTGGACGCGAGATACCACTTTACTTGAGCAAAGCTAATCTACCCTTCTCATTGATTGCGATATACACTTATTGGTGATCTGAGGTAAAATAATTCCTACCAAGAAATATTGGATATCGACTGCTTTTTACTTTGGTAACGTATTCAAGGTTTTGTAAGATAAGTTATATGCATAGTCAATTTGTATTTAATAGATTTAAAGAAACAGTGTGTTTTAATTAGCATTTCACAGCCTATATATATATTGTTTAAATCTGCGTCTGATTGACCAAGTAACTCATCTATGCAAGTTCTGATATTGTCAGTTAATTTTGTATTAGGATAAATTGCAGTTAAATAGCAGAATATATATTATCCTATTGTTTTATAAACACTGTTTAGAATTGTATTGCTTGGATGTTAAAGGTTTTTAGTCCCATTGTGTTAAATAAATAAAAGGCTGAATTGTGAAGGTATATTTTTCTGGGTTTTGTAAGAAGGATAGCATATCTTAAGAGTTGGTTTTAATGCATATAAATTTTGTTTCATTTCCTTTTATTGCAAATATACTTCAATATGTTTATGGATATTAACTAAATAAAAGAATTCAGATATTTATATTAATTGTATGGTCTAGTAGGTGCATGGTTGATAAGGGTTTCTATTTCTTTGTATTGTGTTTATAACCCTGCCATAAACTTATATATATTATTTGGATAGCACTGCTAAGATTTTCATAAATATACTGACATAATAATTGGAGGCATTGCATGAGATTTAATAATATCCATCATAATTGATATAATATATTTGTAAGTAAATAGAAATTATTATAAAAGAGAAAAAAAAATAAAAAAAAAATTCATATTTCGATATTTATATTTTGAAGATATAATTTTTTTTGAAAAGTTGAAATATTAATTTTCATATTTCGAGATTGATATTAATATCTTGAAATATTATTAAAGATTAATTTTTGAAAGATTAATAAAAATATTAATTTTTCATATTTAAAAATTAATCAAAAATATAAATTTTTCATATTTTCAAAGTTAATCAAAAATATAAATTTTTCATATTTCGAAATATTAATTTTTCATATTTCAAAATTAATAATATTTTTTTTTTTTAAATATAAATTTTTTTTTCTTCTCTCTTTTTATTGGCAAAAAATTGTATTAGCGTTTTAGTTAAATAAATACTAAACCAATACAATAATGTCTGTAGCCAGAAGTGACTCATTTAATTCTATACATAGCAATGAAATTGGTCCCATAACCATACCTATTACTAAAGGCCAGGTCCTTAAGAAAGATATCTTAAGTTACCTTAAAGGGAAGTTTAATATTGCGGGTGAATTAAATGATTTTATGGATATGCTTGAAACTAGGGCTAAAAATATTACCGTTAATAATAATATGTGGAATGAAGAGAATGAATTCTTCCAGGAATTATTAATGATTAATCAATGCAAAGATCCCAAAAAGCGAGAAGAACTAATACTAAAATCTTGGCCCCTTTTAATATGCATAATTGACGAAATGTCGTTTTGTGTCACAGACAAACGATTGCAAATACAGGAGCTAGAAAATAGTATTCGTTCCTCGCGCAGACGCGAAGAGGGTTTAAAAACAGCCAAAAATAAAATGGATGAATTTGCCCAAAACCTAGCCACCTTAGATAAGCACAATATGGACTTAATCGCGCAGATACAAGATTTAAATAAACAGCTTGCGCAAAGCCAGAGAGAATTAAGCGATTTAAAAAGGTCATATCGCCATAATGAAAACCCCTATATTAGCAATGAGAATAATACAGATAATGCTAACTCCTTTAGCGAACGCGTCAGGGACGAGGTACAAAAATATATAGAACAACATAGACAAATGACCCCTAACGGGTCAGAAGTAGATTTCCCAAATAGACAATCCCCTCAGGATGTAAATCCAGAGGACAGCTATAGCGCAGCTGATGCGGGGGAGGGAAACTCTAACAGAGAATCCCAAAATAAGTCTGATAAAGTCTATGATTCCCATAAAATAATCACCTTCGTACAACGCGCAGTACCTATATTCTCCAATAAGGGAACAACATCTGTAATTGATCATTTACAGGCTTTTGAAAATGCGTTAGCTATAATGAATGTTACAAGTGAGAAATTGAAAATTGAATTTCTGCCTTGGGTATTTGACAGTAAGCATCACAAATTCTTTGCCTCACTAAAGGATATGAATATTCATTCCTGGAATGGGGTAAAACGACAATGCAGAAAAGAATTCGGGCAATATCGCACTAAAACTGCCGCGAAGATAGCGGTATATGGTTTAAAGTGTCGTGCGAATCAGAGTCCAATTGAATTCCTTTCTGTATTGAAAAATGCGTACAGTATGGCTGAAGATAATCCCAAATTTGACGGCTCAGAATTTGTAAATTTATTTTTTGAAGCCCTGCCTACACCCATCAAAATCAACTTAGCTAGAGATTTTGATGAGGACTGCTCATTGGAATGGCTGATCAAAGAGAGTACAAAATTATACTCTATTCAGCAGTCCAGTGAACAGGGGGTTAAAAAGGAGTCAAAACCCAAAATTGTGGCAGAAACTAGGGTGTCACCTAGCCCCCTCAATCTGGAGTCTAACAAGAGGACTTATGCAGAGGTGGCCAGTCAAAACAGGCCATCTCCACAGAGGTTTAATTCTGCCCCTCCCCCTACACAGGTTGAGGCGCAGGGAGACTATAACCAAAGTGGGGGACATAATCAGGTGAATAATTACTCACAAAGAGAATACTCACCAAATAATTGGTATCCGCGCAAGGGTAGATACAATAAACGGCGAAGATATTCTCAGGGTAACCAGACACCCCAGGTATATAATGCTCCCCAAAATATTAATACTGAACAAGCTGAACCCCAGGGGCAACCACGCCAGAATAGAAATAATGGCCCTGATTCTGAGGGAACGCAATGGTCCAGGAATCAGTACAATGGGGCACCAAGAGATAGGCCCAGGGGTAGAGGTAACTTGTACAATCAGGTAGATATGCTGTTTACCCAATTAAATCGGTTGAGCGAACAAATCGCTAATATGAGTCAAAAATCTACGGCTCAGCAACCGAACAATACTTTTTTAGGGGTACAGCCAGTGGTCAGCAGTGGACCACAGGCACAGTCATAAATACTGCAGTATCACCTGAAGGGGAGGGGAGAGATATACAAAATGTAGTAATAAATATCAATGATACTAATCATGTTATCTCCCCACAGACCGGAAACGGACAAATTAGCTGTGACAATGAGCGACATCAGCCGGGAAAAATTAACCAAACTTTTCCTCTGCAGTGTTCTCTTAACATTGTTTCCACAGATGCAGTACACAAGAACCCAGCTGACCTTGTCATAGGGGAAACAGGTAGGTATGAAATTTCCTCTGCATCGAATGACACAGCGGATCCAGGTAAAACGTGGCGAAGCCCACAGATGTACAAGAATGCAAATTTTATGTGTGAAATGATAGAAACTGCTGGAAGATATTATGTATTAGTTGAGCTGCAAGATTCAGTCTCCAACCCTATCAGGGGATTAATTGACACTGGGTCACAGGCAACTATCTTATCCCACAGGTACTACACACAGCTAAATGAGCTAACACCCCACAAACCTAAAATAAAATAATTTGACGGTTCTCTAATAGGTGTTGGGGGTGACTCCCTAAGAGTTTATGGTACTGCCTGGTTAAAATTTAAATTGGGGAACAGGGTCATAAGACACCCTGTCATTATAGTGAATCTGCCAACTGATCGTTTAATTATTGGTAGTGATCTCCTGAAACGATTAAGCACCATAATTGATTGCATAAATAATGTAATTTGGTCGCAAGTTAAACGGCCTATCAATTATGAAAAATCTGGTATATCTCGCACCCGACACAGCTGTCACGTGGTGGAAGAGAAACCAGATGCTGTGGAGATTCATTTCAGGAATAACTCTGTACCTGAAATCACTATTCTACAAATAGATGATCAAACTCCTTTTAGTGGCTCTGATGGTAATACTTTTAAAATTTCGCCCGGAAAGATAGCGAATATCTCCCTAGATGGCGATATATTAACCATATCACTCCACAAGGGGGATCCTAAAATCCCTAAAGGGGGAGACCATGCTCAATACCTCACAGGGATTGAGAGAGTTAAAGAGGATCTATTTATCCCTATACAAGTACATGACCTTGGTAAAACCAAGTATGCTAAAATAAACTTAAAACAGGAAGCTAGCTATATAAGCGAAGGTTTATTAGCGCAAATAGCTGAACCTAAAGTGATTAAATATCTTTCTCCCCAAGACCACTGTGTCAACGGCCTGGATGACAGGTCTGAAAGCTATAACATCACAGCTAAGTGCTTATTATCTATCTCTATTGGTAATAAGTCAGTGAAGCACCTGTTTTTAGTTTTAAATACTCCCCATAATCAAATATACATTGGCAATGATATCTTACATAGATATGCCATACAAATAGATCTGATTAATTCTTGCCTTTGGAGCAGGTTAAAGGGGGACCCTGAAGTATTTCAGGATGAAAATGCAGCCCTAAAATCAAACCAGCAATTGCCATATGCTGTGAATATGCAGGTATCTAGCGATGTTATAATTCCTGCTGGGGCTGATAAATTTCTTTTACCCTTACAGGTAAAGAGAGGTCAGAAATTAAAAACTTCTGAAACACTAATTTGCCTCTCCCATAGAATACAAAATCTGGGTGTCACAGTGACTTACACTCCTATGGTGAATATTGGAACTGTTCCAATAAATATTATTGTGCATAACATGACCCCACAGGATATAACATTATCCAAGGGAACTACCATAGGATATGCACTGGAATCAAGTTATTACACTTTTGGATTCCAGAATAATGTAATTGGGCTAATACCTGAAGGATACCTAACTGAAGAACAATTAATAGAACAATCCTTTGCATCTATGCCAGAGGGTCTATTTAATATTCAGTCTATTTATCCCTTCAGCTCAGAGGAAGGCATCTGTAAAATTGAAGAAGCCTCTCTAGTGTTTGATCAGCCAATCAAACAGCAAGATTACCCCAATACCCAGAGTCATGGGAGCAATGTAAATTATAATCAAGGGGATCTCACCTCTAGACTGGAAGAAGCCTATGAAATAGGACAGCCTGAAATCTTTCCAGGATTTCAGCAAATAGTCGAAGAGCAAATATCCTTAGCTAATGGCTGTTCCAGCGATGATGAACGCCAACAGCTGCGAGAACCCCTAATGGAATACAAGGATATTTTCGCTAAGGATTCTTATGACTGTGGTACCACAGACTTGCACATTGCAAGAATACAAACAGATCCTAATGCGCCACCTGTATTTGTCAAACAATACAGACTTCCCTTAGCCTCATATGATTCTCTTGCAGAGATCATAAGGAATTTGGAAGAAAGAGGTATTATCAGACAGGTGCACAGCTCTTATAATAATCCTATTCTAGGTGTCCTTAAGCCCAATGGACAATGGCGTTTGTGTGCTGACTTAAGACAGCTAAACAAACGAGTATACATGTCTGGCTGGCCTGTACCATACATTGACCAGTGCCTAGCACAAATGCAAGGATCCAAAATATTCACTGCCATTGATTGTGCACAGGGATATTGGACCATAAAGGTACATGAAGAGGACCAATATAAGCTAGCATTCTCCTTCCAAAAGGTTCAGTATGCATTCCAGAGACTTCCATTTGGATACATAAATTCTGGACATGAATTTGCTGTATTCATGCATAAGGCTATGCCTGACGCACTGGAAAGGGGGACCTTATCTTATGTTGATGATGTTTTAATCAAAAGCACAGACTTTGAAAAACACATCACAGAACTTAAACACGTCCTCAGCCAACTTAAAAGGGCAGGTGTCAAATTATCCCTGCAAAAAGCTCAATGGTGCCGCACTCGTGTAAACTTCTTGGGACATGAAGTTACCTCTGACGGATTAAATCCCCAGAAGAAAAAGGTGGAAGCTATAGTGAATTCTAAAAACCCGACTAACTTAAAGGAATTGAGATCATTCCTGGGTATGACAAATTATTCTCGCAAATTCATTGATAATTATGCGGAATTAACTAAACCACTACTCCTTCTTCTGAAGAAAGATGTGAAATGGCACTGGAGTGAGTCTCAAGAGACAGCCATCAGAGAGCTGAAGAGAAAACTCACTCAAGCACCTTGCTTAGCGTACCCTGAAGGTGGTAAACCTTTCTACTTAGAAACAGGGTACACAGATGTAAGCATGAGTGCTGTGTTATACCAAAAGCATGATAATTTGAACAAAGCCATTGCTTATGCGAGCAAAAATCTATCCCCAGTAGAAATAAAGTTTAACGATTGCGAAAAAGCCCTCTTATCTACTGTATGGGCTCTACAAAATTTCCGCAGCTATATACAGGGCGAGAAAATTATTGTAGAAACGGCCCACCAGCCTTTGCTATATTTGCAAAGTGAGAGAATAAGAGATGGGAATTTGTCTAATAGCCGCATAACAGCGTGGACTCTTTCCTTACAAGGCTGGCCCTTAGAAATTCGCTACAAGCAGAATAAAAAGAATCCAGTCGCACAAGGGCTTGCTGAGCTCCACGACTGTACTGCTAGAGATCCTGGGGAAGAATTATCAGAAGATGATTTTCTGGAAGAACAATTGCTTTCCCCATATAAAATGTACAATGAGGACCATTGTCAAACATTACCTTGGGTATATGTTGATGGTTGTTCTTACCATGCCACTATTGATAATGAGCGCAGATTAGTCGCTGGCATTGGTATAACTGGGGCAAACGGATTCTCAAATATATCTGTAGGTTTCAACATTGGACCAAGATCCAGTCAAGTTGCTGAACTAACTGCTGTTTTCAAAACCATTGAAATGGCTATTGAACATGGTATTCATGAATTTGTGATCATAACTGACTCAAATTATGTGCGTGACAGTTTTGTTGAATACCTGCCAACTTGGAAAAGAAATGGCATGCAGAAAAGCAATAACAAACCAGTCAAGCATGGCAAGTTGTTCTGCGAGATTGATAATCTGGTAGTATCCAATGATTTAACCATACACTGGAAAAAGACCAAGGGTCATTCCAGAGTTTTAGGTCCTGATAAGGAAGGCAACGACCTTGCGGATTCATTAGCCAAACAAGGAGCCATAACTGGAGAACTCCTTAATATTGACCACTTAATGGGTGCAATTCAGGTAGAAGCCATTACCAGAAACCAGGCAAAACAACAGAGTGAGCCTAACTTGGTACAATGGAGTCAGGATTCTCCTAGTGAGGACCTGATCACTAGTCAAAAAGAAGACCCCATTGTAGGCATCTTCTATAAACACATAGAAGATCCTGAAAGCAACCCCATCTCAAAAGATGATTGTATTGGCAAAGAAGATCTGAGAATCTTAATAAAATCTAAATCACAATTCCAATTACAGGATGGTTTGTTAATTAGAACCTCCAAAACTGGCATCCAGCAGTGGGTAGTACCCACCAAGTTCCGCTTCAACACGCCCACGATGCTCCTACATCTGGTCATCGTGGTGCCAAACTCACGTATGAAATATTGCGTGATTATGCTTTTTGGCCACACATGTTGAAAGACGTTCAAACCTACTGTCAAGGGTGTTTAATCTGCCCACAGTTCCAACCCACTGCACCAATGCATAGAGCGCCATTGCAGAAAAGGGGGATGGTAATGCCATGGTCAGATATACAAATTGATTTTATTGGTCCAGTAACAAGGTCATCAAGAGGTAACAAATACATGTTAACAGTGACATGCCTGTTCACTAAATGGGTAGAGTGCATTAGTGCACCTAACAATAGTGCTGAAACATGTGCAGCATTGCTCATCAACCATGTATTTTCCAGATTTGGTTTGCCCCAAAGAATCGAATCAGATCGGGGGACCCACTTCACTAGCGAAGTGATGACAAAAATGTGGAAAATACTAGGGGTTAAAAGAAAGCTCCATATTGCTTATAGAGCTGCCTCAAGTGGTGGTGTAGAGCGTTACAACCAGTCCATTGTTAAAATCCTCAAAATGTTTGTGAGTGAAACAGGTAAAGACTGGGATGTAAAACTACCTCTAGTCTTAATGGCATTAAGAGCAACTCCAAGTAGTGCTACCAAGATGTCACCTTTTGAACTGATGACTGGTAGAAGAATGGTTCTACCTCAGCATCTGCTGTACCGTACATCAGACCAAAACTTGATAAATGCTGCCAATACACATCAATATGTGGAAAACTTAAGAAAGCACCTGCAATATGCCTTTGCATTTGCTCAAAGGAATTTAGAAAGAGCCGCAACTGCCACTAAAACCTATTATGATCTCAAAACATCCAAAAAGGAATATGAAATAAATGATAAAGTTTATCTTTATAACTTTGGAAGAGATCAGGTTAGGGAGAAGAAATTTCTTCCCTCATGGAAAGGTCCTTTCGTCATTACTGACAAAATATCTCCAGTGGCCTATAAAATACGGATCCCCAAAAATGAAAGTTTCATAGATAAATGGGTCCATATCAATCAATTGCGAGCGTGTCATCCCAGATCCCAACTACAAGTCATAGAGGGAGAATGAAGTGTCATATCCCCAAATGAACTAAAGACATACTGTAGTTTAAAGATGACCAGCTGATGAACATGAAGGCTCGAAAATTGACAGACTATTTACATAGAAGACTGTCCATGATGTGTACGGTCAACATCCTCACCAAATACCACTAACTTTGATCCAATTCAAATACATGTGTCCTACATATTTTTGAATTGGAAAGGGGGATTTATGTCAAGGTATTTGAAATATTATTAAATAATATATAGAAACATATTTAACTTTATCTAATAAATCTGTGGATGTGAACATGGTCTGTAGGACAAAGGATTAGATCTCCCCCACTCCAATTGCACAGGAGACATTCTTGGCTGAAAGGAGAACAAAGGATTATCTCTGGCAGATCTCACACACTCAATATGTTAAATTATGCAATTGTATAATTTAGCAAGGAACTAAAATATAACATAGTTTCAGGATACAGGCAAATATATGGAGACGAAATGTCTGAATTACCCTTTTGGAACTGATCAAAATTATGGAGAGACAGCTTTTATGCACATGGTGTTAATTTTTAAATACACATCTGCACTGCTGGCTAAACAGGAAATATGCTGTTTTAAAGACTCTTACAACTCCTCATGGATTGACCCCATGTGGAGCAATAAAGGCCTTGGGAAACACAGACAAATGCTAAGGTGTGACTCTGGAAGTTCACGTAAGCAGACAGCAAATAAACATTTTTTTTTCTCTCTCTGTTTAAATACATGCCCCAGAATGTATTAAATATAGAAATTTGGGAAATTGTCTAAATTCTATATTATTATTACATGGGTATTTGCTAAGCTTGGGAGGTAACTGTTTTAGTCAGTCAAAAATGTGTAATAACCTCTGTTTTTGCTTATATTTTTCAGACAGATTTTCTGCTGAAGCTAAAACTTGTAACTGGTTCCTGCTGGACGCGAGATACCACTTTACTTGAGCAAAGCTAATCTACCCTTCTCATTGATTGCGATATACACTTATTGGTGATCTGAGGTAAAATAATTCCTACCAAGAAATATTGGATATCGACTGCTTTTTACTTTGGTAACGTATTCAAGGTTTTGTAAGATAAGTTATATGCATAGTCAATTTGTATTTAATAGATTTAAAGAAACAGTGTGTTTTAATTAGCATTTCACAGCCTATATATATATTGTTTAAATCTGCGTCTGATTGACCAAGTAACTCATCTATGCAAGTTCTGATATTGTCAGTTAATTTTGTATTAGGATAAATTGCAGTTAAATAGCAGAATATATATTATCCTATTGTTTTATAAACACTGTTTAGAATTGTATTGCTTGGATGTTAAAGGTTTTTAGTCCCATTGTGTTAAATAAATAAAAGGCTGAATTGTGAAGGTATATTTTTCTGGGTTTTGTAAGAAGGATAGCATATCTTAAGAGTTGGTTTTAACGCATATAAATTTTGTTTCATTTCCTTTTATTGCAAATATACTTCAATATGTTTATGGATATTAACTAAATAAAAGAATTCAGATATTTATATTAATTGTATGGTCTAGTAGGTGCATGGTTGATAAGGGTTTCTATTTCTTTGTATTGTGTTTATAACCCTGCCATAAACTTATATATATTATTTGGATAGCACTGCTAAGATTTTCATAAATATACTGACAGTGTGTCCATTGTCTGTTCCTTTTTAGGACATTTTGACCTTACTACTGATTATTCACATCTTTCTACAGACTGAGACTAATGAAACCTTTCCGGAAGTCACCAATCTACCATTTAACCTTTAAATTATTGTTAAGGCTGTTCAGGGCCCTTCCTTTCAGCCACTGCATGCTGTTGTCATCATTTAGTTGGCATCTTCCTTTACAAAAAGATAATCAGAACTCCATATTTTGTTTTCTAAATCTCCTTTTTTTACAAAACTGTAGTTTACCTCATTACTTGTCAGGTCAATGTAAACAAGTGCTAAGTGTCTGTTTGGGTGTCTGTGTCTGAGTTTCTTTGCGTGTTTGCTAGAGTGTCTATATGTGAATCCTTATGTGTGAGTGTGTGTGTGTTTCAGGGTATGTTACTACCTTTACAACATTTCCAAGTTTAAATAGACACAAGAATAAAGTGCATATACGTTTTAGTCACTTGGTCAAAAATTGCACGTCAAAGGAGGGGGGGGCCTGATCAATGGTTATGTCAGGGGCCCCAAAATTTCTAGTGGTGGCCCTGCTGCCCACATTTACCATTTTACAAGCTGCCTCTGGTGCAATGTCATCCCCTGCTCACCGGTGGCCAATCATGGGCGAGAAGAGGGTTCCCTTTTTTTAGATGATCGTATTTGGCAACCAAACAATGGCATCAAATATACCAAAATGGGCCTAGATCAATACCTTGGGTTCTCTACTTTAAAAATATACTAGGTTTAATAGGTAAATAAAAAAACAAAGGCTTTATTTATGTTTAAACAAATGGAGTGATAGCAAAAATACTATAAATTCTCTGGTACTTTGGGAATGTTTTTCTCTGAATTTCACAGGAACAAAGGGGTTAATGTGTCCTCAATGATCCATTTTATCTGCTTGAGTTAGCACATTTACCTTTATTTTGTTATTTGATATTTTCATGCGAAAATACAGATTTTAGAATTGTGTAATTGTTGCCCTTTTATATGTAAGACAGTAGATTTTATTTTGTACAATGTCCCTTTAAGAACTATATGGCAGCAGAGTTTACAACAATGTCTGCTACAATATTATATATAGTGCACAAGTCACATGCACACTTCTTGGCCAACTTCAGTATGTTATCATGGAAAAAAGCCAAGTTTCAACAAAGGATACTCAAAAAAATGTAATTGAACTCTCTCTGAATCATGAAAGTTCAAGTTTCACATCAATGTTCCTTAAAATTTGAACAAAAAAAGAGTCCATCAACTGAGCATGTGCAATAATGTTAACATTGAAAACTATTTGTTAGCAGCCTTTATATCCAGATTGAAAAATGTCAATATGAATTAAAAGGGGTTATTTGAAAAGTCGAAGATTTCTTGAAAAAAGCTTTTTGAGAGCTGATGGATTAGAATACATTTGTTAAAATTGATATTTCTATTAAAAAAATATCTTGTGATAAGTGGATTATCCAAAATGTATTAGTTTAGAATTACTTTGAAATTGAAAAAGCCATGGGCTACACTTCACATAGAAGTTCTAATGGATTGCAGAGGGATCAGTAAAATATGCAGTTCTGGAGGCCATATCTTTAGAAGGATATTAACAAACTTGAATCTGTGCAAAGGAGGGCTACCAAAATGGTACACGGTCTAAAAAATAAAACTTACCAGGATAGGCTCAATGACCTAAATATGTATAGCTTAGAGGAGAGAAGGAAAAGAGGTGATATGATAGCAACTTTCAAGTACGTTAAAGGGTTTAGTAAAACTGAGGCTGTGGGTATTTTACATAAAATGGAAAATTCAAGAACAAGGGGTCATGATCTCAAGCTAAAGGGTAATATATTCAGGAGTAATTTGAGGAAGCACTTCTTTACGGAAAGAGTGATTGATTTATGGAATAAACTTCTTCAAGAGGTAGTAGCAACAAACACTGTGGGGGACTTTAAAAATGCATGGGACAAGCATAAGGCTATCCTACAAACTAAATAAGTTTATACTGTTAGGTAATATCGGGCAGACTTGCTGGGCCTATGGCTCTTATCTGCCGTCAATAACTATGTTTCTATATCTTCAAAATGGCTATACTGAGAAACATTTTAGTTTTATATAATGAAAATATATTAATCTTTTTGATCTATTCTTGGCTGATTAAGGCCCCGATATTCAAAGCATTGACAGACCGGGAACCTGCTTCGATGGCCTCATCTGCATTGCAGCCCGATGGTCTGTCAAAATATTCAAACAAAAGGGACGTGTCCGAACAATGCCGGCGAGCGGCAATGTCTCTCCTAATGGGAGCGTTATGTCACCACCCACATCAAAAAGAGCTGATCACTTTAGGGCAATGCCCTACAAAAGGCCCTTTTCGGGGCTATTGTAATTTCTTTTAGTCTTAGGGTTTAGTTTTTTTTTGTTTTTTTGGGGTGGGTTTTTTATTTTATGGGGCATTTAATTTACTGTAATAATGGTGTTTTTTTATTTTGGATACTGTAGTTTATTATTTTTTTTAACTTGGCTTTTTTTTATTTTTCTCTAACATATTTTTTTTAACTTAGTGGGGAGGGGTTAGTTTAGAGGGGGGTTAGTTTAGAGGTCAGTTTGGTTTAGAGAGGTGTTAGTTTAGAGGGGGGTTAGGTGTTAGTGTAGTTCTAGTTTGCGTTGGGAGGTGGCGGCTTAGGCCTTAATCTCCTAACCCCCCATACCTGTATGGGGGTTGATTAGGTGATTATTGTTAGTTAGCATTTTGTAGGCCTTAATATCCTAACCACCCCCATACCTGTATAGGGGTTTATTAGGTCATTATTAATGGTTACCCTTTATTAGACCTTAATCAACTAACCATCCCTCATACCTGTATGGGGTTTGATTAGATGATTAGGTTAGGTGCAGCTTAGGGGTTAATAGTACATCCATCTACAATTTAGATAGTATTACATAACATTCAGTTATGTGATACTATAATTATAATGCAACTGTATTTTATAACATAAATATCTATATTAAAAATATATTTATATTTACAGTAATAAATGCATCAAGCAAGAATATCTACATTTTAATTTATATATCCAATACTGTAACTAATATGCATTATACATGACTATGCATTTTATTTCAAGGATTGTAGATTTTACTAATAAAATTAATGTGTGGTATAATAATTTACTAATAAAATGAATGTCGAATATAAACAACAATAGCAATATTCCACCGGTGGATACAATATAAAAAACAGTATAAAAAACCCATTCAATATCAATACAAGAAAGTATAAATAAATTGATAGTTCACACAGTCTCTTGTGTAAAAGCCTGCTCGTGAGGTAATAAGGATTCTTCCAAGTATAATTAGATAACTCTCACAGATTTGCCCACTATTTGTCACAAGGATTTCAAAACAAAAGGTACTCTATTAATTTATTTATACTTTCTTGTATTGATATTGAATGTTTTTTTTATACTGTTTTTTATATTGTATCAACAGATGGAATATTGCTGTTGTTTATATTTGACATGAATTTTATTAGTAAATTATTATACCATACATGAATTTTATTAGTAAATTATGATACCATACAGATATGGTTTGGCTTTTTTAACGCATCTTCTTTTTAAACTAGAATTCAGTAGATATAATGTAGTCAGGCCTGCATTTATATTCAATATTTAGACAGTTATGCTATTATATGTTTTTTTTTATTTTTCTGTAACTTAGCTGTTTTTAATTTTTTTGTAACTAAGAGCTCGCTTCTATTGAGCCATTAAAAATGGAGCCGTAAGATACCGAAGCGGCCGACAGCTAAAAGTAAATTACGGTTCCATTTTAGTACTAGTTTTCCATTGAAAAAAATTCTGCTTTGAGTGCGGTCGCTCTTTTCGTGTAGGTGTAAGTTAGCGTTGTGTTAACGCTTCCTCCCGATGCCAGGTTTCTAAAACATTAATAGGTTACTATGGTAACCCGACCTTACACTACACTCGATCGCATATACTGCGCCGCAGGGGGTATAGTTTAGAGGGGGTTAGGTGTTAGGTGAGTTTGCGTTTGGGGTATATGGTGGTATAGTGGTTAATAGATAGATAGATAGATAGATAGATAGATAAATAGATAGATAGATAGATAGATAGATAGATAGATAGATAGATAGGAAATAGAAGAGGTATAAAGCACCTGAAAGGCTGGGTACTATATAAGTCACTGGTTAACCAAATAATTTTAGCTCCTTAAGACACTAAAATATAAGTATAGGTTGAATATAAATTGGATTAAAAATTAATTTAATACAACAAATTACAATATAATAGGATTAAAAACAAGTCTACAATCAATTAAATTTGAGTTCTCGATTTCAGTTTTATTAACGTGGCTATACTATACTGATGACATCACTTCCGGTTTCGTTACTACGGGAAGTGTGCCAACCAGTTGCCAACCAATAGTTATAGGCATAGTGAGATACAAGGTGAACACCAAGATAAGTTGTAACAAGCCGTTATTGTCAACCGGAAGTGTTACATTAACATCACTTCCGGTTTCTGTTGTTCATTATGAAGCTTAGATATTTAAATAAACCATCAATTGGACAATTTTACTTGAATGTTGGACTTTTTTATTTCATTTTGTGGACTTTATCTTACCTGAGATTCCCATCTATATTGTACCACTGTTTATACTATTGTTTTAGTTGATTGTAGACTTGTTTTTAATCCTATTATATTGTAATTTGTTGTATTAACCCCTTAATGACCACAATGTACCCTGTATGTCACTGGTCGTTAAGGGTTTTTTCAGGACATAATAGCACAAGTCTAGCAAGAACACACTATTAATGCACTCCCTCCAGCAGGCTTTGTGGAATAGAGCAGTCTCAACGCTGGTGGCAAGACCGAGCTATAAAACAATCAAGTCACAAAAAAAGGCCAGTGACATACAGGGTACGTCGCTGGTCCTTAAGGGGTTAAATTAATTTTTAATCCAATTTATATTCAACCTATACTTATATTTTAGTGTCTTAAGGAGCTAAAATTATTTGGTTAACCAGTGACTTATATAGTACCCAGCCTTTCAGGAGCTTTATACCTCTTCTATTTCCTATCAATCTAATTTGAGGCCAGCTAGGGGGCCTCGCATATAAATCAAGAGGGTATACTCCCGTGGCGCTTAATCTAACCTTTGGTATTTGTTAATAGATAGATACTTGTGGTGTGTATATGGTGGCATAAGGGTTAATAGATAGATACTTGTGGTGGGTAAATGGTGGTATAGGGGTTAATAGTTAGATAGTAGCATTGGGTATGTGGCGGTATAGGGGTTAATAGTTAGACAGTAGAGGTGGGTATTTGGCAGCATAGGGGTTAACAGGATAGATACTTGCAATGGGTATGTTACTGTTTAGATGTTTATTAGTGTAGTGTAGTGTTAGTGTGCGATTGTGGGGTACTTTGGTTTAGGGGTATTAGAATTAGCAGTTAGTCAGACAGCATTTGTATTCAAGGGATCTCTCTACTATACACCTCCAACATGGTCGTTGAAGCTGGGTGTTGACTAAGCCAGCATCGTCGCCCAATGGCATGTATAGTAAACGCCTATTGAAGATGCCGCTATGTTGAGAGCTTGGAATATTTAAACAGCATCGCTTAACATATCGGTGTATCCCTTAAAATATTTTGCCACCTTGTAGCACTTTCTATCATGGGGCCTAAGTGTTAGGCCATGCATAAACTTAGGCAGGAAAACAAAAATAAAAATATGCAAACTGTTGATACAATTAACAATAAAATAACAGGGACATTTTACAAACTAACAAATAACTGAGTTGGGTTTAACACTAGCAAAAGAAATTTGTTAAAACATAAAGGGCCAGATTTTGAGTGGATCGCAACCATTTGCACACGTGATAAGGGGTTTATAGAGGGGGGTTGCGCTCGTCAGACTTACCACTGGTATTACGAGTTGAAAATAAACATGATCGTTTGAGCTCAATCGTAATTTACGCTAGAATGATTACCACGACTTCAGAGCTCTGGTTAACTGCTTTGCAAAAAAAAAGTACAGTTACACTCATAATATATCTAAAAACAAAAAAACAAAAAAATATTGCACAAAAAAGTTATAAGGGATCAAAGATATGAGATATCAATTGTTAGAAAACAAAAGGCAGGCAAAGGACTTTAACATTGAAATAAATACATATACATGAGTTCATATTTATTTATGTATTAATATGTGTATATATGTATTTACAGACATTTATATACACATATAGACATAAATACATATGTATCCATATATATATTGACATAAATATAAGTGCATTGGAGCCCTTTGCAGTTAAGTAGATGAAAAAAAATTAAAAAAAAATCATGCAATATTAATTTTTAATAAAGGTTTTAACTATGTATTTACTATAAATATTTAACATTCCAATGTTTTGTACATAGCAGAATATGTTCTACATATTTTTAAATAGATATTCCTATATATATCTGTATGTATCTATACCTATATATAATTGTCTATATATATATATATATATATATATTGTTCTATAATACCATCAGATATATGTAGAAATATTTATTTATGGATATATAGAACATATTCTGCTATGTGCAGAACATTGGAATGGGAGATATTAATATTTTATGTCAGGTTAGTGTACGCTCCATTGACTTCTATGGGGGAATACATGAACGCGCCTGCAATAATTAAGTTCGGCTTTTTGTGCTCATCAGGTGAGGGTGAAAGCGAAAACAATTTACTTTCAACTCATGATACAAGCTCAACCCGACGCACGTAAAAAGCAAATTTCAAGCGCAATTAATGCTCCAGCGGAAGTGTTAATTAGCACTCCACTTGTAATCTGGCCCAAAATGTTCTAAAGAAATAGAGCATTTTATTTTTACCATATGATGCCCCTTAACTAACTTACCTGCTCTATGGTTAAGACTTTGGAATGGCAATAAAATAAAGGTTTTAGAAATCACCACCTACTAAATCTGAAGCGCTGCAAAATATTCTGTTTACTATGTACCTTGAAAATATATATTTAAATTAGAGCAGGATTTAGGTGGTGTCCGTCCCTTTGACAAAATTTGCAAGACAGTGTAGCCCCCCCCCCCCATAATAAATGTTACTTTATATTTTCTCTTTAAAGAAAATTGTATTATTAATTTTTACTTTTAATTTGGAGACTTTACATCTGATCAATGGTTCGCACACAGCTCGCAAGATTCTGCTCAACCTTAAGAGTACTTCCCTCATGTTTCAGTTGGCACTTTATTATTCCTGTTACTAATCAAGACAACAAATGCAATGCAGTTTCTTAGTGATTTCAACACCATTGCCTTGCTTCCCCCTACATCCCACCCTTTGCCTTATTTCACCACAAACTGACAAGTGCCGTTGTCGGCTCTTAAAAAAAAGTCTATGTATTGCCAAAGTCAGCTGCTGCTTGCGGTTTCCATAGAGTAGTGCAGTCTCTCACCGCTCCCGCGCCTCCCCTTATATTCTCTAGCGCCCCCTGGGTAGGCCAGCTTCACACTTTTTAAAACCACTGATTTAGAGGGAGAAGCCATTCATAAAAGTCATGTGTGTTAAACAGAGAATTACTATATGTTTAGTAACCATTATATTATTAATATAATTGTTTAAATGAATATAAACATCATTCTAAATAAGCTATGCTGACTTGTGCATTTAGCCTGTTCTAAATAATAATCAGTACCCCTATTTTATTTGCTTCCTCTCAGATATACGTCAACCTTCCCACGCAATGAAACAGAATTTTTTTTATTAATATTTCATAATCTTGATCTAATTAAAAAAAAATAGAAAACCAATTACCAGAACAGTAAATGTGCCTCATATTTAATATAGATACTTTTATTTTCCTAATATTATCAAGCTTTCTGGTAAACAAATACAATTGGCTGTGACCTTATAAATGAGAATGATAAGTACAATACACAGCATGCATTCTGTTTCCCTGCTTAACACATCGCTCAGGTCAAGGTAACAACATTATGTTGGAATATTTCCCACAAACAGAGCACTTAAAGTATAGAAATACTGTACAGCGTGATCTCATATGACTATAATGCAGTAACAATGTGAATGTTTCAATAAAAGCTGCAAATAATGCTGACTACACAAACTACCTAAGCAAGTGCTCTGTGGTTCATGCTTAAACTGTGCCTGGCTTGTACCGTATATACAGTCAGACACAGAAAATAAATACAGAGATAGAGTCTGATGTACTATAGCTATACAGAATCCCACAGTTCTCAGCCATCTACCTTTTAGTCTTCAGGTGCCATTGGGAAAGGTCTTTCAGAGAGGGCTGTTCTATCCCGGCAATCGCATGCAAGAGATTAAGAGTAAAATCTCTCAGATCCAAGTCGATCATCCCACTGTTACAATATTTTCATGCAGCACGGTGATACAAGGAATGGAATAGTCCATCATGCAATTTAACACACACACAAAACAAGCACTGAGACTCAGGGGAGGCAGCGACTGGAGGAGCAGATGGAGGGAGGGAGGAGGAGAAGGAGGAGGAAAGCTTACATGACAGATGTGATGACTTTTTAGTTAAACAGGAAATTGATGATGCTCAACAGAGAGAAAAATATTACAATAAAATTTGCTACGTTTAAACTAGAAGTCTATATTCATATTCAATTTTATTTTTAACACATTATGGAGTGCATGATACATCATAAGAAAATATAGGTTCTAAATATTATTAATCAAAAGTACTGACTGGTCTTTACAGCTGTCATCTATTTTGTATGAGTTTTGTAAAACAAAAAAGTACTCTTCTCTTGCTATGAATTTTTAAAATAATTTTATGGGCCCTATCGCAAAAATCCAGAAGGGCCGTTAGAAAGAGAAGATGTGTTTTGGAGACAAAGGCTGACAGTACATCAGGGTGGATTTGATTTAAATCACTAGTCAGTGAGTCAATAAGCCTCAATTTAAATCATGGTTTTCTACATAAAGGTTTCATTTTTAGAATAACTTATATCACAATATTCCTGTTTTAGTTATATACCATTAGAAATACATAGACCATTATGAAATTATTGGGGGGAGAACCGTCTCCAGTTTAATATGTTAATCATTCATATTTGATCAACTTTTCAGTTGTACTTTATTGGAAGGAGAAAATAATCATTATCTTAATAATAACAATTTAAATAGTTTTATTTGAATTTAAGAAACATAATTATTGCCTTAATTATAACAATTAAATTGTTTATTTAAAACAAAGTCAAAACCATTATAGGTTTCACTTTCATTTTTAGTGCTTGCCGGTCCCTCCTCACACTTAGGTCCTTGTGCAGATCTGTTCCACTCCAAAAAATCTTCTATTCATTAAGCTTCTTGAAACCTAGTAAGGGCTTGATTCTGTTTACTTAGCTTTGCAGGGGAACAATGGGATTCAAGTCAAAATTAAACTTTCTTGATTCAGATAGAACATGTAATTTTAAACAACTTTCCAGTGTACTTCTATGATATAATTTGCTTCATTCTCTTGTTATCCTTTGTTGAAACACATTCCTTTGTAGGTTCAGGGGCAGCAATTCACTCCTCTGAGCTAACTGCTGATTGGTGACTGCACATATATATCCCTCTTGTCACTGGCTTTTCCCAATGTGCTCGGCTAGCTGCCATAGTGCATTGCTGCTTCTTCAACAAAGGATACCAAGTAATAAACACATTTGATAATAGAAGTAAACTGGAAAGTTATTTAAAAATACATACTCTATCTGAATCATAAAAGAAAAAATATGGGGTTTATGCCCTTTTATTTCTAAACTTTGTATGTATATTTTAGAAAAAATTTTGCTATGAATAAAAGGCATGTTATTTCTGCAGACACAAATTCACAATTATAATGTATCTTACAGGGCCACTAAATGCAGTAGAATTGGACAAGTGCATAATAAAAAGACAAGGCAATAACACCTACTCTCAATTTCAATTAAGCAGTAGATTTTTTCTGACATATTTATCTTTTCTCAAATTTTCCAGCCCCCTGTATCATGTGACAGACATCAGCCAATCACAGACTAGTATATGTATACCATGTGAGCTTGTGCACATGCTCAGTAGGATCTTGTTCCCCAGAAAGTGTGAATACTAAAAGACTGCAAAATTTGATAATGGAAGTAAATTGGAAAGTGTCTTAAACTGCTGCTCTGTCTGAATCATAAAGGTTTATTTTCACTTTAGTGTCCCTTAAATCATTTTATTTTATAAAATCCTATTTAAATTTTAAAACAATATGATGTAAATAAAAACATGATTTAAATTTAACAAATATATATATTTTTTAAAATCATTGATTTGTATCCACCCTGCAATACATACACGGAAAACTAATTTTACTGTCTATTAGTGGTCCCTCTTTCTGATCATCAACAGTGAAGGGTACAAATAGAATTGACTGTACCAAGTGTCAAAAATCAGCAGGGGCTGATGATCTTAAGCTCTCCGCTCAGGTGATATGATCTAAAAGGTCTCGTCAGTATGGTGAGGTCCCTTAAACAATTATAATAAAATGTATGCTTACCTGATAAATTTATTTCCGGATATGGAGAGTCCACGACATCATTCAATTACTAGTGGGAATATCACTCCTGGCCAGCAGGAGGAGGCAAAGAGCACCACAGCAAAGCTGTTAAGTGTCACTCCTCTACCCATAATCCCCAGTCATTCGTCCAAAGGGAAATGGAAAAAGAATAAAACAAAGGTGTAGAGGTGTTCGAGGTTTAGTAAAAAAAAATAATCTTAATAAAGGGTGGGGTCGTGGACTCTCTATATCTGGAAAGAAAGAAATTTATCAGGTAAGCATACATTTTCCTAAGATTTGGAGAGTCCACAACGTCATTCAATTACTAGAGGACACAGAATGAACAGGGAGGGAGAACAAGACAGGCAGACCTAAACAGAAGGCACCAACCCTTGATGAACCTTTCTCCCAAAAGAGGCTTTAGCCGAGGAAAAAGTATCAAATTTGGAAAATTTGGAAAAAGTATGCAGAGAGGACCAAGTTGCAGTCTTGCAAAGCTGTTCCACAGAAGCTTCATCTTTGAAAGCGCAAGAAGAGGAGACAGCCCTAGTGGAATGAGCTGTAATTCTCTCAGGGGGCTGCTGTCCAGCAGTCTCATAAGCAAAATGAATCATACTTCTCAACCAGAGGAAAAGAGAAGTAGAAGTAGCATTCTGACCCTTACGCTTTCCTGAGAAACAAACAAACAGGGCAGAAGACTGACAAAAGACCTTAGTAGCCTGTAGGTAGAATTTTAGAGCACTCACAACATCCAAGTTGTGCAACAGATGTTCTTTATTAGAAGAAGGATTGGGACAGAGAGAATGAACAACAATTTCCTGATTAATATTTCTATCCAAAACCACTTTAGGAAGGAATTCCAATTTAGTATGAAGAACCGCCTTATCCACATAAAAGATAAGGTAAAATGAATCACACTGCAAAGCCGAGAGTTCTGAAACTCTCCGAGCAGAAGAGATAGCAATAAGAAACAAAACCTTCCAAGATAGCAACTTAATATCTATGGACTGCATTGGCTCAAATGGAGTCTGCTGCAAAACTTTAAGAACAAGATTAAGGCTCCAAGGAGGAGCAACAGGTTTAAACACAGGCCTGATTCTGACCAGGGTCTGACAAAAAGATTGAAAATCTGGCACATCCGCCAGACGCTTCTGTAACAAAATAGATAATGCAGAAATCTGACCTTTTAGAGAACTGACTGACAACCCTTTCCCCAGACCTTCCTGGAGGAAAGACAAAATTCTAGGAATCCTGACTCTACTCTAAGAGTAGCCCTTCTTAGATTCACATCAATAAAGGTATTTACGCCATACCTTATGGTAAATTTTTCGAGTAAAAGGCTTGTAAGCCTGGGGCATGGTCTCAATGACCAACTCAGAAAATTCACACTTAGACAGAACTAAGCGTTCAATCTCCAAGCAGTCAGCTTCAGAGAAACGAGATTTGAGTTAGAAGGTCCTTCCTCAGAGAAAGCCTCCAAGGAGGCCAAGAAGACATCTTCACTAGGTCTGCATATTAGATCCTGCGAGACCATGCAGGAGCTATAAGAATTACAGATGCTCTCTCTTGTTTGATACGAGCAATAACTCGTGGAAGGAGCGCAAATGGAGGAAACAGGTATGCTAGACTGAAATCCCAAGGAACCGCCAGAGCATCTATCAGAGTGGCCTGAGGATCTCTTGACCTTGAACCGGACCTTGGAAGCTTGTTGTTCTGCTGAGACGCCATCAGATCCAACTCCGGCACCCCCAATTTGAGGGTTAACCTTGAGAACACCTCCAGATGGAGAGCCCACACTCTGGTATGAAATGTCTGTCTGCTCAGGAAATCCGCTTCCCAGTTGTCCACTCCAGGAATGTGGATGGCAGATAGACAACAATTGTGAGCTTCCGCCCACTGAATAATCTGTGCCCCCTCCTTCATGGCTGAGGAACTCTGAGTTCCTCCCTGGTGGTTGATGTAAGCGGTAAGAAAAAGTATCCGTAGCAACTCCTCTTCACAGCAGTGAACAAGTGTGGAGACCCCACATGAAACATGTCTGCCGTTCTCTGCACTACTGGACATTCTTTCCTGATTGTGTGAGCTGTGTGCTCACGTTTTGTTTATATGTTGCACCTGCTTCAAATAAATATTTTTCTATTTTACATTGGAGACTTTGTTTTTGTGTGAAGAGGAGTTGCTACGGATACATTTTCTTACCTTTGACCTTTTCTGGCATTCTAACGAGGACGCTGTCTGGTTGCACCCTCATTCAGGAACAGGCTATGACGGATGTGTTCACACACCGAAGACACACTGCCATGGATATCGTGGAGCTGGTGAGCGCCGTAGATCTGTGTGTTTGTGGTTGATGTAAGCCAATGAGGTGATGTTGTCCGACTGAAACCTGATAAACCAGGATAAGGACAATATAGGCCAAGCCATCAAATCACTCTCAACTCCAAGATGTTTATGGGGAGAGCAGACTCCTCCCGAGTCCATAGTCCCTGCACCTTTAACGAGTCCCAGACTGCTTCCCAGCCTAGCAGGCTGGCATCTGTGGTCACAATCACCCAGGAAGATCTCTGGAAGCATGTGTCCTGAGACAGATGGTCCTGAGAAAGCCACCATGGGAGAGAGTGTCTTGTCGAATGGTCTAGATCTATCCTATGAGACAGATCCAAATGGTCTCCGTTCCATTGTCTGAGCATGCATAATTGCAGAGCTCTCAAATTGAATTGAGCAAAGGGAATAATGTCCATGGAAGCGACCATCAGACCAATTACCTCCTTATATTGAGCCACTGATTGCCAAACAGTAGACTGAAGAGAGAGGCAAGAGAAGAGAATTTTGGATTTTCTGACCTCCGTCAGGAATTTTTTCATAAATAGGCAAACCTTTATGGTCCCTAAGAAAACCACCCTTGTAGCTAGAACAAGGGAACTCTTTTCCAGATTCACTTTCCAACCGTGGGAACATAGAAAAGACAACAAGATCTATGTATGAGAGTTTGCTTGTTGAAAAGATGGCGCCTGAACCAATATGTCATCCAGGTATGGTGCCACTGTAATTCCCCGAGACATGATCACTGCCAAGAGAGCCCCCAGAAACTTTGAGAAAACTCTGGGAGCTGTGGCAAGGCCAAAAGGAAGAGCCACAAACTAAAAGTGTTTGTCTAGAAAGGCGAATCTCAGGAATTTTATGATGATCCCTCTGGGTGGGAACATGAAGATACGCATTCTACAGGTCTATGGTCATCATGAACTGACCCTCTTGGACCAATGGAAGAATGGAACGAATGGTTTCCATTTTGAAGGACAGTACCCTGAGAAACTTGTACTTTAGGTCTAAAATGGGTCGAAAAAGTTCCCTCTTTTTTGGGAACCACAAACAGATTTTAATAGAATCCTAGACCCTGTTCCCTTACTGGAACTGGAACAATCACTCCCAGGGAGGAAAGGTCCTGAACGCAGTTCAAGAATGCCTCTCTTTTTACCTGGTCTGCAGATGATCTTGAGAGGTGGAATCTGCCGCTGGGAGGGAAAGTTTTTAATTATATTTTGTAACCCTGAGATACTATGTCCACAGCCCAAGGATCTGGGACATCTTGTCTCCATGCTTGAAAAAACAGGAAAAGTCTGCCCCTGAACCCGGACTGGGGGCCTGCCCGCATGCTGACTTAGACTCAGCTGAGGGTTTCTTTGTTTGCTTCCCCTTATTCCAAGACTGATTGGGCTTCCAAGAAGACTCGGACTGCTCCTATTTGGAAGAGGGAGAGGAAGACTTTTGACCTTTGAAGTTACGAAAGGACCGAAATTTACTTTGACCCCCTTTGAGTCTGTTCTTCTTGTCTTGCGGTAGAAAATACCCTTTTCCACCCATAATATCAGAAATTATTTCTGCCAGACCAGGTCCGAACAAGGTCTTCCCTTTGTAAGGAAGTGCCAGAAGTTCGGACTTAGAGGTAACATCAGCTGACCAATATTTTAGCCACAGTGCCAAGAGGGCTAGGACAGTGAAGCCAGACATCTTGGCTCCCAGTCTAATAACTTGCATGTTAGCATCAGAAATAAAGGAATTGGCTAGTTTGAGAGTCTTAATCCTATCTTGTATCTCCTCCAACGGAGTCTCTACTAAAATTGATTCAGACGTCGCACAAATAAGATGCCACACTTGCTACTGTGGCAATACAAACTGCAGGTTGCCATTGAAGACCTTGATGAACATACATCTTCTTCAAATAATCTTCCAGCTTTTTGTCCATGGGATCCTTAAAGGAGCAGCTATCCTCTATAGGGATCATAGTTCTCTTAGCCAGAGTAGAAATAGCCCCTTCTACTTTAGGCACTGTGCGCCAAGAATCTTTAATTGAGTCAGCAACAGGAATCATCTTTTTAAATACAGGAGACGGGGAGAAAGGAAACCCTGGCTTCTCCTATTCCTGTGAAATAATCTCCGACACACGGTCTGGGACAGGAAAAACTTCCACAGAGGAAGGAATATCATAGTATTTATTAAGTTTACTAGGCTTCTTAGAGTTGACAACCACAGAAGTATCGGAGTCGTCCAAAGTAGCCAATACCTCCTTTAACAGTACACAAAGGTGTTCAAGCTTAAATCTGAAGTTTACTTCTTCAGTATCAGATGAAGGAATAATAATGTCTGAATCTAAGATTTTACCCTTAGAGGCTATCCTCCTCATCAGACTTATGAGGGGGGGCAACCTGCGTAGCAGTAGGTGGAACAGAAACCTTACTAGCTGAATGTTTAATTTTCCTCTTGCGTTTTCCCAGCATAGGAAAAGCAGATAATGCCGCAGATACCGCAGAAGATACCTGTGCAGCAAAATCTGCAGGCAAATAAACTCCTCCAGGAGGCTGAGAGGAACTGCAGGGCACTGTATGTGATGCCATAGAGGCTTCGGAGATTTGAGGAGAAAGCTGTGGCATTGCCTGAACAGCATCATCCTAGGAGACACTGGGCTCAGAGGGCAACAATTTATCTTTAAATTGAAGTGTTCTAGCTAAGCATGCAGCACAGAATTGCATAGGCAAAACAATTTGTGTCTTTAGGCATAACAAGCATTTGTAAAAAAACACAGAATCTTGGTCCATGTCCATAATACTAAATAAAAAAATCCCCACATTGTAGAAATTTTTTAAATACACTGTCACTTTAAGAATTTTTAATACCACAATTTGGCTGCCAGAAGTCTCTAAAATGATCGTATAGTATATCGACACTGAAGAGACTGAAATTCAATGAAGCCGCTCCGCTCAGTGAATGTTCAACAGCAGAGAGAAGTCACATGACCGGCAGAGAGAGGAAACTACGCAGCAAGTAAAAGGCACGTGTTTCTCTCTGCCTACAACATAAGATGCAGGTAGCTGCAGCTGGTTTCAAACTCAAGCAGTCTGTCAGTTAGCCTGGTCTAGCTAAGCAAGCAAAGAAAACCAACTGCCAAATTTTAAGTTTATACATAAATCCCTGTATAAAATATAAGACACACATATACTAATAAAGTATTTCAACAAAAGTAGCACAAAGAGGAAAAACGTCCCAATAAATGGAAGATTAACCCCTAGTCTCAACATACATAATGTGCCTGCCCACTGCCAAAGAAAATACTGTATAAAGGAGTTTAAAAATGTTCCCATCTACTGCATATGACATATTCTTCTGAAGTTCAAGTCTCCAAGACCTAGAAGACAAAAGCACTTACTTGCAGTCTAGCTGTCCAGCAGAAAGACAGCTTACAAGGCGTGAAAGGACACATACTCCTTATAGAGACCTGTAGAAAAAGAAAGAACAGAGTAACCAACTCTGGCTTTCTGTACCATGGGCAGCAATCTGTTAGGAAGTTGTGAGGTAGTCCTTGCTTGTTTCCTAACTGCTTAAAAGCCACCACTACTCTACTAATCCTTGCTTGCAGGGAAAAGTACCCGAAAAAGGAATTCCTTTCTTCAGACACCAAACTTCACCTCCTCCATTGACAGAGGCAAAAAGAATGACTGGGGATTATGGGTAGGGGAGTGACACTTAACAGCTTTGCAGTGATACTCTTTGCCTCCTCCTGCTGGCCAGGAGTGATATTACCACTAGTAATTGAATGACGTCGTGGACTCTCCATATCTTAGGAAAGAAAAAAATGCAAATTTTGGATTAAGAGATGTCTATCTAGTTATGCAGGATTCTGGGTGTGAAGGAAAGACTCCTACATTACAATATAAGGTCTAAAAATATGAGTGATTTCTCTCCATGCCGGGGAGCTTTTGGTCATTGGGCCCTGAAAAAGATAATAATGAGAAGAGGATACAAGAGTGTAAAGAAACTCAAGGGACTAATTCACACTCAAGCTACATAGTATAGCAGCAGGGTCACTATATTATTTATAAAATATTTTACCAGGAAGGATACATTGAGATTTCTCTCGTTTTCAAGTATGTCCTGGGTCCACAAAAAATTGCATTGATACAATAGGGTACAATAAAATACAAAAACAATATTAATAGACAATATATACTGACAACACTGTGTCAGACAGTACTTACTTTGGGGCCTATTACATCATAGTAGCTGTGTTCTGTTTGTCACTATGGCCCTTTTTCTCTGCCGCTTCATTATCCTGATGTCAATTCCTAGTACCTGATTCAAAGCAGCCTAAAATCTATCTTTCTCACTTACTTCTAATATCAAAATGGCTTTGTTCTTTCAGTATTCTTTGTAACAGCAGTGCACTGCTGGAAGCTAGCTGAGCGTATCCGTTGAGCAAAGGACAAAAAAACATATATGTGCAGCCACCAATCACCAGATAGCTTCTAGCACTGCATTGCTGCTCCTTAATAAAGTTTTTAACTCTGTATATACTGTAAATATTTTACATTGCAGTTGCACTCAACATGCAAAAGAAGCCTCCATCTAGTGAAGTTACCACTCAAGCAGGAGCGCTAAATAGCGATCTACTCGGAATTTAGCCCAAAATGTTTACCATCAATCAAGATAAAATCTATTTGTGGGTTACCCAATCGCCAAACTGCATCTATCACTAATCACAACCCTACCTCCTCAACCCTATTAACCCCAACTATAGCCCAGCTCACTAGCCTAGCTTGCCCAGTATCAAGATTAGCTAAATCAATATTGGACTCTTAAGGGGACATATTAGTCAAACTTTAAATTCACATAGACGAATTACATCTTTGAATAGAACTATACTTGCAATATACATGTATTAGCAGAAATGCTTCTAGTAAAAGTTATCACGGTTTTCTCTGCACGTGCATGTGAAGCATAGCTAAATATTCTCAGTGTACCAGCATTGTATATACTGCAGCTGGTCCTAGCACTAGAGAGTCTTGTATTATGTCAGCAATTAACAAATTGAGTCCTTACCAGATGATACAAGCTGGTGCACAAAGCATACTTAGATACACTTTTAAAACAGTTATGTCTTTTTCTAGAAGTATTTTTTCTAATACATGTATAATGGGGAAATGATTCTATTCAAAACTGAAATGCATCCATGTGCTTTCCAATTTGGTCTAAAATGTCCCTTTAATTATTGTGTGGCTTGAATTGTATGGCTGGTTAAAAAAAAATTCTAGCACAATGTGGATTTTAAATAGTTCATCATATTGTTTGAACCTGTGTTGTATTTGAATATTTGTATTTACTAGTAAAGAGTGTACTTCTCTGTTTATTAAATTATTAATCCAAGCATTGTATCCTAATGATCTTTTCTTTAATTCTTAATATTTTAATATATAAAGTTGTACTATAAAAAGGAGCCTCAGTTGCATATTCTTCAGACATCAATACTCCCTGATGCTAACAGTGAAGAGTTATTTCATGTATATCTCCCTAGTGATATAATATAAGAACCGGAAAATGCTTCTTTCCAATAGGTAGCAAATTACTATACATATTCCGTTACTTGATCACTTACACTCCAAGCATAAATGGGTTTCAGCAATATCAGGAAACAGTATGTCTGGGAACATCATAAATAAAATAAAAGATTTAATTTAAAATATAATATGGAAGGAGAACATTATATAAAGATCTTAGAATCTAATTTTTCAGCTAACTGCCTCTTGGCAGAGGAAACAAGCTATTTGTTTAAATGTAGGCACAGATTACATATTAGAGGTTATTTGCAACAGTTTTACAGTTAGTTATTTAGCCTTATGACCGCAGATTTTCAATAAACAGCATTACTCTGAGGGGGAAAACACGAGCATCAGCAATCACATATTACAAATGTTTACACCAGAATTAGAAAACACCAGATTATTCAATTTTGACAAATATGTGAAGGACCACTCAATGCAGTAAAAATGACATAATTACTAAGTGCATAATAAAAAGACAATACTTTAACATTTTCCGCCCCCTGTATCATGTGACAGACATCAGATAGTGTGTCTTTTACAAGACTGGGCAAAATTTGATAATGGAAGTAAATTGGAAAGTGTCTTAAAACTGCATGATGTATCTGAATCAGAAAAGTTTATTTGACTTGAATGTCCCTTTAATAAAGGGACACTCAATACTTCTCAAGTGTTTCCTTGTTAGTGATTCTAGGCATGAGATATCATCTTAAAACAGTGGTAAAATATTTTGAGCAGATAATGTTATCAACTTTCTTATTTGTTCATATCTCTGAGTCCTTTAATCTAGGTGTTAATGAGGGTACACAGATAAAACCTTTTTAAATTCTAGACTACCACAATTAAAGGTATATGAAACCCATTTTTTTTCTTTCATGATTCAGATAGCACATGCAATTGTAAGCAACTTTCTAATTTACTCCTATTATCATTATCATTTCTTTGCTCTCTTTGTTACTTTATTTGAAAAGCATGAATGTAAGCTTAGGAGCCAGCCAATTTTTTGTTCAGCACCTGGGTAGCATTTGCTGATTGGTGGCTACATTCAGTTCTATTTTGATCCCTAGCTTTAAATCATGATAACATGTCAGATTTTGAAAGGGACATCAAAGTACAAAAACACTCTAATGTATTACCAGCATTTTATTATTGCTTTATTGCTTGTATATAACTTTGTATAGAGGTTAAACCCATAGTGAAAGTCAGTACCAGTGTAGCAATGCAGTACTGTGAGCTAGCTGAACACATCTGCTAAGCTAGTGCCAAGAGGCATGTGGGTTTCATCACCAACTACTAGCTAGCTTCTATCAGTGCGTTGCTGCTCCTGAGCCTACTTAGGTATGCTTTTCAGCAAAGGATACTAAGAGAAAAAAGTTAATTTGATAATAGAAGTAAACTGAAAAATCTCTTAAAATTGCATGCTCTGTCTAAAGCATGAATGTTTAATTTTGATTTTATATATAAAATATATATAAAACTCACAGGAACCAGCACTCACTCGACTTGTAACAACTACCAGGGTGTACTGTAATAGTATAAAGAATCCAGATGAAAACAGGCACTCCCGGCGAGTGCCTGTTTGTGTCTGGATTTTATATATATATATATATATATATATATATATATATATATATATATACAGTTCATACTGTAGGGCCTGCATTTTTAATATAATAAATATAAACCGTTAGTTTTTAATTTTACATAAGAGCAAATACCCTACTATTCGACTTAGAAGTAATGCAGTTACAATTATATAGTATATATTATATATATATACACACATTGATGAATTGATGCCATCAGATTATTTTTTGTAGTCTCTCTTCTCTTTATAAATGAGCCATGTCTGAAGCATTGCATGTACTGGCACATATAAACGCTTTGGCAGTTTTTTGACCCAATAGCCTTTTACTTTTTTCCTCACTTATATTTGAACAGCTGGTGTATTCCAATGAGTGTTCCTGGGGGGGCGGGGTTACAACAATGTAATCTGTAGGATAGATAATGCAAGGAAAGAGGATTATGTTGCTGGAGAGGAGCCATCACCTAAATATAGATTCCTTGCTACAAGTTTTTTTCAGATCTCCCTGAACAACCACCATCTATGTCACCCCTTTGCAGTCAAAGAACTCATTATATAATTTGTTTCTCTTTCCATACCTAAAACAATGAACAGCATCTTATCTCTATGCAATTGTGTGCTTTCAGATTTACAGTATATATATACTGTATATATATATATATATATATATATATATATCACTCCAAACTCAGCACTCTTATTTAAACATATAGGGCCAGATTACAAGTAGAGCATTATTTAACACTCTTGCCTGAGCTTTAACTGCACTAGAACAAGCTTTTTCGCACATCGTTTTGCACTCATATTACAAGTTGAAAGTAAACTTTCTCGCGATAACCTATTCCCCAATGGAAGTCGATGGATCAAAAAAGTGGTAAAAAACCTAATAACCCTATTTGAGCGCAAACACGATCGCATATTCTCAAATGTGCTAACCCGACATGAAAATATGAATTTTTCACATTCCAATTTTTTCTTCACATAGAAGAATATGTCCTATTTATTTATTTATATATATATATATATATATATATATATATATATGTATGATTTTTTTTGCACAAATTATACACAATTATATATAGGTATAGATATATATACCGATATATACAGGAATATCTATTTATAAATACTTAGAACATATTCTACTAACATCGGAATGGGAAATATTTACAGTAAATAGTTAAAATATGAATATTGCATATATATGACTTTTCATCTACTCTATATATATGAGTTTTCATCTACTTAAAGGGACATGAAACCCAAAAAATGTATTTCGTGATTCAGATAGAGAATACAATTTTCTATATTAATTCTATTATCTTATTTGTTTCATTCTCTTGGTATCAATTGTTGAAGGAGCAGCATTACACTAAAGGTTTCCAATTGAACACATGGGCGAGCCAATGAAAATCGGTATATATATATATATATATGCAGCCGCCAATCAGTAGCTAGAACCTAGGTTCTCTGCTGCTCCTGAACTTGCTTTATAAACTTTTCAGCAAAGGATAACAAAAGAAGGAAGCAAATTAAATAATATAAGTAAATTGGAAAGTTGTTTAAAATTGTATTCTCTAAATCATGAAAGAAATGTTTTGGGTTTCACGTCCCTTTAACTGCAAAGGGCTCCAATGCACTTATATATATATATATATATATATATATATATATATGTCTATATATGTGTACAAGTGTATTTATGTGTTTATATGTATATATATGACTGAAAATACATATACATCTTTAGGTATCTCAATGTTAAAGCCTGCTTTTTTTTCTAACACCTGAGACCTCATATCTTATAACTTTTTTGTGCAATATTTTTTTAAATAATTTTTATTAAATGATGTGATTATGAGTGTAACTGTACTTTGTAATTTATTTTTAATGTGTTTTGTAAAACTTTTTTGCTTCTTCAATTGCACTCAATAGATTGAGTTTACTTTCAACAACAAAAAATCTGACGCTCACAAACAGCCACTATAAACCGACTATTGCTTACGTGTAACTGTTAAAGCACCATATTGACATATTCACAGAAAGTGTGGTAAATTTTGTTTCCACAAAACATCACAAAATAATTTTTATTGTTTAAAAAGGTAGGTAATGCCTTTATTACACATCCCCCAGTTTTGCAAAACCAATATGGTTATATTAATACACTTTCTTTTGCATGATGTACCGAGTCCACGGATTCATTCTTACTTGTGGGATATTGTCCTTCCTGAGAGGAAGTAGCAAAGAGAGCACCACAGCAGAGCTGTCTATATAGCTCCCCCCTTAACTCCACCCCCCCAGTCATTCTCTTTGCTGGCTCTAAGCAGGAAGGGTAAAGAGAAGAGGTGTTAAACTGTTAGTTTTTATTTTATCTTCAATCAAGAGTTTGTTATTTTTAAATGGTACCGGTGTTGTACTATTTACTCTCAGGCAGGACATGGATGAAGATTTCTGCCTGGAGGATGATGATCTTAGCATTTGTAACTAAGATCCACTGCTGTTCCCACAGAAGCGGAGGAGTACAGGAAAACTTCAGTGTGAGGAATGGTTCTTGCTGTACAGCAATGAGGTATGTTCAGTCATTTTTCTGCAGAGACTGTGTTAACTCAGAAAGGCTGACAGTATCCCCATAAGGGGAAGGGGAAGCAGCAATCCTAGTGTGAAAGAGACTTACTAGCTTGCATAAAGGGCTAAGTTTTTTGGGCACTCAGTTTGTTTATGAAAAATTGGGACAAACGTTTGTGTGTTCTGGGAGTAACGGTTTTAGACAAATTTCAATCCGGTTTTTTCATTTGGGGGTTTATTGCTTATTAACTTGTGGTGCAATCCTTCTAAAGCTTAGTGGGTACACTGTTAAAATTTCGAAAAAATTTAAGCAATTTTAACCTGTTTTGCAGTTTGTGTATGCCTTTTTTTCTCTTAAAGGCACAGTACCGTTTTTGCCAATTGTGTTTTTTTCATTAAATAAAGTGTTTTCCAAGCTTGCTTTATTACTAGTCTGTTAAACATGTCTGACACTGAGGAAACTCATTGCTCAATCTGTTTAGAAGCCATTGTGGAACCCCCTCTTAGAATGTGTCCCACTTGTACTGATATGTCTATAAATTGCAATCAGCATATTTTGACTTATAAGAGTTTGGCATTAGATGATTCTCAGACAGAAGGAAATCAGGTTTTGACATCTAGTTCTCCCCAAGTGTCACAACCGGTAACGCCCGCACAAGCGACGCCAAGTACTTCTAGTGCGTCTAATTCTTTCCCCTTGCAAGATATGGCTTAAGTTATGAATACTACCCTCACAGAGGTTTTATCTAAACTGCCTGGGATGCAAGGGAAGCGCAGTAGCTCTGGGTTAAGAACAAATGCTGAGCCTTCTGATGCTTTAGTGGCCGTATCCGATATTCCCTCACAATGTTCTGAAGGAGGGATGAGGGATTTGCTGTCTGAGGGAGCGATTTCTGATTCAGGAAAGATGTTCCCTCAGACAGATTCAGATATGACAGCATTTAAATTTAAGCTAGAACACCTCCGCTTTTTGCTCAGGGAGGTTTTAGCGACTCTGGATGATTGTGACCCTATTGTAGTTCCAGAGAAATTGTGTAAAATGGACAAATATTTAGAGGTTCCTGTTTACACTGATGTTTTTCCGGTCCCTAAGTGGATTTCGGACATTGTTACTAAGGAGTGGGATAGACCAGGTATTCCGTTCTCTCCCCCTCCTGTTTTTAAGAAAATGTTTCCCATTTCTGACACCATAAAGGACTCATGGCAGACGGTCCCTAAGGTGGAGGGAGCTATTTCTACCCTGGCTAAGCGTACAACTATAGCTATTGAAGACAGTTGTGCTTTCATTGATCCTATGGATAAAAAAATTAGAGGGTCTCCTAAAGAAAATGTTTGTTCATCAAGGTTTTCTTCTTCAACCTATAGCGTGCATTGTTCCTGTAACCACTGCGGCTGCCTTTTAGTTTGAGGCTCTAGAAGAGGCTCTTCAGACGGAGACCCCACTAGATGATATTTTGGACAGAATTAAGGCTCTTAAGTTGGCTAATTCTTTTTTACAGACGCCGCTTTTCATCTTGCTAAATTAGCGGCTAAGAATTCAGGTTTTGCCATTTTAGCGTGTAGAGCATTATGGCTTAAGTCCTGGTCAGGTGATGTGTCATCTAAATCTAAGCTTTTGACCATCCCTTTCAAAGGTAAGACCCTATTCGGGCCTGCACTGAAGGAGATCATTTCGGACATCACTGGGGGGAAGGGTCATGCCCTCCCTCAAGATAAGTCGAATAAGACAAGGTCCAAACAAAATAATTTTCGTTCCTTTCGAAAACTTCAAGGGTGAAAGCAAGAGGGGAACTTTGCTCAATCCAAACCAACCTGGAGACCTAACCAGGCTTAGACCATTCCTTTAAAGGAGAGTGATATAAATTGTTTACTCTAGCACCCCAAATTGTACATGGATGGATATATATATATATATATATATATATATATATATATATATATATATATAATTAGATAGATAAATAGATAGATAGATATAGATATTTATATATGTGTGTGTGTGTATGTGTATGTATATATATATATTAAATGATCTGCATCATATGTATACAATAAGCTGCATATTTTGCCACAGGCATTATATTATGTATTTCATTAATTTGTTCTTTGTATTTATCTTTTACACAATCAGTGTTCCTGGAGGCCTCGGATCACACCCATGTTACTGTCAGCCTCCATCCTCCCCAAGATTAAGAAGTGACAAGTGAAAAGCTTGGCTGCTAACATCAAATACAAATAATAGAGGCCTAGCAGAAGACAATTTGGTCTATAAAAAGGGCAAAACTAATTTATTAGATCCAACAATAAAAAATATAATTTATTGTATTTGTACAGTTTTTTACTTAAAGGGACAGTAAAGTAGAAAAAATCTTTCATGATTTAAATAGGGCATGTAATTTTAAGCAACTTTCCAGTTTACTTTTATTACCAATTTTGCTTTGTTCTCTTGGTATTCTTAGTTGAAAGCTAAATCTAGGAGGTTTGTGTGCTAATTTCTTAGACCTTGAAGACTGCCTCTAATCTGAAAGCATTTTGACAGGTTTTTCACCACTAGAGGGCGTTAGTTCATGTGTTTCATATAGATAACATTGAGCTCAGGCACGTGAAGCTCCTAAGAGTCAGCACTGATTGGCTAAAAATGCAAGTCTGTCAAAAGAACTGAAATAAGGGGGCAGTTTGCAGAGGCATAGATACAAGGTAATCACAGAGGTAAAAAGTATATTATTATAACTATGTTGGTTATGCAAAATTGGGGAATGGGTAATAAAGGGATTATCTATCTTTTTAAAAAACAAAAATTCTGGTGTTTACTGTCCCTTTAATATTTATATAAAAAAATATCGCAAGAATAATGTTTAAACCAGTGGAACATTCTAAAAATGATCAGACCTCCTAGAGAGAAGCAATACAAAAAGATTTTATTTATTAACAAATAGCGACATAACATTATTGTATAGATAATATTATGTTCATACCCTGCATTTATTTCCTTACTTATGGATTTAGTATTATTTTCCTGGTGATTTCTTTGTATTAAAACTTTCTGATTTTTTAAAGGCCGATCAGAAATCTATTAAAGTCTTGATTTTTCAGTATTTTTCATGGTGGCTTTCTGGAATTTTATATGTTCAAATTGAGTCTCTATATCTGATATACTCCCGATAACTCTTCTTCATGTGAGTCTTGCGCATGGTTTTTGGTCTCTGTCTATATGTAGGTTTTTGGCACTAGCGCACACATAAACAGTGTCATGTATCGTGCAATACATTTGAAATGTCATTATATTGAGGTTTATATTTTTGTGTAAATTGTGTAAAAGTTTCTTTTATCTTCACTTGAGTAAAAGAAAAAACATCAATGTGGCCCCTGATTTGTAAGAGTTGGACATTGCTACTAAGTCATAATTCATAACATACAAATAAGGAATTCTGGGACTTGGAGGCAATTGATCAGAGCCAGGGCAGCAAGGACTGTCTGAATTAGAGCTGGTCACGAGGCATTAATAAATGGCATTGGAATAAAGTAGGTGCTGTAAGAGTTATATTGTTGAGGTGGCCCAGGGGCAAATGAAGGTAGCCTGTGTGTGCAGGGGCGGGTTTAGAATATACATTGTCTCACTTTATAAGGCCATGATAGGAAGAAGGTAGGAAAGTGGCAAGAGGGATACTAAGGACAGATCTCCCAAGTCATGATAATCCTGAAAGTCCACAGCAGATTGGAGCTTTGTGCTAGAATCTTAAACCAATAGGACACAATCAACTAGGGGATGTAAACATGTTACAAAGAACAAACAACACTGATTCAAATTCAAAGAATACGTCTGCTGTTTTCAATATTACTTGTTAGAATAGTAAATAAATTGAGGAAGCTCACCATCTTGACGATAGCAGACCTACTCAACAGAGGGCCCTGGTGCAGAATTTATTTTTGGCCAGTAGTAAGCAATAATAATAATATACAAGTTGCACTGTATAATCATATTAAAGATAGATAGACAGACAGATATATATATATATATAGATAGATGATAGATAGATAGATAGATAGATAGATAGATAGATAGATAGATAGATAGATAGATAGATGGATGGATATAGATAGACAGACAGATAGATAGATATATGATAGATGGATATATAGATAGATAGATAGATAGATAGATAGATAGATAGATAGATAGATAGATAGATAGATAGATAGATAGATAGATAGATGATAGATAGATAGATAGATAGATAGATAGATGGATATAGATAGACAGACAGATAGATAGATATATGATAGATAGATGGATATATAGATAGATAGATCAATAGATGGATATATAGATAGATAGATGGATAGATAGATAGATGGATGGATATATATATAGATAGATAGATAGATAGATAGATCGATCGATCGATCGATAGATGGATATATAGCTAGATAGATGGATGGATAGATAGATAGATAGAACGCTAGATAGACCTGCAAACTTCACTAATAAAAAGGCTCCCCTGCATTAGGATTGTACACATTCTGCACACGCCTATGTATAAACTGGCTGCTATGGACCCCCCAGCACGTGGGCCCTGGTGCCACTGCACCTGCTGCACCAATAGTAGTTCTGATCCTGCATCTTGCGAAGTTTCAGAGTATATATATTTTTATATATATATATATATATATATATATATATATATATTTGTTTTCTTTCCACAGGAAACAATACCTATGTTCAGATACAAGGTGTATGATGAGCTTGTTATTTATCAGGAACATGTTAGCAGGGCCGCCACTAGAAATTTTGGAGCCCCTGACTTAACCATTGATCAGGGCCCCCCCCCCCCCCCCCCCTCCTTTGACATGTGCAATTTTTGACCAAGTGACTAAAACGTATATGCACTTTATTCTTAAGTGTCTATTTAAATTGGAATTGTTGTAAAGGTAGTAACATACAAACACACAGACACTCTCGTACACTGAAACACACACACTCACACATAAGGATTCACATATAGACACTCTAGCAGACACGCAAAGAAACACACTCAGATACTGACACTCAGCACTTGTTTACATTGACCTGACAAGTAATGAGGTAAACTACAGTTTTGTGAAAAAATGAGATTTAGAAAACAAAATATGGAGTTCTGATTATCTTTTTGTAAAGGAAGATGCCAACTAAATGATGACAACAGCATGCAGTGGCTGAAAGGAAGGGCCCTGAACTGCCTAAACAATAATTTAAAGGTTAAATGGTGGATTGGTGACTTCCAGAAAGGTCTTGTTAGTCTCAAAGTCTGTAGAAAGATGCGAATAATCAGTAGTAAGGTCAAAATGCCCTAAAAAGGAACAGACAATGTTTATGTGCATAGTGGTTTAGTGCACACTCAGAAATCCTCTCTAATACTTTACTCCTTGTAATAACAATTCACATGCTCAGTTAGCACTCTGCTGTAGTACCCACTGGTGGCTGCCCCCCTGGTCCATTGGGCCCCTGACAGGAGTCACCCCTGTCACCCCCTGATGGCGGCCCTGCATGTTAGTGTAGTACACATATGTTTTTCTATGTGAAATTGAACACTGCACCATCCGTTTGTCTTGTTCTCGCTTACAATTGTACACACTGTCATTATTTGTGCCCCCAATGGCTTTGAATTTCTTTAATCTGATCAACTTGTAGGTTGTAGGTTTTGTTGGTGGCTGTAGCTATGTAAGTGGAGAATTGTTATGGTGCTGTTTGTGTTTTTATATCCATTTTGCCTATTGATTTTCATGTTTTTGTCTTGATGTACATTTAAATAATTATAGATACATAAAATAAAATTAATAATAATATTAACAGTGTTAAAAAAACAAAAAGATTGTATAATAATCAACACTACTATTATATTGTGTTATCCGATATATTTTAATCTGTAGAACATTAAAGATATCTGACAACAATTTGTTAGTCCTCAACACATGTTTTTTGTTAACACTGTGTGGCTTAATAATAAATATTTAATCATTTAGCATAAAGCCCTGTGAATGTGCACATTACAGTCAGCCATTGGAGTTTAAATCCAACCTGAGCGATAAAAGCATCTGGGACCAGTAGCACTCAGGTTAATGACAGCATTCATGTTATTCTTTTGTAAACACAGACATGCAAACACCAAAATGTGATTACCCACCTACTCCCTTGTCATTTATTGCAAAGCGATAGAGGCTGACTCTGTGAATAAACATTTTATGATCCAAGGCTGACTCAGGGCCCAGGTGAATACAATAGAAGCTGAATAAGCACAACAGCTACACCTAATACTTCTCTAATAATATGAGAAAATAGGATTTTTTGTTCATTCTTAATTGAGTTTTCTGTTTGAAATGAATGTGTGTGTGAGTGTGTTAGGACTGGATGATTTTAAATATATATGAAATAGTTGGTTTTGATGTTTGACACCACAACCCCTCAAAATGGGTTAAGCTTGCAGGTAAATCAAATCTCCTAATTTTATCCCTTTCTATACACACAAATGCTTGTGTAGAAATGTATAGAAACATTCAGTATAGGCTGTGGTCTCTACCAAACAACTTATCTAGGTTGATGTCAGGGCCGGCCTTTGGGCAAGGCGAGTGAGGTGGCCTCCTCGGATCCCGTGGTAAGGGGGCCCGGTCGAACCGGTTAAAACAAAAAAAAATATTATTATTTTCTGACATTTTTTTTTTTAAATTGCTTTTTTTTTAGCACCATTTTTTAATTTTTGGCGCAAATTTTAGCCCAGGAGTGAGGAGGCCACAAGACTAGATGAGTGAAGGAGGCGTGAAGGAGGGCAGGCACAGAGTGACTGGTGCTGAGAGGAGAGGAGGCGGAGCCCCGGAGGCTGTCAGTCAGAGTCAGACCAGTCAGTGTAGGCTGAGGGAGCAGACAGTCGCAGTCAGTCAGTCAGCAGAGTGGGGAGTCGCAGGCAGCACAGGAGTCAGTCGATGACAATGAGAGTGGTGAGTCACTGTCAGACAGTGGGAGTGTGTCAGTGTGTGGGAGTGGGACTAGGAGCAGCAGAGGAGATGACGAGTAAAGTATTCAGGGGCTGGCCAGGAGGTCAGATGTAGTCAGTAGAGAACTAATACTATTCCTGCAGTATAGAAGGTAAGCTAGGGTAAACTGTACATGGGAGAAGCTGAAAACACATCTAGTGCAGCTGTATGCAGGATTTGCTTTCATTCCCTTCCCTCCTTTTCTACTCTGCTTGTTTCTCAGTGAGCTCCAGTGAAACAGCAGTGCTAAATAAATGTAGTGAACATTGCATTGGAGAGTGTATTGTAAAATGTGCAGTAGATAGTGACACAGCAGTGCTAAATAAATGTGGTGAGCATCACACTGGATAGAGTATTGTACATTGTGCAGCAGATAGTGACACAGCAGTGCTAAATAAATGTGGTGAGCATCACACTGGAGAGAGTATTGTAAAATGTGCAGTAGATAGTTACATAGAAGTGCTAAATAAATGTGGTGAGCATCACATTGGAGAGAGTATTGTAAAATGTGCAGTAAACAGTGACATAGCAGTGCTAAATAAATGTGGTGAGTATCACATTAGAGAGTATATTAGTAAAATGTGCAGTAGATAGTGACATAGCAGTGCTAAATAAATGTGGTGAGCATCACATTGGAGATAGTATTGTAAAATGTGCAGTAGATAGTGGCACAGCAGTGCTAAATAAATGTGGTGAGCATCGCACTGGAGAGTGTATTGTACATTGTGCAGCAGATAGTGACACAGCAGTGATAAATAAATGTGGTGAGCATCACATTGGAGAGAGAATTGTAAAATATGCAGTAGATAGTGACATAGCAGTGCTAAATAAATGTGGTGAGCATCATACTGGAGAGTGTATTGTACATTGTGCAGCAGATAGTGACACAGCAGTGCTAAATAAATGTGGTGATCATCACATTTTAGAGAGTATTGTAAAATGTGCAGTAGATAGTGACATAACAGTGCTATATAAATGTGGTAAACATCACACTGGAGAAAATATTGTACCTTGTGAAGCAGATAGTGACATAGCAGTGTTAAATAAATGTGGTGAGCATCACACTGGAGAGAGTATTGTAATATGTGCAGTCGATAGAGACATAGCAGTACTAAATAAATGTGGCGAGCATACATGTGGTGAGCAGCAGATTGTATAGAGTATTGTACAGTACATTGTGCAGCAGATAGTGACATAGCAGTGCTAAATAAATGTGGTGAGCATCACACTGGAGAGTGTATTGTACATTGTGCAGCAGATAGTGACACAGCAGTGCTAAATAAATGTGGTGAGCATCACATTGGAGAGAGTATTGTAAAATGTGCAGTAGATAGTGACATAGCAGTGCTAAATAAATGTGTTGAGCATCACATTGGAGAGAGTATTGTAAAATGTGCAGTAAATAGTGACATAGCAGTGCTAAATAAATGTGGTGAGCATCACATTAGAGAGTATATTAGTAAAATGTGCAGTAGATAGTGACATAGCAGTGCTAAATAAATGCGGTGAGCATTACATAGGAGAGAGTATTGTAAAGTGTGCAGTAAATAGTGACATAGCAGTGCTAAATAAATGTGGTGAGTATCACATTGGAGATAGTATTGTAAAATGTGTAGTAGATAGTGACACAGCAGTGCGAAATAAATGTGGTGAGCATCATTTTGGAGAGAGTATTGTAAAATGTACAGTAGATAGTGACATAGCAGTGCTAAATAAATGTGGTGAGCATCACACTGGAGAGTGTATTATACATTGTGCAGCAGATAGTGACACAGCAGTGATAAATAAATGTGGTGAGCATCACATTGGAGAGAGTATTGTAAAATATGCAGTAGATAGTGACATAGCAGTGCTAAATAAATGTGGTGAGCATCACACTAGAGAGTGTATTGCACATTGTGCAGCAGATAGTGACACAGCAGTGCTAAATAAATGTGGTGAGCATCACATTAGAGAGAGTATTGTAAAATGTGCAGTAGATTCTGACATAGCAGTGCTATATAAATGTGGTAAACATCACACTGGAGAAAGTATTTTTATATGTGCAGTCGATAGTGACATAGCAGTACTAAATAAATCTGGTGAGCATCACACTGGAGAGAGTATTGTAATATGTGCAGTAGATAGTGACATAGTAGTGATAAATACATGTGGTGAGCATCACACTGGAGAGAGTATTGTACCTTCTTCAGCAGATACTGACATAGCAGTGCTAAATACATGTGGTGAGCATCACACTGGAGAAAGTATTGTACATTGTGCAGCAGATAGTAACATAGCAGTGCTAAATACAAGTAGTGAGCATCACACTGGAGATAGTATTGTACATTGTGCAGCAAAAAGTGACATATCAGTGCTAAATAAAAGTGATGAGCATCACACTGAAGAGAGTATTGTACCTTGTGCAGCAGATAGTGACATAGTAGTGCTAAATACAAGTGGTGAGCATCACACTGGAGAGAGTATTGTACCGTCTGCAGCAGATAGTGACATAGCAGTGCTAAATACAAGTGGTGAGCATCCGATTGAAAAAAGTATTGTACCTTATGCAGCATATAGAGACATGGCAGTGCTAAATACATGTGGTGAGCAGCAGATTGTATAGAGTATTATACATTGTGCAGCAGATAGTGACATAGCAGTGCTAAATACATGTTGTCAGCAGCAGATTGTAGAGAGTATTGTACATTGTACAGCAGATAGTGACATAGCAGTGCTAAATACATGTGGTGAGCAGCAGATTGTAGAGAGTATTGTACATTGTGCAGCAGATAGTGACATAGCAGTGCTAAATACATGTGGTGAGCAGCACACTGGAGAGAGTATTGTACCTTGTGCAGCAGATAGTGACATAACAGTGCCAAATACAAGTGGTGAGCATCACACTGGAGAAAGTATTGTACATTGTGCAGCAGATAGTGACATAGCAGTGCTAAATACAAGTGGTGAGCATCAGATTGAAGAGAGTATTGTACATTATGCAGAAGATAGTGACATAGTAGTGCTAAATACAAGTGGTGAGCATCACACTGGAGAGAGTATTGTACTTTCTGCAACAGATAGTGACATAGCAGTGCTAAATAAAAGTGGTGAGCTTCAGATTGAAGAGAGTATTGTACCTTGTGCAGCAGATAGTGACATAGCAGTGCTAAATACATGTGGTGAGCATCAGATTGAAGAGAGCATTGTACCTTGTGCAGCAGATAGTGACATAGCAGTGCTAAATACAAGTGGTGAGCACCAGATTGAAGAGAGTAGAGTACCTTGTGCAGCAGATAGTGACATAGCAGTGCTAAATACATGTGGTGAGCAGCAGATTGAAGAGAGTATTGTACATTGTGCAGCAGATAGTGACATAGCAGTGCTAAATACATGTGGTGAGCAGCGGATTATGTGCAGCAGATAGTGACATAGCAGTGCTAAATACATGTGCTGAGCAGCGGATTATGTGCAGCAGATAGTGACATAGCAGTGCTAAATACATGTGGTGAGCAGCAGATTATATGCAGCAGATAGTGACATAGCAGTGCTAAATACATGTGCTGAGCAGCGGATTATGTGCAGCAGATAGTGACATAGCAGTGCTAAATACATGTGGTGAGCAGCAGATTATATGCAGCAGATAGTGACATAGCAGTGCTAAATACATGTGGTGAGCAGCAGATTGAATGAGAGAACAGCACCTCCTATTTAAACTGAGAAAACAAAGTTATTTGGGGAAACAAGCTAAGAGGAGCACAAAGACGAAGGTTATAGTATATGTGTTTAAAGAGTTTCTGATGCTAATGAAGCTGTTTTTTCTGTATTTCTTGTGATACATTTGTGGCATGGACCATTAATTTGTGGTATGGCAAGTGCTTTCATTTCTGTGACATCCAAAAATAATACGAAAAAAACAAGTCTAGAGTGAGTGCACCTAAAAATATGATTTGTTTTAAAACGTAGTATTTACCACGCTCTAAACCCTACAAAAATGACAGTAGTTCCTTTGTCTGTCTATAGATGTGATATATAATAACCAGGGTGAGGGGAGCTTATGTTGTGAATTGTACCACAGTTTTGTTTGTAGCAAATAAAAATAAATTAAACTAATGTTTACATAAAATTATATTTATTTTAAAACACTTTTAAATATTGGTATAGAGCTCTAGTACCATTAAAACAATTTATGGAACGTGTACAGTCTATAATATGCACCGTGCAATAAAAACAATGTTCAAGGATATTATATAAAAAACAATTTCTCTGACTAAAAAATAGTGAATATAAACGTATGAGTTGACCAATATATTTTGGATACAGTCCCATATTTCTTGTGCTCAAAAAGCCTTCTGTGTTTCTCTTAAATTCGAGTAATATGGCTTACGGCACACTCTGTGATTTATAGAGTTAAATTGGGCATATGTGTACTCACGTTTTTGTCCAGAGAATTAAGACTGTACACATTCCATAAATTGTTTTAATGGTACTAGAGCTCTATACCAATATTTAAAAGTGTTTTAAAATAAATATAATATAATTTTTTAATTCACAACATAAGCTCCCCTCACCCTGGTTATTATATATCCAAAAATAATACATCCCACTGTTGTAATAAATTAAATTTACTTTCATATACTTATCAATCTCAATTTGACAATTAGATCTTGACTAAAATGTGTCCACCACTAAAATGCATTGTGTGTATGTGAGACAGAGGGAAAGTGTGTTTGTGTGAGAGAGAATGTGTGTGTGTATGTAAGAAAGCAAAAGTGTGTGTGTGAGAGAATGTGTGTGTGTGTGTGTGTGTGAGAAAGAGAAAGTGTGTGTGTGTGAGAATGTGTGAGCGTTTGTGTGGGCTGTGCGTGTGTGTTTGTGGGCTGTGTGTGGGCTGTGTGTGTGTTTGGGCTTTGTGTGGTGTGTGTGTGGGCTGTGTGTGTGTGTGCTGTGTGTGGGCTGTGTGTGTGTATGGGCTGTGTGTGTGTGGGATGTGTGTGTGTGTGTGTGTGTGGACTGTGTGTGTGTGGGCTGTGTGTGTGTTGCAGGGTTCTGTGTGCATGTGTGGGGGTGGGGGGTGGGCTGTGTGTGTAGGGTGTGTGTGGGCTGTGTGTCTGTGTGTGGGCTGTGTGTGTGGGCTGTGTGTGTGTGGGCTGTCTGTGTGTGTATATAATATATAATCTGTGTACCTGTGTATGTGTCTGAGTGTGGATGTATGTGTATATATGTATCTCTGTGTGTGTATTATATCTTGGTTGGTACAGTGCATTGGCTCATTTTTTGTTCTGAGTAGAGGCCACCGTGCTGTCATTCTGCCTAAGGACCTGCACTTCCTAGGGCCGGCCCTGGCGTCTCTGTAATGTTCTTGTTATCATATTACCTTAAATTATTTTGCTCCCATTTTTTTCCATTTTAAAAACTGTGGGGTTGGGGTTGGAGGCGGAGATGGGGCAGAGTTGGAGGCGGAGATGGGGTGGGTTTGGAGGCAGGGAGAAAGGGGGCCCCATTTTGTCATCCTGCCTTGGGCCCCGCAATGGCTAGGGCCGGCCCTGGTTGATGTCATAAAATGTCAGTTACATGAGCTAGTTTATTAAGTTAACTCCTTAGTGACCAGAGCACTTTTCCATTTGTTGACCGTTTGGGACAAGGGCTATTTTTACATGTCTGCGGTGTTTGTGTTTAGTTGTAATTTTCCTCTTTCTAAAGATACCATTATTTGGACTTTCTAAAGATACCATTATTTTCATCATATATTATAATTTACTATAAAAAATATATAAAATATGATGAAAAAATTGAAAAAAAACACACTTTTTCTAAATTTGACCCCCAAAATCTGTTACACATCTACAACCACCAAAAAACACCCATGCTAAATAGTTTCTAAATTTTGTCCTGAGTTCAGAAATACCCAAAATTGACATGTTCTTTGCTTTTTTTGCAAGTTATAGGGCAATAAGTACAAGTAGCACTTTGCTATTTCCATTTTGTTTTCTTCAAAATTAGCGATAGTTACATCGGAACACTGATATCTGTCAGGAATCCCTGAATAACCCTTCACATGTATATATATATATATATATATATATATATATATATATATATATATATATATATATATATATATATATATATATATATATATATATATTAGTAGACAACCCAAGGTATTGATCTAGGCCCATTTTGGTATATTTGCATGCCACCATTTCACTGCCAAATGCAATCAAATAAAAAAAATTGTTCATTTTTTCCCAAACTTTTTCCCCAAATTTAGGTTTCTCACTGAAATTATTTACAAACAGCTTGTGCAATTATGGCACAAGTGGTTGTAAATGCTTCTCTGGGATCCCCTTTGTTCAGAAATAGCAGACATATACGGCTTTGGCATTGCTTTTTGGTAATTAGAAGGCTGCTAAATGCCACTGCACACCACAAGTGTATTATGCCCAGCAGTGACGGGGTTAATTAAGGAGCTTGTAGGGTTAATTTTAGCTTTAGTGTAGTGTAGTAGAGAACCCAAAGTATTGATCTAGGCCCATTTTGGTATATTTCATACCACCATTTCACCACCAAATGTGATCAAATAAAAAAAATAGTTAACTTTTTCACAATATTAGGTTTCTCACTGAAATTATTTACAAACAGTTAGTGCAATCATGACACAAATGGTTGTAAATGCTTCTCTGGGATACCCTTTGTTCAGAAATAGCAGACATATATGGCTTTGGCATTGCTTTTTGGTAATTAGAAAGCCGCTAATTGCTGCTGCGCACCACACTTGTATTATGCCCAGCAGTGAAGGGGTTAAATAGGTAGCTTGTAGGGTTAATTTTAGCTTTAGTTTAGAGATCAGGCTCCCACCTGATCCCTCCCAAACAGCTCTCCTTTCCCTCCCCCACCCCACAATTGTCCCCGCCATCTTAAGTACTGGCAGACAGTCTGCCAGTACTAAAATTAAAAGCTTTATTTTATTTTTTATTTTTTTTATATATATTTAGCAGTGATAGATCCCCCCTTGGCCCCAACCTCCCTGATCCCCCCCAAACAGCTCTCTATCCCTATCACACTGAGGGAAGTGGCTACACTGAGAATTTCTAAGTGCTCGTTTTGCAACATATTTGTTTTTACTAAAGAAGCACTGTTTAATATCATTTTAATGTATATATGTAATAGATTAAAGGCAATTCAATCATGTACATCTGTGATGTTGCATTGAGGATGGGTAGTCTTCATCCTTAGCCCAAACCAACTGTCCCTCCTTCACATACAGAAAATTGGGGAACTCAAGGTAAAAATTGCCTTTAGCACATTCCCTGAGGGGCATCATAGCAGTGACAAAGGGTATTATAGAATTTCACCAGAGCACAGAGCTGTTGATATTTTGGCTCCAAGTCACTTTAAAAGGATTCTGATCACTATCAACAGCTAATCTAAAATATAGCTGTTGCTACTGTTAAAATACTGTAAAAACTGAACGTGTCCTCTGTGCATGCAGTAAGGGCTGGCAGTGACAAGTGATATGATGGCACAGAACAAAGATTATATGCAGTTGCAAATGTACATGCAAGCAACCCACCTTTGACATGTCAACTTCTAAACAGTTTTAATAGTGGGCAAGGATTGATGATGCTACAGATGGGGAAATAAAGAAATCTACTACAAAATATAAGATATATTTTCATTTGTATTCTAATCTTAGTGATTTTTTGTATCTAACATTAACAGTATTTGCTGTAAACTATTGCTCAGTTCTTTGAGAATAAAATAATCTAGGAGCATTTCATTCTATACATTAATAGTTTTCATCAATATGTAAGTGCCTGTGTTAAAATATATATTTTTAAATTGTATTTTTTTTATTGAGGCATAAACATCAAAATATTTTTATTTTAAAATAATGATACTTCCATACCATAATAGTTTACTATCAAAGCAAAGTTGTGAAATTAATATATTAGTAGAAATACAGTATACTGGTAGAAACCCTTTATTCAAACTGTTTAGTACCAGAAAAGGTTTGGATTTCTGAATATTTTGGAGTAGTTACCTTTTAAAAGGGCACAGTTTGCATATGGGATGGAATCAAGTGTACACAACAATATCTTATGTCTTGTTTGCAATATTCACATGTCGTAACACAGCTTATACATGTAAGCTAAAGGTAGTTTTATATTATTTTGTTTTATATTATTGTTTTAAATAACTATAGACTAGCATTTGCATTTTTAAACACAAAAATCAAACCAAAGACAGGCAGAGAAGATTGTATATGATACTTCCATACATTATACATTAATAGTTTTCATCAATATGTAAGTGCCTGTGTTAAAATATATATTTTTAAATTGTATTTTTTTTTATTGAGGCATAAACATCAAAATATTTTTATTTTAAAATAATGATACTTCCATACCATAATAGTTTACTATCAAAGCAAAGTTGTGAAATTAATATATTAGTAGAAATACAGTATACTGGTAGAAACCCCTTTATTCAAACTGTTTAGTACCAGAAAAGGTTTGGATTTCTGAATATTTTGGAGTAGTTACCTTTTAAAAGGGCACAGTTTGCATATGCGATGGAATCAAGTGTACACAACAATATCTTATGTCTTGTTTGCAATATTCACATGTCGTAACACAGCTTATACATGTAAGCTAAAGGTAGTTTTATATTATTTTGTTTTATATTATTGTTTTAAATAACTATAGACTAGCAGTTGCATTTTTAAACACAAAAATCAAACCAAAGACAGGCAGAGAAGATTGTGATTTACATGCAGGAAATTTAAATAAAAAGTAATTTTTGAAAATATTATTTAAAAATTTGGGATTTCAGAATGTTTGGATTTTGGAATTCTGGATTTGGGGATTGTACCTGTATTGTGTTGAGATGACATAAACTATTAAAGGAACATAAAACCTCTTTTTTTTCAATAATTCAGATAGAGCATATAATTTTAAACCGATTTCCAATTTACTTGTTATCTAATTGGCCTTCTTCTCTTGGTATCCTTTATTAAAAAAATCATACTAAGGTAGGCTAAGGAGCAGCAATGCATTACTGGGAACTAGCTGCTAATTGGTGGTGGCACATACAGTATCCCACAAAAGTGAGTACACCACTCACATTTTTGTAAATATTTCATTATATATTTTTATGCGACAACACTGAAGAAATGACACTTTGCTACAATGTGAAGTAGTGAGTGTAACAGTGTCAATGTACTGTCCCCTCAAAATTACTCAACACACAGCTATTAAATGTCTAAACCATTGGCAACAAAAGTAAGTACAACCCTAATTGGAAATGTCCAAACTGGGCCCAATTAGCCATTTTCCCTCCCCAGTGTCATGTGACTCGTTAGTGTTACAAGTTCTCAGGTGTGAATGGGGAGCAGGTGTGTTAAATTTGGTGTTATCGCTCTCACACTCTCTCATACTGGTCACTGGAAGTTCAACATAGCGCCTCATGGCAAAGAACTTTCTGAGGATCTGAAAAAAAGAATTGGTGCTCTACATAAAGATGGCCTAGGCTATAAGAGGATTGCCAAGACCCTGAAACTGAGCTGCAGCACGGTGGGCAAGACCATACAGCGGTTTCACAGGACAGGCTCCACTCAGAACAGGCCTCGCCATGGTCGACCAAAGAAGTTGAGTGCACATGCTCAGCGTCATATACAAAGGTTGTCTTTGGGAGTTAGACGTACGAGTGCTGCCAGCATTGCTGCAGAGGTTGAAGGGGTGGGGGGTCAGCCTGTCAGTGCTCAGACCATATGCCACACACTGCATCAAATTGGTCTGCATGGCAGTCGTCCCAGAAGGAAGCCTCTTCTAAAGATGATGCACAAGAAAGCCCACAAACAGTTTGCTGAAGACAAGCAGACGAAGGACATGGATTACTGGAACCATGTCCTGTGGTCTGATGAGACCAAGATAAACTTATTTGGTTCAGATGGTGTCAAGTGAGTGTGGCGGAAACCAGGTGAGGAGTACAAAGACAAGTGTGTCTTGCCTACAGTCAAGCATGGTGGTGGGAGTGTCATGGTCTGGGCCTGCATGAGTGCTGCCGGCACTGGGGAGCTACAGTTCATTGAGGGAACCATGAATGTCAACATGTACTGTGACATACTGAAGCAGAACATGATCCCCTCCCTTCGGAGACTGGGCCGCAGGGCAGTATTCCAACATGATAACGACCCCAAACACACCTCCAAGATGATTACTGCCTTGCTAAAGAAGCTGAGGGTAAAGGTGATGGACTGACCAAGCATGTCTCCAGACTTAAACCCTATTGAGCATCTGTGGGGCATCCTCAAACAGAAGGTGGGGGAGCGCAAGGGCTCTAACATCCACCTGCTCCGTGATGTCGTTATGGAGGAGTGGAAGAGGACTCCAGTGGCAACCTGTGAAGCTCTGGTGAACTCCATGCACAAAAGGGTTAAGGCAGTGCTGGAAAATAATGGTTGCCACACAAAATATTGACACTTTGGGCCCAATTTGGACATTTCCACTTAGGGGTGTACTCACTTTTGTTGCCAATGGTTTAGACATTAATGGTTGTGTGTTGAGTTATTTTGAGGGGACAGCAAATTTACACTGTTATACAGGCTGTACACTCACTACTTTACATTAAAATATTTACAAAAATGTGAGAAGTGTACTCACTTTTGTGGGATACTGTATATGCCTCTTCTTGTTGGCTCACTCTGGGCCTGATGATCTAAAGCTCTCTGCTCAGGTGTGATGTTCTAAAATAATTCTCCAACACTGTGAGATCACTAGTGAAATTCTTAAAAGGCAGATTTTGTTATACGTCTCCAAGGGGCATTCCCTGCATTTCTGTTTGTGAAGAAGAGACAAGCCCAGTGCCATATAGCACTGCATGACATGCGTTCTGATGCATTTACACTTTGTGCTTTTTATTTGATATTACTTTAGATTTAAGATTACATTTTATTACATTTAAACAATACACTTTCTATTTTGTATTTTATTTTGTATACATCAGTGTATTTAGGATTTGGATTTTACAAATTCTGATTACGCTTTCACAGTTTCTGTGTAACAAATTAGGATCATACTTTGTATATTTATGTATATATTTTGCAAATTACATTGCACTTTGTATTTCTTCTTTTAAAAGAAAACAAAAAAACTGACAGCTTCAGTTTCAAAAAGAGCTTCATTACTTTCTACGGGCCTGATAAGCAAAGATTTTCTATTTTGGGGAGAAGTTATAGTGCAGACTTCACAGGGGCTGAACCCACTGAATTCTATAAGAATAAAGATAGAAACTGGAAGTCCCAGAGAGATGAGAGATGCCTTCCATAGAAAGTAGTAAAGTTCTCTGGTATACAGAATTTTGCAGGGGAGTAGGAGGTAACTGGAAAACACTTGGGGTTGATATAAAGGGGCATATTTATCAAAAGTCTTGCGGACCTGATCCGACAGTGCTGATCAGGTCCGCAAGACCTCGCTGAATGTGGAGAGCAATACGCTCTCCGCATTTAACATTGCACCAGCAGCTCACAAGAGCTGCTGGTCCACTGCCACCCCCTGCTGACTTGCGGCCAATCGGCCGCCAGCATGGAGGTGTCAATCAACCCGTTTGTACTTGATCGGGTTGAATTCCGGCGATTCCTGTCCGCCTCATCAGAGCAGACGGACAGGGTTATGGAGCAGCGATCTTTAAACCGCTGCTTCATAACTGCTGTTTCTGGCGAGTCTGAAGACTCGCCATAAACACGGGACCACAAGCTATATTCGGAGCTTGATAAATGGGACCCAAAGGCTCAGCTTGCATCAATTACAGATTAAACTGCAATCATTTCAATGCAGCTTAACTTGGTTTTGCATATAATCTAGTATATATTACTTTTATGTCAGTTAAATATGTGTATTGTAAATTTTGTGCAAACTTCACATACAGCTGGCGAGATAAATCAGTGAGACCAACTTGTGTAAACTGCTTACAGCATTTCACAGCTTCAGACATACCCTGGGAACTCCCCTGTTCAGCCCAGGGAACACCCATGTCTATCCCACTTTCTGAAGCTGTGTTTTATATTACCATAGAAAAAATACAAAGTGCAATGTAAGTTGTAAAAGATACACATAAATATACAAAGTATGATCCTGATTTGTTAAAGTAACACAGAAACTTTCAAAATATAATCAAAATTGATAAAATCACTGCTGGATCTAAATCTAAATGTCTTAAAATATAAAATGAAATGTGCAAAGTTTGAATGTAATAATACTGAAAAGACCCAATCTAAAGTATAAAGTAATACAAAATACAATGCACAAAGTGTAAGTGTAACAAAACTCTCATATCATGCAGTGATACATTGTGCTGGTCTTGTCTTTACTTAAAGGGACATGAAACACAAAATTTTTCTTTCATGATTCAGATAGAGAATACAATTTTGAACAACTTTCCAATTTACTTCAATTATTTAATTTGCTTCCTTTTCTTGTTATCCTTTGCTGAAAGGTTTATCTAGGAAAGCTCAGGAATAGCAAATAACCTAGGTTTTAGCTGCTGATTGGTTGCTGCATATATATACTGATTGTCATTGGCTCACCCATGTGTTCAGTCAGCAACCAGTAGTGCATTGCTGCTCATTCAACAAAGCATACCAAGAGATCAAAGAACAATTGAAAGTAAAATTTGGGTTTCATATCCCTTTAAGATACAGAAATGAGAGAGCTCTTGTAGTACTAGAAAGTTCCACATTTTTCTTGAGTAAGTTCGGCTCCTGTGAAGTCTGCATTACAATTTCTCTCCAAGTAAGAGAATCTTTAATCATCAGGCCTTCGGTGTGTTTAGCTAGATCCCAGTAGTGCACAGTTGCTCCTTCAACACAAGAGAATGAAGCAAATTTTATAATAAAAGTAAATTAAAAAGTTATTTAAAGGGGCGGAGTCGGCTGCTGGAGAACATTGCCGCACTTTAAGTGTACTCCTGATGCCCTGTCTTGTATTTCAATCTTATCTAGGCTTAGATTGGGCTACAACTGGCTAAAACTAGCATACATGCAAACCTAAATACTGCAGTTCAACTCCGGTGGTTTGTGACTCCTCTCGGCGCGGACTGCCGATGGCAAGCTGATATGGCCTATCATACACCCGGCATGACGGCGCAGTTTTCTAAGTAATGGAGCTTGTAGGAGGGAGCTGACTAAGCGCTGAGGGGTGGTGACCTGATCCGGAACCCAGTCAAAAGATATACTGCGAGATTGTGACTTAACAACACAGCTTCCCGAGGAACAAATCACATAAGAGGAGTGTAAGGTATCTGGTTCATCACTGTGGGATTATAGGGGATATCTGTAAACGTTAGTTAGAAGACTTGGAGAATAGAGAAAGAAGACAGAACCTTAGAGTGAGAGGTATCCCAGAAGACACCCTGACCTCCTCCATAAGTGAATACCTAGTAGATCTTTTTACTACTATCAAGGGATCTCCCTTCGAGCCCTCACTATCCTTCGACAGAGCTCCCAGAGCACTTTGCCCTAAGCCGATGAGTACAGCAAATCCAAGAGATGTTATAAAATTTAAGGAATACCACCAAAAAGAAGAAATGATTCAAATTTACAGAAAGCTCAAACAAATAACCTTCCAAAACCATAAAATTCAGATCTATGCAGATTTGGCCCCCAGAACCTTACTAAGGCGGCGAGAATTCCAAGAAATCACAACTCACCTACGCTCTAATAACATATATATATATATATATATATATATATATATATATATAGGGATTTCCATGTTCCCTTCAAGTTATCCATCAAGGCCAACGGTTTACCTGCAAAGATCCTTCAGAGTCCTTCTACACAGACCTAAATATAGAGCCTCCTCATCCTCCTACAGCCCCTGCAGCTAAAAAGGGAGAATCTTTACTTAAAGAGTTCCCGAAAACACAGAGAACCAAATGGCAAATGCTTCCAACCAAAAAGCAAAAATCCACTGACACCTGAATCCTACAGAATGACTGGTTATATCTTTATCTTCAGGTCACCATACCTAGGAAGACCATCACTGTGGTCAGAACTCCTTGTTTCCAAGACTTTTGAATGGTGAACTTATCTATCAGGATCCCTATTATCTTCTGACTGGTTTGTTCACAAATTATTATACAGCTGATCTGATGTTTAATGTTATTTGTTCTGAAACCTGCAATTGAACAATTGCCTTTTTGTTATTTTTAGGACTAGCTTGCTTAATCAGAGCCTTGTTATTTCAGTTTATTGTTGATAAGTTACAAATACAGGACAGGGATATACCCATATTGTCTTGAACAATGTTCATTTCGCCTGAGTTATTGAACTCAAATTTTTTTGTGAATTATTACTTATAAGATCCACAATAATGTTATTGTTATGTTGTAATTTTTTTTTTTTTTGTTTTCCTTATGTGCATCCGGAACGTCTCTCAAATTCAATTATGGTTAAACTGCATACACCATTATTAACATTTAGAACTCAAAATGTAAAGGGTTTTAACGCCCCCCAAAAGCGCTCCATGGCCTTCACAGATTTTAAACGTTCGCACAATGCAATAATCTTCTTGCAGGAGACAATACCCTCTACATTTCCATAATGGTCCCCCCTCCAAAAAAATCAATGGGGTTAGTATATTTTTCCATAAATCCATTCCTTTTCATATTCAACACATAGAAAAAGATAAGGAAGGCAGATTATTGGGCCTGCAAAGCCTACTTTATGGGAGACCTATCACAATGATTAACATTTATGCTCCAAACACGCGCCAATCTACCTTTATTAAGCACATAACTGAACTCACAATTCCTTTTACCAAAGGAGCACTACTAGTAGCAGGCAATATCAACATCCCCCTAAACCAAACCCAGGATAGCTCTAATTCTATGATAAATGTCTCTAAAACAAAAGCTCAAGTCCATTTGGACCAACCTACACCTACTGTCTCTTCATGATACTTGGCGATACCTCCACCCGGACATAAAAGATTACACCTTTTTTTCAAACCCTAATAAGTCACACTCCTGCTTAGATTATATTTTTGCAGACCATATATTCCTGTCCCATTTAAAGTTCTCGCGAATAACACTCACAATGTGGTCAGATCACTCAGCGCTTATTAGCAGATTTAGCTGGCCTTCTCAAGCTCTCAAATCTTTTCTATGGCATTTAGATGAGACACTCCTTCTAGACCCAATGAACAAAAAATGCATTGAGAACACCATTCCCAATTTCTTTCAAGAAAATGTTACTGATAACATGGATTCGGGAGTGATATGGGAAGCCCATAAATGTACAATTAGATGAGAACTAATAAAAATTAGAGCAAACAAATCAAAAATACAAAGAGACCAATACACCCAACTAACGACAGAGCTATTTTATCTAGACCACCTACATAAACGAAACCCTACAAATGACACCACGTTAAAAGCCATAAATAATGTTAGATCTCAACCGAATAACCTATTGCTAATAAAAACACAACAACAATCCTTTCATCTAAAACAAACATTTTTAATAGAAGGCAACAAAGCAGGCAAATTTCTAGCTAAAGCTCTTAAACAAAAACAAAACTCTTCATAAATACATAGAATTAAAGATAACGAAAATACTATTATAGAAGATTCTTTAAGAATTGTAAAAAGTTTTTGGGATTCTTATGCAAATCTTTATAATCTTTTTCCCTTGAGAACAAAAGACACCCACACCTCTATATGCCAGGATTACTTAAAGATATACCTACGCCAAAACTTTCATCGGACATGGTAGAATTTCAAAAACAACCAATCACATCCCAAGAAATTGACCTAGCTATACAAGCTTTGAAAACGGGCAAAAGCCCTGGACTAGACGGGTTCAGCGGTTTATACTACAAAACATATACAAATCTACTTATCCCTCACTTGCTCTCCCTCTTTCAATCAATCGATAACACAGAAACCATGCCACAAAGAATGCTTGAAGCCCATGTTTTGGTTCTACTGAAACCGGGAAAGTCTCAAGATCTCCCGTCCAATTACAGGCCTATTTCACTACTTAATGTAGATCTAAAATTATTTGCAAAGATTTTAGCAAATAGGCTGAATTCAGTCCTGCCCACCTTGATACATACGGATCAGGTGGGATTTGTACCATAACGCGAAGCCAGAGATAATACTAACAGGATGCTTCATCTTATATGCGAAAATACATCAAATACCATCAGTCCTCCTGGCGACGGATGTCGAAAAGGCCTTCGACAGGTTGGACTGGACCTTCATATATCTTACTTTACAAAAAAATTGGCATCCCTAAGGAATTCATTCTGAAAGTCTTTTTACCACACACCAACAGTCAAAGTAAAGGTTAATAATATGTTATCTGACTCATTCCCCATCAAAAATGGTACAAGGCAGGGTTGCCCCTTATCTCCTTTACTATTTGTATTAAGCATGGAAATCCTAGCCATTAAACTCAGAATAGGTCCTGAAATCACAGGATTCCAAATAGGTCATCAGTATCATAAGCTGGCATTATTTGTAGATGATCTATTATCATTCCTGACTAATCCCCAAACAAATAAAGCATGGGTTCCTTTGGAACATTAATTAATATCCACTCCCAAATTGGGAAGTTCTATCTGGTTATCTGCTAATCATAGATCACCTAACATACACAAATATCCAATAATTACAGAAACTTACATTACCTGGGACTTGCTCCTGAAAAAGTTCCCTGCCCTTTCCTCAATCCCTCCCCTCTAACACCCATTTTACAGAATCCCGATTTTATAATGGGACAAACCAATATGAGGATGGTTAATCCGGACATACATGACCTTCTGCCAATGTATTTATTAACAGATTCTACTAAATTACTACCATAGGCACATATACAAACTTTGGGACTCTTCTCTTCATGGCTGAAATACCACAAGCTAGCACATGTTTTATACAGTCATAAATATAAATCTCAACTCACAAGACCCCGAACAGCTTTTGAACTCCTCTGCAGTGCATCAAACACTCACAAACATGCTATCTCACTGCTTAATACAATTTATTTGAATCCACTGAAAGACTCCTTACCACCATACACTCAAAGATGGCAGATGGAGTTGCTAGCTCAAGTCTCTTGTAAGGAATGGAATGTAATATTCTCCAGAATCTCCAAGTCATCCCACTCTAGCTCGCTTCTGGAAACCAATTACAAACTTCTTGTAAGGTGGTATCTTACACCCCAAAGACTAAAATATATGTTCCCACAAGCCACAGACCGTTGTTGGAGACAATGCAAACAGGTAGGCTCATTATATCATATCTGGTAGTCTTGTCCCTTAATTCAATAATTTTGGATCTCTGTAAAAACCCAAATAAATTCTATTCTAGATTGGGACCTACCGCTTGACCCCTTGATTTTCTTATTCCATGACATGCCCAAGTTACGGTCTAAACTACATACAACCCTACTCCACCTTGCGATAAACAGTGCAAAACAACTCATTCCGAGATTGTGGAAACAAACCCGAGTTCCACGACCTTGGAATGGATAACACAATATTCCCTAAATCTAAAATTGGAGAGATATTTCTATTTATCTATTAATCGCCTCGACTTCTACTATGATATGATGTTCATATGGGAAACAAGTTCACAAAAGCCGGATAATACTCTCCCTGCCCAAACCTAAAATGACTTTACAAAGGAAAGACTTTGGAGTAGTGATATTGTAAAAGTTTATACTTCTTCACACTCAACTTCCCGGTATTACTCTATCATGTGTGACGAGAGTCGATTTGTATTGACAAGATTTATTTTAAATATCCGATTATACATACAAGGCTACGAAGCAACCTTTTTCTCTTGTTTGTTTGTTTACTTCTGGGGGGGGGGGGGGTTTGCCTAATTTTTATGCTCAGTTTGCAAAGATACTGTAAATCTCTGAATGATGTTTTTTGATTTTTATAATTTATCAGTCCGACTCTAATGATAGCAATGTTGTAATATCATTCAAAATCTCAATAAAGAATAAATAATAAAAAGTTATTTAAAATTGTATGCTCTATCTTAATCATGAAAAATGTTGTGTTTAATTTCTCTTTAACATTTAACTGCTAAGCCATTCCCACTCCTGTGCTGAGCTGGTTTGGAGTTTACACATTTACTACCCACTGTGGACAATTCTTAAGGAGAAACCCAGACATATTATATATATTAGGGGGTTTTCAGCAGACCCAACAGATTCCAACTATAATGTTGTTTTATAAATATATAATGACATGTGAGAACTGTTCAACAAAATGTGTGAAAGAAATTAATATTTCTATTAACATTTTAATAAAAAAGGCTGCAAAAAATAGTGTGTGTGTGTTTCTAAACTCGTTTCTATCCTGATAAACATAAGGGACTTTCTGTATAGTTATGTAATGTTGATCTGCACGTAGGGGGTCCCATGAGTTTTAAATAATTGGATATTTATTCATTCCAGGTGATCACTATTAACCACAGTGATCACCTGGCTATTAAAACTTATATAGGGCTTTATTTTAAAGAGGTGATTCTGGTGATTCTGGGCTTTAAAACCATGTTTTTCTCTGATCCTTTTTGATGTCCTTTTATAAGTGCTTAGAGACCCCCTATTAAAAAAAAGTATTCATATTTAAAAAAAAAAAAAAAAGGTTGTAAACAAAGGTATTTTTTTATATAAACAGGGCCTTTTGGTATATGTATATAACTTTGATTTGCACGTAGGTGCTCCCAAGACCTCTTCTCAAATAAATGCACATTTATTCAGGCCAAGTGATCACTATTAAAGGGACATTAAACACTAAATAAATGCTAGATAGAATGATGCATTCAAAGAAAAGATTAGTTTTAGCATAACATGTAGATGTGTTTTTTAAAGTTTCATTAGCTGTTTAAATATTAACAAAATAAGTGTAAAGTTTTAGCGTCTATAAAACAATGACAGCTGCCATGTTATAACTTAGGTTACCTTCTCTGCTGTGGCCAATTAGGGACGGTTATAAATAGGTCACTAGAGTGTGCAGCCAATGGCTGTGGGGAATATAACAGTGTTCTGTACTTTCGTTTCTAAAAGGAACTGGAAAGTTCACAATTTCAGAATGGAATTACAGGAAAAGGGGACAAAATAAATAATGAAATTGAAATTCACATGGATGCATTTCAGTTTGGAATAAAATCATTTTTGTAATATCCATGTATTAGCAAAAATACTTCTAATAAAAACAACACCTGTTTCAAAAGCGTATTTAAGTATGCACAGTGCACCCCCATTTTAAACACATCACTTGCTCAGAGAGCCTAAGGTGCTTTCACTATCTGATAATGACTCAATTTCGCCTAAATTACGAGTTTTGTGCTATAGAGGGTGCGAAATGAATGCAACAAAAGTTTTTTTATTTCACCCTCCATAGCGCTGCCATTACACGTTTCTGAAAAGCTGCCTTGTGCGTGCGATATGGTTGTGATAAGCTCAATAACGCACAAAATCCAAGGACTGCTTTGACATGCTTGTGCGCGATTTCCCCATCGACATTAAGGGGAAGAGAGTGTTAGAAAAAAAACTAACACCTGCGATCGTGTAATGAAAAGCTCCGTAATGCAACCCCATTGATGTCTATGGGAGAAAAAAAGTTATGTTTAAACCTAACACCCTAACATAAACCCCAAGTCTAAATACCGCTAATCTGCCGCCCCCGACATCGCTCACACCTAAATAAAGTTATTAACCCCTAATCTGCCGCTCCCGACATCGCCACCACTAATAAAAGCTATTAACCCCTATTCCGCCACTCCCCGACATCGCCGCCACTATAATAAATTTATTAACCCCTATTCCCCTGCACTCCAACATTGCCGACACTATAATAAAGCTATTAACCCCTATTCCACCGCTCCCCCAACATCACCACCACTAAATAAAGTTATTAACCCCTAAACCTTTGGCCTCCCACATCACAACCACTAAATAAACCTATTAACCCCTAAACCGCCAGCCCTCCACATTGCAAAAAACTAAATTAAACTATTAACCCCTAAACCTAACAACCCCTAACTTTATATTACAATTACAATATCCCTATCTTAAAATAAATAAAAACTTCCCTGTGAAATTAAAAAAAACATTTTTAAACTAACAATTAACCTAACTATTATACTAAAATTAAAATAACTACCAATTAAATAAACTAAATTACACATAAAAAAAGCTAACACTGCTAAAAAAAATTAAGTCTAAAATTACAACAACAAAAAAATTACGATAAATAACAAACACTAAATTACGAAAAATAACAAATGAAATTATCAAAAATAAAAAAATTACACAGATTCTAATAGCCCTATAAAAATAAAAAAGCCCCCCAAAATAAAAACACCCCCTAGCCTACAATAAACTACCAATAGCCCTTTGTAGGGCATTGCCCTGAAGGAATCAGCTCTTTTACTTGAAAAAATACAAAGACCCCCCCCCAACAGTAAAACCCCCCACCCAACCAACCTCCCAAAATAAAAACCTAACTCTAACAAAAACCTAAGCTACCCATTGACCTGAAAAGGGCATTTGTATGGGCATTGCCCTTAAAAGGGCATTCAGCTCTTTTACATTGCACTGAAAAGGGCATGCAGATCTTTTACATAAAGCCCAAACCCTAATCTAAAAATAAAACCCACCCAAAAAGATTTAAAAAAAACCTAACACTAACCCCCAAAGATCCACTCACAGTTTCTGAAGTCCAGGCATCCAGGCGGCAAGAAGTCTTCATCCAGGCGGCATCTTCTATCTTCATCCAGGCGGCATCTTCTATCTTCATCCCGGCGGTGTCTTCTATCATCATCCCGGCGGCGCGGAGCAGATCCATCCTTGAAGACATCCGGCGCGGAGCGTTCTCTTCATACGGTCACCGCCGTACACTGGATCTTCAATGCAAGGGAGCCTTTTCAAAATGGCATCCCTGGCATTCCTATTGGCTAATTTCCTTTTTTGAAATTCAAATCAGCCAATAGGATGAGAGCTACTGAAATCCTATTGGCTGTTCAAATCAGCCAATAGATGAGAGCTACTGAAATTCTATTGGCTGATTTGAATAGCCGATAGAATTTCATTAGCTCTCATCCTATTGGCTGATTTGAACAGCCAATAGGATTTCAGTAGCTCTCATCCTATTGGCTTATTTGAATTTCACAAAAATCTAATCAGCCAGTAGAAATGCAAGGGATGCCATTTTGAAAAGGCTCCCTTGCATTGAATATCCAGTGTACGGCGCACCACCGGGATGAAGATAGAAGACGCCGCCTGGATGGATGAAAACCTTGCCGCCTGGATGAAGATTTCTCGCCGTCTGGATGTCCGGACTTCAGAAACTGTGAGTGGATCTTCGGGGGTTAGTGTTAGTTTTTTTTTAAATCTTTTTGGGTGGAGTTTTTTTTAGATTAGGGTTTAGGCTTTATGTAAAAGAGCTGATTGCCCTTTTCAGGGCATTGTAAAAGAGCTGAATGCCCTTTTAAGGGCAATGCCCATACAAATGACCTTTTCAGGGCAATGGGGAGCTTAGGTTTTTGTTAGAGTTAGGTTTTTTATTTTGGGGGGTTGGTTGGGTGATGGGATTTACTGTTGGGGGGTCTTTGTATTTTTTTCATGTAAAAGAGCTGATTTCTTTAGGGCAATGTCCTACAAAATGCCTGTTTAAGGGCTATTGGAAGTTTATTGTAGGCTAGTGGGTGTTTTTATTTTTTATTTTATTTTTTATTTTTTTTATAGGGCTATTAGATTAGGTGTAATAGTTTTTATTTTTGATAATTTTGTTTGTTATTTTTTGTAATTTAGTGTTTGTTATTTTTTTGTAATTTTAGACTTAATTTTTTTTAGTAGTGTTAGGTTTCTTTCATGTGTAATTTAGTTTATTTAATTGATAGTTATTTTAATTTTAGCATAATAGTTATGTTAGGTTAATTGTTAGTTTAAACTTATTTTTTTTTTTATTTCACAGGTAAGTTTTTATTTATTTTAAGATAGGGATATTGTAATTGTAATATAAAGTTAGGGGGTTGTTAGGTTTCGGGGTTAATAGTTTAATTTAGTTTTTTGCGATGTGGGGGGCTGGTGGGTTAATGGTTAATAGGTTTATTTAGTGGCGGTGATGTGGGAGGCCAGAGGTTTAGGGGTTAATAACTTTAATTAGTGGCGGCGATGTAGAGGAGCGGCGGAATAGGGGTTAATAGCTTTTTTATAGTGTCGGTGGTTTCGGGGAGAGGCGGAATAGGGGTTATTAGGTAGTTTATGGGTGTTAGTGTACTTTGCAACAGTTTAGTTATGAGTTTTGTGAAACATTTTTTGTGGCTCAAAACTCATAACTACTGGTCTCAGAGAGCGGAATGGATCGTGTCGGTATAGGCTGTAACGCAAGCATTTTAGCCTCACCGCACAATTTGTAATACCGGCACTATGGAAATCCCGCGCTAAAATGTCATTTTTTTGAGTGCGGGATAGACGTTGCGTTACAGGCTAAAATGCTTGCGGTATACTATAGCTATACTGACAAGACTCGTAATGGCTGTGTTATTTTTTTTTTTTTTTTTTTTTTTTTTTTTAAATGTTTTTATTGAAAATTATATCTGATAATACATATCATTGGAGACGCAGCTCCGCATTGTGACATTTCCATTCATTGTCATCTTAAATTACCATATGTTAAATTCTAAAAATTATACTATACCAGTTTTAAACTAACTCAACATTCTGAAAAGATTCTTTGAACCAACCCGACAACAGATTTAAGAAAAAAGAAAAACTGAAAAACGGAGACCAACAAAATAATAACACATTAGGAACATCAATACATTGAATCAAATATCCTTTCCCCCGGGTATCCCCGGGAAATAAGACCTATGATATTCCTATCCAATTGACTTCCTGACCTAATAAAGGCCATCCCGGTACACAATACTTAATTGCCAGTCTTATTCTCTGTCTTCCAATACATACATTTGTCCATGTTCATTTTTACTCTTAAACCTGGGATTAATGACCACTCTGAGATGACGACCTTTATCTGGTGTTTCTATAACTACCACCCTGCGGGTATCCAATACTTCTCTCAGACCCTTCATATCTTCTATCCGATCTATTGGGGCTACTTTCTCAACATCTTCTATATCTACTTTTCGTCAATGTCCGCGCAACATCTACCATTTTTATCTAAGAAAAACTTATTTACTACGGGCGAGAGTGTCGAAGGCCGGGGGGGGGGGGGGAGACACACAAAAAAAAAAAAAAAAAAAAAAAAAAAAAAAAACCCCTCTTGTACTTTTCTTTTATTTATATCCAGGATGGATGTGTTGCCTCATCTCCTCACCCAATGTGCCGGTAAAGTTCCTGCTACTACTAGATTTAGAAAAGGAACTGAGCTTTGTAAAGGATCAAGAAACTGCAGCTGTAACGCCCTCGGCCAGGCTTCGATATATTTTTCCCACTTGCTGAAATACCTTTTGTAATGTTTCTCTGTGCTTTTTAGATCCTGTCTTTCCACTATCATTTGAAATTTCATGCTGTTTATAAACTCCTTCATATTTGGCACCTCTTTATGTTTCCATTTCTGGAATATGAGACTGCGTGCTGCCAAAATGGCCAAATTTGTAAGATTTTTATCTCCTATATTTTCCGTCTGATACAAAAAAAATATCTGTATTGCTTCCAAATTTATTTTAACAATTAAATATTTGTTGAGCCAGAACTGAATTTTTCGCCAGAATTGCTGTACTTTCGGGCAGCTCCATAAACAATGCATCAGATCTGCTTTTACGTGGTTACATTTATAACAGCTTATTGGAGTTGTTCTGGCCCAACCACTAATTCTCTCTGGCGTCAAATAAAAATTATTTATCAATTTTGCATGCGACTCCCGCCAACTAATTCTCTCCGTGGCTTCCTCCGCCCTTTTAATACTATCCACTATATTTTCGCTTTGTATGGAAGGAAAATATCTGAGAAATTTTTCCGTATTCAAATTTATTTGTCTCATTCCTAATCTCTGTATTATATTCTGATACCATATAGCTATAGACCGCTTTCCAGCCTGATATAGCTTTAGACCCGGCTCAATCCCGGGCTGACACCAGTCCGCACCATATCTCATAATATGAGTGTTTATATAGTGTCTTATCTGGAGGTATGTATAAAAATGTTTAGCGGGTAAATTATATTCTGTCGCCAAGCTCTCGAAGGTTCGTATTAATCCCTCCGGCCCCGTTGTTATTTGTGAGAAGTATTCCAATCCCATGCCTTGCCATTCACGAAAGATCCTGTTATGTAGCCCCGGTGAAAAATCTACACACCCAACAATCGGCAGCAGTGCTGACACTTGGTATTCTTGACCCACTGTATCACAATATTTTTGCCATGCCCAAACTATACTAGTGAATGTTACTAAATTCACCACATTACTTGGTAAATTCCTATACGGACAATGCAGTATTGCTTTCAGATTGAAAGGTTTGACTATCTCAGTTTCTAGTTTATAATAGGTAATATATTCTGACTCGGTTAACCAGTCTATTCCGAATTTAATCAAAGTTACATAATTGTAATACCTAATATTAGGGAAGGCAAATCCACCATGTTTTTTTGCATAACTCAGTTTTTCAGTTGATATACGGGCCTTCTGCTTGCCCCAGATAAATAATGAACATGCTCTATTATATTTGTCAATATCTTTCTTTTTAATCACTAATGGTAAATTTTGCATGCGAAATAATATCTTTGGGAAGAAAATTGTTTTTATCAGTATGATACGGGCAGATAGTGACAAATAATACATGTTCCACTTTCCTATTTCTGATTCCATATTATCGAATAGTTCTTTATAATTCAACTGATACCACTCACCAGGGTTCCGTGAAATTTTGATCCCTAGATAACTAATATACTGGACCTCTTTAAAAATTGTGTTTTGACTCGCCTTAGTTTTATTTATCCATAAGATTTCGGATTTCGCGGGGTTTATTTTGTAGCCTGTGAATGAGCTAAATACCTTGATAATCTGTAGAAGTTGTGGGATACAGGTAACTGTGTCATACAAAAAAAGTAAAATGTCATCCGCGTAGAGCGAAATCGTCATTCTTTCTGCCCCTATCTTCAGTGGGGCTACTTTATGTCTAATATATATGGCAAGTGGTTCGAGCGCAATGTCAAACAATAAAGGGGAAAGTGGACACCCTTGACGAGTTCCCCTTTCAAGAACTACTGGTTTAGATAATTCCCCATTGATTAGCAGCTGTGATTTTCGGTGTCTTATAGATCAGTTTAATCAGGTCGAGCAGGGCACCGGCAAGGCCAAACTTCTCCAGAGATTCAAAGAGGTGGTCCCATCCTATAGAATCAAATGCCTTTTCGGCGTCTATTGTTACTATTGCAATATCTTTATCTCCCCGTTTCCTTCTCTGCCCCGCGGTGCCCTGCCCGGCCCAAAAAAAGTGCTCCACCGTTGCTAACACCCGTCTCATATTACGTACAGAATTCCTTCCTGGTACGAACCCGACCTGATCTGGATGTATTAGATCTGATATTGCTTTTTTTAATCTATCCGCTATTATAGACATTAATATCTTGTAGTCATGATTTAATAATGAGATAGGGCGATATGATGATAAATTTGTAGCATCTTTCCCTTTTTTTAATATTAATGATATAATTGCGTCCGAAAAATAAGGGGATTTCATTTCTTTCTTAATATAATAACCGTTATATAACTTAGTTAACGTCCCTATTATTATTTCTGAAGTCATCTTATAAAATTCAGCCGAGAGGCCATCCGGCCCAGGAGCTTTTCCTGATTTGGCTTTTTGAATAGCTCTTAACACCTCTCCTTCCAGAATTGGAGAATTAATCTGCTGTAGTGCCTCAGGCGTTACTTTAGGAATTTTTATCTGCTCCCAAAATTGTTGCTTACTTTCTGTGTTTACTTCCTCCTTCGAGTATAGCTTTTGATAAAATTGAAAAAATGCTTCTTTAATTGCTGTAGGGCTGGTGTATGTATTCTTACCTTCCTTAATTGTGGAGATTATATTTTGTTTCTTACGAAACTTAGTTATCTTAGCTAAGTGTTTTGCTGAAACTCCCTGTACTCCTTGGAATCTTGCCCTACATTTTGCCTCTTCATGTGCCCATTTTTCTTTCATAAATTGTTCCCTTTCTGTTTTTGCATATACATATTTTTCCCAGTTAACCCGGTTAGAGCTATTCAAGTACCTCACGTATGCATTTCTAACTTGATTTGCCAATTGAATTTCTCTCGCCTTATTTTTACAATTTAAGTTGACCATATATACCTTTATCTCGCCGCGTATGACCGCTTTACCTGCCTCCCACAAAATCTCCAGCTCATCAGCATAATCTCTGTTGAATGCGATGTACTCTTTCCACTTGTTTGAGACCCAGTTACTAAATTTTGGAGTGTCCGACATATAGCCAGGAAATCTGAAAGTGTTTATCCTAGAGCTCGACCTATCATGGAGTAGTATCCTGAAACTAATTATTGAATGGTCCGATATTATTATCTCTTCTATGTGTGTCCTGATTTCATGTTTTAAAAGATGTTCATCTATTAAGAACATATCTATTCTGGAAAAGCATCGATGTGCCTTAGATTCGCACGTATAAGATCGTTCGTCCGGATGTTGCAAACGCCATATATCGTGTACTTTAATAGTTTTCAGAAAATTACGAAAAATTCTTGCCTCCCGATGATATGCCTGTCTGCGACCCACCTTAGATCTATCGCTGTCAGGATATGACGTTGTGTTCATGTCGCCTGCTATTATCAAATTCTGGCCTAAATACGGTGTCAGTTCCTTTATTATCTGCTGCCAAAAATTAGCTTCAAATGTGTTGGGTGCGTATATATTACACAGGGTCCATATTCTCTCATCTATTTTGATTTGCATAATAATGAATCTACCCTGAGGGTCCAATTTTGTTTTTAATATCTCATAATCTAAACTTCTATTCAATAGTATAGCTACCCCACATTTACGTGACACGCATGGGGTTGCAATGACTTCTGCCAGCCAATTAGTTCTCAATTTATCTATTTCAGCCGCTTTTAGGTGCAATTCTTGCAGAAATATAATGTCAGGCTTTTGCTTTTTCAATAATTTAAAAATGTTCTTGCGCTTAATGGGGGAGGTTATCCCTCCCACATTCCATGATACACAATTAATTGCCACACTCATCCTTTTCTATTCTATTAGGTGTCAGAAAAGGGGAAAAAATAAAAGAAAAGAGAAAAAAAAAAAAAAAAAAAAAAAGTGCAATCCCCACCCCCTGGACCTCCCACTCCCCCACCCCCCCCTCTTCATCTCTTTCTCTATTCCACAACATCCTTATTCTGTGTTCGTGCTGAACTACTAATATCCTATACTTCTATATTATTTTCAGTACAAAAAGCTTTTGCTTCTTCTACCGTATTGAGTGCTATGACACCGTCCATCCCCAGTACCGTAATTTTAGCTGGATATCTCATAGAGGCTCTCAACCCAGCTTTTATCAGCGCTGTACAGTACGGTGCCATAGCACGCCGTTTCCCCGATGTCTCCACCGAAAAATCCTGGAAGATCAAAATTGGTTTGTCCCCTATCAAAAGTGTTCTGGTCTTTCTATAGTGATACATTATGCTGGCTTTATCCTGAAAATTCAAATATTTAATGATGAGCACTCTTGGCCTGGTGTTGCTCTCTCTAGGTTGTCTTAGTGCTCCGATCCTATGTGCTCTCTCTACCAGCAAAGCCCCATTTACGGGTTGCATACCTAGCAGGTTGGGTAATGTAACTGCACCAAAGGTCAGTAGGTCTTCCTGTCCGTTTGTTTCGGGCAGCCCAACTACACGGATATTGCTCCGCCGTGACCTATCCTCCAAATCTTCTATCTTTGCCTGCAATGCATTAATTTTTTCTGCGTGTTTATCCATTGTTGACCCTTGAGTAATTAACTTATCTTCTGCATCGGACACCCTATTTTCTACCTCAGTTAATCTGATCGAAAATTGCCTGATTTCCTGGGATAACTCTGAGATCTCTTTTTTAACAATTTCGAATTGGGGTAATATTAGGTCTGCCAATTGATTTATTGTGAGCTGTGTTTCTAAATTTCTCTCTGGGCTCTGAACATTAGCTTCTGTATTGCTAATTTCACTTTGTGCTTTCTGCCTTTTATCTCTTTTTAGTGGCATTGCTGGTGATTTGTTTTTCACGTTTGTGACATATTTTTCCATTTGTGCTCCTTTTTTCCCTTTTGCGCCTTCTAATTACTCAATCCCTTTTTTATAAAGTATAAAAACTCACACCTGCAGACACGCTGTACTTTCACACTATATTATGTTATTTCCTCTGTGCCTATTTCCTCTTCTTATGATCTAGTGCCCTGGATTAATTTAGAATCACAATCCCTTGATTTAAGCCCGTTAGAGCCTATATCTTCACTATTTGCCTCAGTTAGATACTACTGTTACTTCATACAGTCATGCGCTTATTCTTTGAATTTGTCTATTTGGTTCCCCTAATGTGTCTATATTTCCAATGCCAGTATACTTATTTGGCCGCTCTATTCCTTGAAAAAATATGATACTAACACTTAAATCTGTAACCGAGCTTGCCACCCAAGCTCCAACTTTCCTCCAGCTCCTGTGTATTAAATATTATAAAGTATTTATTTTTAACTCCCCTGAGAAACCAATATACTTAGCACAATGAATCACTTGTGGCCCATACCGTAGTTAATTGTTTTTACTGCTCCTTGCTACTACTATGTGGGCTTCATGCAGACTCCTTGCCTATATAACACTTTACTCATTCATTTACATACCCTTTTTTAGGTTTGTCAAATATCTTTGGTTACCTAAATACTATCATGCACTCTGTAACAATTTTTCCACCAACAATACACCTTAATACACAATGAACAGGGATCTGTCCCCAGGTTTTTCTATCTTAGTTAATCTCTTGCTGCTTACCACCTATATTCCCTGCCTATTCTTTGTATTTATGGACTTAATTTATTACATTGCCTTAAAGCTCTTTCCTTGTGCAACCAATTATAACGTAAGTTTCGTCTTTTACACTTCTCAAAGCTCTATAAACAAAATGTCTATGATTTTCCTTTCAGAAACAGCTATTATAATTTTTCACTTTACATGCAGCTTTTTTATGTTTCAGCAGACTAAACAACAGAAAAAGAAAGAGAGAAGGAAAAAAAGAGAAAAAAAAAAAAAAAGAGAAAGAAAGTCTTCAGTCAAAGAGGCAGTGGTCATGCAATTAGCTACAATACTTTGTTCAAGTTCCAGCTTGCCCTTCCTAAACCACCATAATTACAGACAACTTTTGTTGAATCATTGTCCCAATATATATAGTGTGTTAGAGTCTTTAGCAGCTTCCATAGAACTATAACTGCTGCATTTCTCATTAACAGTCAGTTTACACCAATTCCCTCCTCCTGCCGCCCTTATGTTCTTTTTGGTGATTCAGACCCCATACTCCATGCACTCTATAATTGGTTCCCTCCAGTGCTTCGTGGTATTAGAGCATCAAATTTCTCTCACAGCTTTCCATGCATCAGTGCTCATACTTTGCTCCACTGAACTATGTATGTCAATCTTTTCATATTATGGTCACCATGCTTTCGCAAATAATAAAGTTTAAGGAGGGGGGCTCTCTGTATAGTAATATGTATAAGGGGGCTCTTCTATTTTCAAAATTCCGGAAACTGTATGTGTATACTTGAGTAGGTTTCCATCAGGGATTAATGTCACAGCTCGCCCTGGTTATTTTAGAATTATGGGCCTTCCTGCTGCTCTGCCAACCCCTATTAAGCCATATCACATAGATATTTGCCAACTTCTGATTTATTTGCCGATATACATAGTCTGTTTATACTTACCCCCCCATTGTTTCACGGCCGGTCACTGAAAAGTCTAACTGCCACCTTTACCCCACCAGGGGGGTCTGCGATATGCGGCCTCTGCTGATCTCAGCTCCACTCTCGCTTGCTTGTTCCTTACGTCGGCGTCGCCAAGCCGCTATGACGTCATGATTCCTGGCCGTCTTTCCGGTATGGGGGGGGAATTGTAGCCGCTATCCGGGCTATTCAACAGGCGGTGGCTCCAGCAGTCTCCCGGACCAGGTCCTCCACTGCCCCTCGGGTCTCCACCTCTCAGAAATCAGGTAATACCGGAGTTACCTCCACAGTCCGGCTGTATCTTTTTCTCCGTTTGGCTTTGGGTGTACTGTTTATAGCAACCTCTTGGAAGGCATATTACATCCACTTTATTTGCCCAGGGTGAGTTGACTTCCGTCTACCACGCTTTTTCTGTCCCCCAGACCGGGTAAATCTTTTGCCCCAGGTAATAGGGATTCGTGGCGGGGTTTCAGATGTTTGAATTTGCTCCTCACTCAAGGGAGCCCAGAGCAAGCACACCTTCCTCCTTGCTCCTCCCACAGGAAGTCTCCGTAATGGCTGTGTTACTGGTTTTACGCTGAAATGGCTATTTTTTCAGCGTTAAAACCGTAACACACAACTCGTAATCTAGCCATTTGTTAATTGCTGACATGATACAAGCCCCATTAGTGCTCTGAGCAGCTGCAGTATATAAAATGCTGGCACACTGAGAATATCTAGCTATGCTTCTCATGCACGTGCAGAGAAAATGTTAACACTAAAACAGTGGTAAGTTTATTCTTTATTTATAAAGCGCCAACAGATTCTGCAGCGCTGCCCATGTGTACAAGGATAAAAGTACAACAGAGAAACAATACAATAAAAGACAAAATTTTACAGACAAATACAGGGGGAATTGAGGGCCCTATTCCTGTGGGAACTTACAATCTAGATGGTTAGGAGGATGGGAAACAGGAAGTGAGGACTGCAAAAGTGAGAATGATATTAGTGAGGAGATAGATGGGGGCAACTGTTAGGTAAGTGAAGTTTATTTGTTAATGAGTCGGTTGATAAGCTTCCCTGAACAAAAAGGTTTTTAGGGAACTTTTAAAGGAGGAGAAATTAGGGGAAAGTCTGACATCTCGAGGGAGTGCGTTCCAGGGGGTTGGTGCCGCACAAGAGAAGTCCTGTAGTCTAGCATGAGAGGAGGTGATGGTAGAGGACGCAAGGAGCAGGTCATTGTTGGATCTTAGGGGGCAGGCTGGAGTATATTTGTTGATGAGTGAGGACAGGTAGGGTGGGGCAGCATTGGTGAGGGCTTTGTAGGTCAGGGTGAGAATTTTGAATTTAACTCTGCTGTGAATGGGGAGCCATTGAAATGACTTACAGAGAGGTGCAAATATGTTTCTTTTCAAAGATGTAATTCATCTATGTGTATTTAAAATTTGACTGGAATGTCCCTTTAAGTCCTGTTCAGTTACTGTGCACTTCCTGATCTCCTGAGCCTGGTGACATCACAACGTCCATACGTGGTGACATCAACGGCATTGACGGATTCCCCCAGCGATGCAGGGACACTTTGAACTTGGTAAGCGTGGGGGGGGGGGGGCTGCGATTATCACTGAAAGAAGCCCCTTGATGATGACACGTGGTCATCATGCACATGACGTCATGTGCATTGGGTTAAAAAAATAATACTGATTTTGGATGCTTTTTACAAATATATTTTGCTGTTTCAGAAACTCTAATTTTAGAAAATATAACTATTATGAATATAAAAATTAAATAGATTGTATTAAATAAAATGTTTGTAAGGATTATTAAGCTCAATATGTAATAATGATTAAAATATTTAAAGGGACAGTCTAAATTGTTATTGTTAGATAGATAATCCCTTTATGACCCATTCCCTAGTTTTGTATAACAAACACTATTATTGGAATATACTTTTACCTCTGTGAATATCTTGTATCTAAGCCTCTGCAGGCTGCCCCCTTATCTCAGTGCATTTTACAAACTTGCATTTTTGCCAATTAGTGCTGGTTCATGCATAACTTCATGGGAGTGAAACACATGAACTAGCACTGTCTGGTTGTGAAAAGCAAATAAATGGCACTGAAATAGAAGGCAGCCAGCAAGGGCTAAGAAACAGGCAGAGATTTAGACATTTAGTGGTTATAAAGTATATTATTTTAACAATGTTGGTTGTGCAAAGCTTGTGGAATGGGTACTTAAGGCGTTAACTATCTAAACAAACAAAAAATGAAGTAGACTGTCCCTTTAATTACTGGAAGTTTAATATTATTGCAATATACATATATTAATTATTTTGCTGTGTTTCTCTCATGGACGTTTGGTTTAATACTGTTATCTACTTTTCTGTGAACTAGAATTTTCCTTCCCTTCTCCCTCATCCTGTCTCTCTAGTCAGTTGCTCTCTTAAGGTGAATTATCAGTTTGCCTCGACAATCATGATAGGAAAAGCATGTTTTGCAATAGCATTGGGTTGCTAGATAAAGAAAGAAAAAACATAAAACAATAGATTCATTTGACAAAATAAATCTGCATTATTCATTCCAAACTTGCCAGATACGAAGGTACATTATTATATTACATTACAATTTGTGCTTGATATCCCTTTAACTATTTTAAACACATTATTGTTGTTCACATGACAGAAGTGTATATATATATATATATATATATATATATATATATATATATATATATATATATATATATATGATAAATGTAAATTTGTTGCAAATTTCTTAGCCTTAGGTGACAACACAGGAAGATATTTGCACAGTATATTTTTTTTATTTTATAGGGCTAGATTAAAAGTGGAGCGCTTACATTAGTGTGCGTGATATTGAAATATCACACCTGCATTAACTTGCTCTCATATTACAAATTGAAAGTAAAACGCTTCTGCACAGCATAAGTGCAAACTAAATTGTCAGGTTAGCGAGATTGAATTCCTCACATAAAGGGTTAGAGCTAAATAAAAACTTGCCACAAACAGAACATAAATACATTAATATAAAGTGTTACACTCATATATACACTATCTAATAATTATTCACATAATTATTTAAATTAAATTAAGGGCTATAATTTATATATACATACATATACATGTGTATGTATATATATATATACTGTGTATATATATATATATATATATTTTTTTTTCATATGGAATAAGCACCCTTGTAGTTCTATTGAGCTGTAGTCCATTTACATCAATGGACTCACATAAGACTTAGCTCTTTTTTGTATGAATAAAAGATGATACAAAAAGAGCTGTCTTATGTGAGTATATATATATATATATATATATATATATGTGTGTGTGTGTGTGTGTGTGTGTGTGTGTGTGTACATGTGTATTTATGTTTATTTATGTATTTACTGTATGTATGTATATACATACTGTATGTACATATGCATATACTGCATACTTTGGAGAACTTTCCACTCAAATACCTAAAAACATGAAAAATCATTTTTATTCAATTTTAGCATTTAATAGTGTGTTCTATTGTGTATGCACTGTAAATATTTTACATTCCAATCTTCTTCACAAAGGGATTTTTTTTTATGTATTATTAAATAGATAATTTATATATATATATATATATATATATAGTACAAAGGGAGAAATGGTGTAGATATCACTACACTATTTTAAGCAAAGACAGGGCAATCAGCATTCTTTTAGACAAGTAATCAAACAGTTCAAAAAGTGATTGTAGAAAACAATTTATTAGTATAAAAAAAAGGAAATCCACTGATTTTTCTAAAAAAGCAGACAGATCACGTCCCTGTTAAACCTGCATAGTGCAAAAATACAATTCTAAATAAACATACAAGAAAACAATCATATAAAAAAACCAATCCTATGTAATCCTTACAGTACTTTTCATGCAGCTACACTGGCACTGGGCGCGATCCGATAAACGGCGTAGTTTGCGGCGCAAGCGAGGGAACCCGCGTCGCCCGCAGTTTCAGCTCGCAACTCGAGCTATCCCATATACGGCGCCGTCAAATGCTAACGTGGCGTAAGTCGGATAAACCAGCGATGTCCAGAAATCTGCACAAGTACAAATTTTTTTGTGCCACGTTAGAAACTGCCGGCGCCTACAAAACCTGACTAAAGTCTAAATCACCCGCAATGTCTAACACGCCTCCCTAACATAGCCCGACACGTCTAACACGCCTCCCTAACATAGCCCGACACGTCTAACCCTCTATCCGCTATCCCCCCTCTCTATCCTAACAATAAAAAATGTATTAACCCCTAAACCGCCGCTCCCAAACCCCGCCGCACCTAATAAAGATATTAACCCCTAAAAAGCGGCCAGCTATATTAAATCTATAACCCCCTAAAGTGAGCCTCTAACACCGCCGCCATCTACCTTACCTACCCCCTAAAGTGAGCCCCTACCCCGCCGCTATCTATTTTAAAATTATTAACCCCTAATCTAATCCCCCTACCCCGCCGCCATCTATATTAAATTATTTAACCCCTAAAATACTAAACTATCCCTACCACTAAACCTAAGTCTAACCCTACAAATAGCCCTGAAAGGGCTTTTTGCGTGGCATTGCCCCAAAGTAACAGCTCTTTTGCCAGCCCTTAAAAGGGCTTTTTGCGGGGCATGCCCCAAAGAATTCAGCTCTTTTGCCAGCCCTTAAAAGGGCTTTTGGCGGGGCTTTGTCACAAAGTAAACTGCTCTTTTGCCTACAATCTACATCCCCCTACACCGCGGCCACCTATAATAAATGTATTAACCCCTAATCTAATCCCCCTACACCGCCGCCAGCTATATTAACTATATTAACCCTAATTATATTAGGGTTAATATAGTTAATATAGTTATTATATTATATATATTAACTATATTAACCCTAATTATATTAGGGTTAATATAGTTAATATCGTTATTATATTATATTATATATATATATATATATATATATATATATTAAGTATAATAACCCTATCTAACTCTAACATCCTAACTAAACTCTTATTAAAATAAATATAATATTAATATTATTAATTAAAATATTCCTATTTAAATCTAAATACTTACCGATAAAATAAACCCTAAGATAGCTACAATATAATTAATAATTACATTGTAGCTATGTTAGGGTTTATATTTATTTTACAGGTAAATTGTTAATTATTTTAACTAGGTATAATAGCTATTAAATAGTTATGAACTATTTAATAGCTACCTAGTTAAAATAATTACCCAATTACCTGTAAAATAAATCCTAACCTAAGTTACAAATACACCTACACTATCAATAAATTAAATAAACTACAAATATCTATCTAAAAATACAATTAAATAAACTAAACTAAATTACAAAAACAAACAAACACTAAATTACAAAAAATAAAAAAAAGATTACAAGATTTTTAAGCTAATTACACCTATTCTAAGCCCCCTAATAAAATAATAAAGCCCCCCAAAATAAAAAAAATTCCCTACCCTATTCTAAATTAAAAAAAGTTCAAAGCTCTTTTACCTTACCAGCCCTTAAAAGGGCCTTTTGTGGGGGCATGCCCCAAAGAAAACTGCTCTTTTGCCTGAAAAAAAAAACACAATACCACCCCCCAACATTACAACCCACCACCCACATACCCCTAATCTAACCCAAACCCACCTTAAATAAACCTAACACTACCCCCCTGAAGATCTCCCTACCTTATCTTCACCACGCCGGGCCAAACTCCTCATCCGATCTGGGCGATGTCTATCCAAGCGGCAAAGAAGAGGTCTTCATCTCGGCGATGTCTTTATCCAAGCAGCAGCAAAGTCTTCTTCCATCGGGCAGCATCTTCCATCAAGCGGCATCTTCCATCTTCATTCTTCGCTCCACAGACGCGGAGCATCCATCCCGGCCGACGACTGAACGACGAATGAGGTACCTTTAAATGACGTCATCCAAGATGGCGTCTGTCGAATTCCGATTGGCTGATAGGATTCTATCAGCCAATCGGAATTAAGGTAGAAAAATCTGATTGGCTGATTGAATCAGCCAATCAGATTCAAGTTCAATCCGATTGGCTGAACCAATCAGCCAATCATATTGAGCTTGCATTTTATTGGTTGATCGGAACAGCCAATAGAACGCAAGCTCAATCTGATTGGCTGATTGGTTCAGCCAATCGGATTGAACTTGAATCTGATTGGTTGATTCAATCAGCCAATCAGATTTTTCTACCTTAATTCCGATTGGCTTATAGAATCCTATCAGACAATCGGAATTCGACGGACGCCATCTTGGATGACGTCATTTAAAGGTACCTCATTCATCGTTCAGTCGTCGGCCGGGATGGATGCTCCGCGTCTGTGGAGCGAAGAATGAAGATTGAAGATGCCGCTTGATGGAAGATGTTGCCTGATGGAAGAAGACTTTGCTGCCGCTTGGATAAAGACATCGCCGGGATGAAGACCTCTTCTTTGCCGCTTGGATAGACATCGCCCGGATCGGATGAGGAGTTCGGCCCGGCGTGGTGAAGATAAGGTAGGGAGATCTTCAGGGGGGTAGTGTTAGGTTTATTTCAGGGGGGTTTGGGTTAGATTAGGGGTATGTGGGTGGTGGGTTGTAATGTTGGGGGGTGGTATTGTGCTTTTTTTTCAGGCAAAAGAGCAGTTTTCTTTGGGGCATGCCCCCACAAAAGGCCCTTTTAAGGGCTGGTAAGGTAAAAGAGCTTTGAACTTTTTTGAATTTAGAATAGGGTAGGGAATTTTTTTATTTTGGGGGGCTTTATTATTTTATTAGGGGGCTTAGAATAGGTGTAATTAGCTTAAAAATCTTGTAATCTTTTTTTTATTTTTTGTAATTTAGTGTTTGTTTGTTTTTGTAATTTAGTTTAGTTTATTTAATTGTATTTTTAGATAGATATTTGTAGTTTATTTAATTTATTGATAGTGTAGATGTATTTGTAACTTAGGTTAGGATTTATTTTACAGGTAATTAGGTAATTATTTTAAATAGGTAGCTATTAAATAGTTAATAACTATTTAATAGCTATTATACATAGTTAAAATAATTAACAATTTACCTGTAAAATAAATATAAACCCTAACATAGCTACAATGTAATTATTAATTATATTGTAGCTATCTTAGAGTTTATTTTATAGGTAAGTATTTAGATTTAAATAGGAATATTTTAGTTTATAATATGAATTAGATTTATTTAATAATAATTTAGTTAGGGGTGTTAGGGTTAGATAGAGTTAATATAGTTTATATAAATACTATAGTAACTATATGAACTATATTAACCCTAATATAATTAGGGTTAATATAGTTAATATATATAATGTAATAACTATATTAACTATAATATACTTAGGGTTAATATAGATAATATAGCTGGCGGCGGGGTAGGTAGATTAAATTAGGGGTTAATAATTTTAATATAGATGGCGGCGGTGTAAGGGGCTTACATTAGGGGTTAATACTATTAATATAGGTGGCGGCGGTGTAGGGAGGGCAGGTTATAGGGCAAAAGAGCTGTTTACTTTGGGGCAAAGCCCTGCAAAAGGCCCTTTTAAGGGCTGGTAATAGAGATAATTATTTTAGGGGAATTAGATTAGGGGTTAATAATATTAATATAGCTGGAGGCAGTATAGGGGGATTAGATTAGGGGTTAATATTTTTTATATAGGTGGCGGCGGTGTAAGGGGTCAGATTAGGGGATAGATAAGGTAGATGGCGGCGGTGTAAGGGGTTCACATTAGGGGATAGATCAGTTAGATGGTGGCGGTTTTAGGGGCTCACAGTAGGGGGTTAGTTTATGTAGATGGCGGTGGGGTCCGTGAGCGGCAGTTTAGGGGTTAAATACTTTATTAGGGATTGTGGCGGGGGATAGCGGTTGACAGGGAGATAGACATTGCGCATGCGTTAGGTGTTAGGTTTTATTTAGCAAATCGCGGTTGACAGGTAGATAGACATTGCGCATGCGTTAGGTGTTAGGTTTTATTTAGCAGATCGCGGTTGACAGTTAGATAGATATTGCGCATGCGTTAGGTGTTAGGTTTTATTTAGCAGCTAGTTTAGAGAGTTACGGGGCTCCAATACTCAGCGTAAGGCTTCTTACGGCTGCTTTTTGTGGCAAGGTGAAAATGGAGTAAGATTTCTCCATTTTCGCCACGTAAGTCCTTACGCTGTATATTGGATACCAAACTGCGCTGGTTTGGTATACCTGCCTATGGCCCAAAAACTACGGGCGACGGCAGAAATATACGCGCGTAACTTCTAGGTTATGCCGTATATGTGATACCAAACCCGCGCAAATATTGGCGTCGCCGACTTTTGAGGGCGACGATTTTTATCGGATCGACCCCCTTGTACTTACTTTGACCGGTCAGAGGTTTTTTATATTAGTGTTTTTTCTTGTATGTCCATTTAGGATTGTATTTTTGCACTATGCAGGTTTAATAGAGACGTGATCTGTCTGCTTTTTTAGAAAAATCAGTGGATTTCCTATTTTTGATACTAATAAATGGTTTTCTACAATCATTTTTTGAGCTGTTTGATTACTTGTCTAAAAGAGTACTGGTTCCCCTGTCTTTGCTTCAAATAGTGGTATCTACACCATTTCTCCCTTTTTCTCCTGTTGTACTTTATATATAACATTTATATGGGTCTGCACCATTAGCCTAACAGGCATTATATAGTGTATATGTAGATATATAACATATACCCATCTTATACAGCTCCAATCTAGCAATTGCTTCCCTCTTTGCTTTTTTCTTGAGATATATATATATATATATATATATATATATATATATATATATATATATATATATATATATATATATAGACACACACATATATATATTATATTCATTACAAAAAATAATCATATATATAAAGAAATATTTTTTTTAAATAAACATTTTCTTCTATGTGAAGTAGGTTGAACACAGTGTCAATGTTAGCACGTGAGCAATGTTTTTTTCCAGTTGTGCTCTCCATTGAAGTCTATGGGGAGAAGAAGAAGTTAGCGGCCGCGATATCCAAAGTCCTGAATTTAGCGTGCGTCAGCTTTTACTCATTCACAAACATTTTACTTTCAACTTGTAATAATCACTCTAAGGGGTCTATTTATAATAGTGCGGACGGACATGATACGATGTAGCGTTTCATGTCCGCTGCCCATCGATAAATGCCGGCAGCATACGCTGTCGGCATTTATCATTGCACCAGCAGTTCTTGTGAACTGCTGGTGCAATGCTGCCCCCTGCAGATTCACGGCCAATCAGCCGCTAGCAGGGGGTGTCAATCAACCCGATCGTATTCGTTCGGGTTGTTTTCTGTCCGCCGCCTCAGAGCAGGCGGACAGGTTATGGAGCCTGATAAATTGATCCCTAAAAGTGTACTTCTGGCAGTGTTTGTGCTAGAGCAAAAGAGCTAAAGAGCGCGTCACTTGTAATCTGGTCCATAATGTGAGTTAGAGAACAGACTTCAAATGGTGTGTCTCTACAAACCTGTATAGGCTGCAGACTATATGCATATTTTATTGGTTGTCACTCTAGCAGTGATTTAACAAAAATTTTAACAGAAACACTTTTTTGCTAACACAACTATGAGGTTAATAACAAGCTATTTTTTTATAATTATCTGTATGTTACCGGCTGCTAATGAGCAGGGAAAGGCACAGACAAATGCTGTGGCGGACATTTTCCAAATTTATATCTTAGTGAAGGACACCAATGTACATTTGAAATTAAAATCATTATTTTATAGTGCTTGGTGTTATTATACTGATGCAGATACCACTGACCCTATAACCAACCCTTATCTGGCTATACGCATGTGCCAGTGTCACTACAGTGTTTTGTATAGAGCTGGGTGTTATTATACAGATGCAGATACACATCCAGTATTTCACTCAGGCTTTAGTTATTCCATAACTTATCACCCAATATTGCTAGCAGTCTCTTGACAAACCACTAACTTTATTCACACATTTTTTTTTATTCCTATTATTCAATCAAGACATATACTAAGGTTGTGGCGGACACTTCAAGGGCTAGTCACGGACACCAGTGTCTGTGTACGGACACCTTGCCTATCCCTGCTAATGAGCTGTTTTGGATGTTGCTGCGATCAGAATCATTGTTTTTCATGAGCTCTCTTTTTATTATCATTCCAGTGAAAAATGGCCCCAACACTTTTTCTGTTTCTCTGATAGCAGCCCAAATTCTCAATAATGAACAACACAGTTATGGGGCTATTTTTCATCTATCATATTCAAAAGCTTATAGGGTTTTATATAAACGCCAAACACTTTAATACCGATAGATAGATATACGTTGCTGCTTATGTAGTTATATATGCAATATATATACAGTAAATATATATATATAATATATATATATATATATATATATATATATATATATATATATATATAAAAAGATAAATATTGAAAAGTAATTGGAAGGATTCAGACTCAAAATGTGCACTTGCTTGGTTTCTAGTTTATCTCCTGTCTAGTAGTGAAAGAGTTACAAATTTTAGGTACAAAACAAAATTACATGCATTGTAGTGAATTCAGTTTATGTTGCTTACATAAAACTAATTGATGTAATTTTCCATAATTTAGCTAAAACTTTCTCCATTCCTTAACTACTTAAAAACTGATCAATACGCACTCTATATCTCTCTGCATGAGCACAAGGTCACCTTTAAAATTGCTAAAAACAATATCTTATGCACAGTTTATTACTATTGTTAAAAAAAAACAAAAATAACCAAATAATAAAATGTGGAAAGATAATGCTCTTGATGTCACCTTGAATATTTATTTACAGAATATGGGATTTCTCTTCCATCCATTGCACAGGTTACAAAAACAACACAGACAAAGAGCAGGCAAATATTCAGTATACGTTTGTATGACGGCAAATATTAATACAGCTCTTTACTCAGGCAAAATGATGTCAGACAATAACATCTATCTATATATCTGTCTGTATCTCTATATCTATCTAAATCTGTCACACATACATACACACATATATACATGTGTGTGTGTATGTATATAAAGAATTCTTCTTACCTGTAACATGAAGCTATATACAATGTCTGTGCTCTTGGATATTACAGCACGAGAAGCATTACATTGGGATCTTCCAGTGATGCAGACCTGCCTAGTAGAGCATGCTAATCATGTACCAGAGGGAACCCCAGTGGAAGGAGATCTTGACCATATGTCAGCCCTGAGCATCACCGCCTCCACAATGAGAGAAAGGGAACAGGACAGATGAAAGGAAGCAGTGCTGATCAGGAAATGAGATGAGGAAAACAGCCAAAAGACAAACATATGATATAGAGCAAGAGATGCTGTTACTGAAGCAAAACAACACAATAACCGAACAGGAAGGTTCTTATGTGTATTCTGCACCTCCTATCGTCTCACTTCTAGCTATACAGTTTGTTCTACACTCAAAAAAGCTGTTGATGCAATATCAGATTGTTTCATATACAGATTCACTGTTTTGTGGTTTCTACCATGTGTGCTTGAAAATAAATCTACAATAAATAAATAAACCTGAATCTTTAGGTGTTTTACAAGTTTGTTAATGTACTTTTGTTATATCTTATCAAACACACAACAGCCTATAATAAAAACAAGGTGTACTTGTATTTGCCTGCAAAAATACTATTCTAAAATGCAGTAACATTTGTCAGAGTAATATTATCTACGATTTAGTAAACCTGGGGCCAAACAATATGGCCGAACTGTGCTATCCTGTCGCCAATTTACATAGTGCCCAGTATTTACACATGAAGCTCCTTAGTAAACCCTAGGACATGGTCAACTGCACTTGGATTAGGGAGGGGAAGTGCATAAACCAAAGAATATATAAAAAAAAAATTTTTCAAAAATGAAATAAGCAAATCAAGATTTTAATCAGTTAGCAAGATGATTAGCGCTATTTTGCTTTAGTAGAGATCAGGCTTTGATGGCAAGTATATGTTTTTGTGAACCAATATCTGCATCTTAGCAATTATTAACAGAAAGTTAAAAGGAAAAACACCCATTTTAGACTCATGTAAAAATCCTTATTTACTTACATTCTAGTGCAGACTACGATAAAGCTTTATAGCACCAGATATGGGTTCTAATCAACTTTTGTAATATAGATTAGTCCCTTGTGACATATGTAGCTCATACCTATACTAAACTATAGTACACATATTGTATATACTATACTATATTTCAAAAACTGTACATGAACATATTGGGCCCCATTTATCATGCTGTGGGCAGACAAAGTTTCCATTCATGGAACCTGCGTGTCCATGTTCGTTGATAGCAAGGCAGCATGTAATTAATGATTGCACAAATTGCAGCAGAGTTTGTCAATCATCACAGACAAATGAGTCTTAGACGGTTTAAAGGGACAGTCAAGTCCAAAAAAAACTTTCATTTTTCAAATAGGGCATGTAATTTTAAACAACTTTCCAATTTACTTTTATCAACAATTTTGCTTTGTTCTCTTGGTATTCTAGTTGAAAGCAAACCTAGGAAGGTGCATATGATAATTTCTAAGCCCTTGAAGGCCGCCTCTATTTTATTTACTTTTCACAGCAGGGGAGAGCAAGCTCATGTAGGCCATATAGATAGCATTGTGATCACGCTCGTGGCTAGTGGCAGACACTGCACTATTGGCTAAAATGCAAGTCAATAGATAATAACTAAAAGTCATGTGATTAGGGGCGGTCGGAAGATGCTTAGATACAAGTTAGTCACAGAAGTAAAAAGTGTATTAATATAACAGTGTTGGTTTTGCAAAACTGGGGAATGGGTAATAAAAGGATTATCTATCTTTTTAAACAACAAAAATTCTGGTGTTGACTGTCCCTTTAAGTCTGCAACCTTAGGGGTGGTTATTGGTTTGGAAGAAGCCATCTAAGCTTACTGACTTGTGATTGGCTTGTGACTGCAGGCTTGCATGAGCGAGCTTGCATCTCAAGAGCTTCAAAGTTGAAATATTTTGTTCACACTGATGCTATATATTATATATAATTGTTCACAAAAGTACATATAAGTGTTAGAATTTTAGGTTCATATATTTTTTTATAGTCCTTCGCTATTGGTTGATCCTGAAATTTAAATATTTAACTATATTGTTTGGCCAGTTATAGATAATGTCTCACAGCACAGGAGAACCAATACAAAAGTGAGAATACATAGATCAAAATCGCAACATCAGGAAAACCGTTGTGCAAATGCCTTCATACTATGGCCTCTATTTAACAAAGTCTGGCGGACCTGATCCAACAGTGCGGATCAGGTCCACCAGACCTCGCTGAATGCGGAGAGCAATACGCTCTCCGTATTCATCATTGCACCAGCAGCTCACAAGAGCTGCTAGTGCAACGCCGCCCCCTGCAGACTCGCGGCCAATGGGCCACCAGCAGGGAGGTGTCAATAAACCCGATCGTACTGGATCAGGTTGATTTCCGGCGATGTCTGTCCGCCTGCTCAGAGCAGGCGGAAAGGTTATGGAGCAGCGGGCCGTCAAGCTCCTTTCGGAGCTTGAAAGATATGCCCCTATACCTGTATATATATAATATTTGCATTAGTGTAATATTAATTTACATCATTCTCATAATGTAAGCACATCATGGCTTTGTGCAGACTGGGCTAAAAAGAAGCTGCACCCAGGTGGTAATCACGCCATAGAACAAGTTAACAAGTTATTGAGTTGTTTCTTCATTCCTTAGAGTGCGATTCTCTCTATATGCATTTATTGTATTGTTTATATTGTTTTTACCTTATATTTTTGTTTAAAATCAACCTGTAAATAAAATTCCATACTTTTATGCCATTTAGTATATTGGTAATTCCACAAAAATGGAAAGATTTAGGGCCAGATTACAAGTGGAGCAGTATTTAAGTGTGTATTACAAGTTAAAAGTAAAATGTAATTGTGTGAGTAAAACCCGGCATGCACTAACTGTAGGACTTCAGATATAGGGACTGCATTAATTTCTCCCCATAGACTTCAATGGAGAGCACGACTTAAAAAGAAAATAACACCTATTACTCACGTGCTAACCGGACACCACATTCAACCAACAGTGCTAACCCGAAGTGAGTAATACATATTTTATATTCCTATGGTATTTACATAGAATAAAATGTTATTTATAAATATTTATCATATATATACTGTGTGTATATATATATATATATATAAAATAGTTTTTTGTAAAATATATATCCAGACCTATATATCTATATGAATATATAAATGAATATATATATATATATATATATATATATATATATATATATACAGATATATATGGAAATACATATTTAGAAATACAAAAAACATTTTCTTATAAGTGAAGAACATTGGAAGTTAAAATATTTACAGTAAAAAACATATTTAAAAAAATATTAAAAAAATGATTTTTTTTCGCTTTCATGTATTTGAGTGGAAAGGGCTCCAAAGCATAATGTGAAACGCGACCGCGTCAGGGGTCTTTTGTGTCTTATTAAATTACTCTCTGTCTGTTTGTACGTTTGTTATCAACCAAGTTGCATGTTTGTTTGTCGAAAAGGGAAGAAAGGGAGAGGGGTTTAATTTGGAGGGGACATTTTTCCTAAACGATGTACATATACACAGACACAAAAGGGGCCGATTTATTATTGTGCAGACGGACATGATCCGATTTGCGGATCATGTCCGCCGCACATCGATAAATGCCGACAGCATACGCTCTTGGCATTTATCATTGCACAAGCAGTTCTTGTGAATTGCTGGTGCAATACCGCACCCTGCAGATTCAATCGGCCGCTAGCAGGGGGTGTCAATCAACCCGATCGTATTGGATCAGGTTGATTTCCGGAAATGTCTGTCCGCCGCCTCAGAGCAGGCGGACAGGTTATGGAGCAGCTCACCAGAAACACGGGGCATCAAGCTCCATACGGAGCTTGATAAATAGGCCCCTCAGTCTGCATTCAAGTATATTATTACCATACTCTCGTATTGAGTCCACGCTATCCCCATTAATAGCTGTTATCCCGCAGCATATGATAATGTTTTCAAGCAACAATTAATCATTTCAAACTACTCGGGCAGAGATATGTTTTTAATTATTCAAGTGGCAGCAGATGTCACAGTGTTTCTTGCTGTCTTTTTAATATCAGCGTTAATAAATGTTAAGTTTTATCAATATTTTTGTGAGCTTCACAGCATTTTCTATTTTACCTATCTATCAAAGGTTTTTCTTGTATATAAGTACATAATTATGCTGTAGCACACTTTTGGATGCTTACCCCAAAATTCAGCACTTTAAACAACATCCAAAATAAATTATTCATTCATTTTGCTGAAACGTTTAGTTTTTTTGTTTTATATGTGTATATATGTGTTTATATGTGTATATATGTGTTTATATGTGTTTATATGTGTTTATATGTGTATATATGGGTTTATATGTGTATATATGTGTTTATATGTGTATATATGTGTTTATATGTGTATATATGGGTTTATATGTGTATATATGTGTTTATATGTGTATATATGTATGAATATACAGTGAGGGGAAAAAATATTTGATCCCCTGCTGATTTTGTATGTTTGCCCACTGACAAAGAAATGATCAGTCTATAATTTTAATGGTATGTTTATTTGAACAGTGAGAGACCGAATAACAACAAAATCCAGAAAAACACATTTCAAAAAAGTTATAAATTGATTTGCATTTCAGTGAGTGAAATAAGTATTTGACCCCTTTGTAAAACATGACTTAGCACTTGGTGGCAAAAACCTTGTTGGCAATTACAGATGTCAGACGTTTCTTGTAGTTAGCCACCAGGTTTGCACACATCTCAGGAGGGATTTTGTCCCACTCCTCTTTGCAGATCCTCTCCAAGTCATTAAGGTTTTGAGGCTGATGTTTGGCAACTCGAATCTTCAGCTCCACAGATTTTCTATGGAATTAAGGTCTGGAGAATGGCTAGGCCACAGGACCTTAATTTGCTTCTTCTTGAGCCACTCCTTTGTTGCCTTGGCCATGTGTTTTGGGTCATTGTCATGCTGGAATACCCATCAATGACCCATTTTCAATGCTCTGGCTGAGGGTAGGAGGTTCTCCCCCAAGATTTGATGGTACATTGCCCCATCCATTGTCCCTTTGATGCGGTGAAGTTGTCCTGTCCCCTTAGCAGAAAAATACCCCAAAGCATAATGTTTCTACCTCCATATTTGACAGTGGGGATTGTGTTCTTGGGGTCATAGGCAGCATTTCTCCTCCTCCAAACACGACGAGTTGAGTTGATGCCAAAGAGCTCAATTTTGGTCTTATCTGACCACAACACTTTCACACAATTCTCCTCTGAATCATTCAGATGTTCCTTGGCAAACTTCAGACGGGCCTGTACATGAGCTTTCTTGAGCAGGGGGACCTTGCGGGTGCTGCAGGATTTTAGTCCTTTACGGCATAGTGTGTTAACAATTGTTTTCTTGGTGACTATGGTCCAAGCTGCTTTGAGATGATTGACAAGATCCTCCCGTGTAGTTCTGGGCTGATTCCTCACCGTTCTCATGATCATTGAAAGTCCACAAGGTGAGATCTTGCATGGAGCCACAGACCGAGGGAGATTGACAGTTATTTTGTGTTTCTTCCATTTGCGAATAATCGCACCAACTGTTGTCACCTTCCCACCAAGTTGCTTGGCGATGGTCTTGTAACCTATTCCAGCCTTGTGTAGGTCTACAATCTTGTCCCTGACATCCTTTGACAGCTCTTTGGTCTTGGCCATGGTGGAGAGTTTGGAATCTGATTGATTTGATTGCTTATGTGGACAGATGCCTTTTATACAGGTAACAAGCTGAGATTATGAGCACTCCCTTTAAGAGAGTGCTCCTAATCTCAGCTAGTTACCTGTATAAAAGACACCTGGGAGCCAGAAATCTTGCTGATTTATATGGGATCAAATACTTATTTCATTCAATAAAATGCAAATCAATTTATAACTTTTTTCAAAAGCGTTTTTCTGTTTTTTTTGTTGTTATTCGGTCTTTAAATGTTCAAATAAACCTACCATTAAAATTATAGACTGATCATTTATTTGTCAGTGGGCAAACATACAAAATCAGCAGGGGATCAAATATTTTTTTCCCTCACTGTACATATATACACCTATAAACACATAAATACACATGTACACATATATACATATTTAGACCTGTATATGTATGTATATATACAATATAGCCCTTTTCATTCAAACACCTTGTCATATATCTTTGAACCCTTATAACTTATTTATGAATCATTTTATTAGATAGTGTATACATGATTGTAACACTTTATTTTTATGTATTTATTTTGTGTTTGGTGCAACTTTTTATTTAGCCCTAAACCTTTATGCGAGGTCTTCAGTCGCACTAACACGACAAGTACAAATTTACACCTAGATTACAATTTGTGCGGTAAACCCGTTGTGTACATACCGCGTGAAATGGGGCCGTACCGCTATTTCCATAGCGCCGCCATTACAAGTCACCATAAAACTTTCTTTTGTTGTGCGGTTTGGTGCAGTAAGCCGCATACCGCACAAAAACCAAGTTCCGACTTGGCGTACTCGTGCAAGTATTGCCCCATAAAGATCAATGGAGAAAAAATGTAGGAAAAAACCTTACACCTTCAATTGTGAAATCGCTACCGCATTTTCTTATTCCCCATTACAGTCTATAGAGAAAAGAAAGTTTTACAAAAACACCCTAACATAAACCCCTAGTCTAATAACCCCTAAACCGCCGTCCCCCCACTTCGCCAACACTAAATAAACTTGTTAACCTCTAAACCGCTGTCCCCCCACATCGCAACTACTAAAATAAACGTATTAACCCCGAAATCACCGTCTCCCCACATCCCCAACACTAAATAAACTTATTAACCTCTAAACTGTCGTCCCCCCACATCGCAAATACTAAAATAAACCTATTAACCCCTAAACCGCCCCACTACATCGCGACTACCTAAATTAAACTATTTACCTCTAAACCTAATGCCCCCTAACTTTAAATTAAAGTTACAATATACTAACAACCTTAAAATAAATAAAATTTTACCTGTGAAAAAAAAATAAAACCTAAGCTTAAACTACAAAAAAAACTAACATTACTTTAAAAAAATAATAATACCAAAATAAAAAACCTACATTACAAAAATAAAAAACCTAACATTACACAAAATAATAAAAATCTAAAATTACACAAAATAATAAAAAATAAAATTACACAAAATAATAAAAAGCTAAAATTACACAAAATAAAAAAAGCTTACATTACAGAAAATAACAAACGAAATGATCCAAAACAAAAAAAATTTCCTATCCTAATACCTCCGTTAAAAAAAAAACACACCAAAATAAAAAAAAACTAATCTCTAAATAAACTACTAATAGCATTGCTCTAAAGTTAACAGCTCTTTTGCAAAGAAAATGAAACAATTACCCCCTAACATTACAACCCCCCAAAATAAAAAAAACCTACCCATTGCCCTAAAAAGGGCATTTGTATGGGCATTGCCCTTAAAAGGGCATTCAGCTCTTTTTAAAACCATAAAAAATTAAAAATAAAACTATAAAAAAAACTATAAAAAATGCCCCAAAATAAAAAAAAACTCACATTAACCCCAAAATCGGTACCAGGGGGCTCCATCTTCATCCATTGCGGGTCCATCTTCTATCTTCTTGGTGGAGGCGGGGAGCCAGAGCGGTCAATGGATCCTGAGCGGGCAACGGTGACGGTCATCAGCGACGGGGAGGTCCTCTTAATGCGATCGTCAGCTGCACACTGAAGATTGAATGCAAGGGGGTACCTTTGCATTCTTATTGGCTGAAAATTTCAAATCAGCCAATAGAATGAGAGCTGCTTCCATCCTATTGGCTGATTAGACTTTTGATAAAATCAGCCAATAGGATGGAAGCAGCGCTCAATTTTAGATTTTTATTATTTTGTAAAATTTTAGATTTTTATTATTTTTTGTAATGTTAGGTTGTTGTTTTTTTGTAATGTGAAGATTTTTGTAATGTATGTTTTTTATTTTGGTATTTTTTTTAAAAAAAGTAATGCTAGTTTTTTTTGGAGTTTAAGCTTAGGTTTTATTTTTTTTCACAGGTAAGTTTTTATTTATTTTAAGGTAGTTAGTATATTGTAACTTTAATTTAAAGTTAGGGGTGTTAGGTTTAGGGGTTAATAGTTTAATTTAGGTAGTCAGGATGTGGGGGTTTAGTATTTGCGATGTCGGAGGACGGCGGTTTAGAGGTTAATAAGTTTATTTAGTGATGGCGATGTGGGGGGATGGCGGTTTAGGGGTTAATAGGTTTATTTTAGTAGTCGCAATGTGGGGGGACAGCGGTTTAGAGGTTAATAAGTTTATTTAGTGTTGGCGATGTTATAAAGTAGACTAGCACCTATAAACTACACTATTTACCCCTAAACTGCTGTTCCCCCATGCCTGACCCCTGTACTGGCCTGGCCCCACATCATCAGGGAAGCCCTTATCATACAACTCTGTTTGTTGCCAGCAAGTCACAGGTGTGACTGTGTGATCCACCTGAACATGTGACAAAGTGATGATAAGTATAGCAATGATTGACCCAAGCTTTTAGAAATAGAGAGATAGATCATCTGTTTAAACACATACACACACACACTTACACACACACATATATATATATATACTTGACAAAGAGTGAGGTGAGGGTCTACCAATTGCTGAAAATATGAAGGCATCAGATATATTTTTAAAGAACAAAGAATCATAAAAATGCTACCTACAGAGAAAACACACCATATGTAATACTTTACCTTACATTAAAAAACTGGAAATTAAAATCTTACATTTCACCATAGGATAATGGAATAAATATTTCTAGTACTACCTTTATGCATTTCTGCACATACCTTTGTTATATTGTATACAGTTTATCTGGTTCATTTCACTCTGGTACTTATGGATACAGTACACTTTACCTGACAGATTTAATTTTGTGGCACCTGGCTCTCTGACACCCTCTCCCACCCTACCTGGAACTTCAATGTGACACACTTGGAGTCAGTTTTGAAAGAGTTACATGTTCTTGTGGGGGCAGAACTGCCCAATTCGGGTCATTGCTAGGTGCTCTGGGGCATCACTATGTGGTTATACATCTATGTAGTCAGGAGGTGTGGCTATGTAGTCAGGAGGTGTTGCTATGCAGCCAGGAGGAGTGGCTAGGTGGTTGCTGGCTTGAAGAGCTGACAAAAGCAATAGGGCCTACACAGAATGTGGGTTATAAAATAGGGGTGCAAAATAAAATATTGGGGTGTTTCATGCACCTGTGTAGACCCTAGAACTGGCATTGTTATTAACACACTTGAAATCATGTTTAGGAATCTTCATAACTCTCATTTGGTAAAGCGAAACTGCCCAAAATTCTCAAAATATATATATTTTTAAATTAGGCAATCCAAGGTATTGATCTAGGAACAATTTGGTATATTTCATGCCAACATTTGGCCTCCAATGCGATCATATAAAAAAAATTTGTTAAGCTTTTCACAAACTTTGGTTTCTCACTGAAATCATTTACACACAACTACTGCATTCATAAGACAAATAGCTGCAAAAGCTTCTCTGGATTCTCCTTGTTCAGGAATAGCAGACATGCATGGATTTGCCATTGGTTTTTGCCAATTAAAAGGCTGCTAATTGCAGCTGCGAACCATGCTTCAGAAATTCCTGGCAATAAAAGGGTTAATCAGTTAGCTGTTGAGGGTAATATTTGCTGTAGTGTAGAGATTACCCTCCCACCTGACAACTTTCACCCCCTGATCCTTAGCTGATCCCTCCCAAACAGCTCTCCCCCCACACACCAGTCTGCTAGTATGCAGTTTGGAGTTTTAGTGTAGGGATCCCTCCTCACCCTTTTTTCATACTCACCAGAAACACAAGTTATGGAGCAGCGGTCTAAAGACTGCTTCTCCATAACCCTGTCTGCCTGCTCTGATGAGGCGGACAGGAATCGCCACAATACAACCCGATCGAGTACGATCGTGTTGATTGACACCTCCCTGCTGGCGGCCCATTGGCCGCGAGTCTACAGGGGGCGGCGTTGCACCAGCAGCTCTTGTGAGCTGCTGGTGCAATGCTGAATACTGAGAGCGTATTGCTCTCCGCATTCAGCGATGTCTGTCGGACCTGATCCGCACTGTCAGATCAGGTCCGACAGACATTTGATAATTCGGCCTCGTAGTGTGCAATTTAATAGTGATCAACTTTATTTCTATAATACTATTTTAAATTCCTCTTTTCTTACCTTTTTCTTTCGGAACCATTTATTATCAGGCAAATGCATAAGTCGATGTGGGATTTATTACTGAGGGAAACCCCTATTTGAATAAACTGTGTGTAAAAAAACTGTGAGGGGAAACTATAACAAAGTAACCTACTAACTGCATTTAAAAATATAGAAGTCTTTGAGGGAGGCAATGCTGTATGCCGAAATCCATGCAGAGGAGGAAACCGCGCTGAGGAGAAGGATGGAAAAAAGCTGTGTGATGTAACTAAGGCAGGAAAAGGGAAGGAGAAAAGTAGGGAATTGTGAAGAAGATGACTGTGAAAGAACAGGTGCAAAATGGAGGAACCAACTGACACACTTGGAGAAAATAAAAAACAAACAAAAAGCCGGTAAGTGAAAAAAATAAAATACTGGAGGAGGAAAAGAGAAAAATCAGAATTGAAAGACCAATAAAAAAGGCAAAAACTTAAAACAAAAGAAAAATGTATATGTAGATGGATGTTTTTTCTCTTTTTTACTTTTATTGTGTTTGATGTTTGTCATTTTTATGCTTTTACACGCTATTTTGAGCACTAAAGGAAAGCTTAATGCAAAATAATAGTATCTGGTCTTTAGTGTAGGTATAATCAAACGTAAATAGAGCATAGTTCAAAAATATTTGTTCACTATTTCACTATTGTTCATTTTATTGTAAAATCTATTTATTCATTGATAGTTAGTTGTTAAATCTACCAAGAACAGAAATTCATAGGAAAAAATATTAACAAAAGATATGGAAAAAAAACATAATAAACAAATAAAAAGTACAATTATTTTAAAATAAAGTATTTTTTGTTATGCTATAATTTTTTTTAAAAAAAGGCTAAATTGAACCAACAATACTTCTAAAAAACATAACTAAAGTTATAGGCCTCTAGTTATCAACGTGTCTACTTACCTGACTTCGCCTGCCCAATACGCCCGCCTAAGCTCGCCTCCCATATAAGCTCGCCAAAGTTATCAAAAAAGCTGTCAAAAAGCCGCGCACCAAGTACGGGGCGATGAGCAGCAGACTGTGATAGTTATCACTCATCCGATCTCGCTGCTCTTCGGCTTTTTCCCAGCTTTATTGATACCCCTGTCACTAAGCACCCACACTAAACTACACTGTTCTACCCCCTATACCGCCGCAACCTATAATAAAATTATAGAATCCTATCAGCCAATCAGAATTCGAGGGACGCCATCTTGGATGACGTCACTTAAAGGAATATTCATTCGGCGAGTAGGTGTCGGTGGATGAAGATGGCTCCGCGTCGGCTGCTTTGAAGATAGCTCCGCTCCGCTCCGGATGGATGAAGATTGAAGACGCCGCCTGGATGAAGACTTCTATCGGATGGAAGACCTCTTTAGCGCCCCTTGGATGAAGACTTTGACCGCTGCGGATGTCCTCTTCTGTTCCATCGGTGGTCGGCTGGCTGAAGACGGCTAAAGGTAAGATGATCTTCAGGGGGGTAGTGTTAGGTTTATTTTAGGGGGGGTTGGGTTAGAGTAGGGGTATGTGGGTGGTGGGTTGTAATGTTGGGGGGTGGTATTGTGTTTTTTTTTTTACAGGCAAAAGAGCTGATTTCTTTGGGGCATGCCCCGCAAAAGGCCCTTTTAAGGGCTGGTAAGGCAATAGAGCTGTTAACTTTTGTAATTTAGAATAGGGTAGGGCATTTTTTTATTTTGGGAGGCTTTGTTATTTTATTAGGGGGCTTAGATTAGGTGTAATTAGCTTAAAAATCTTGTAATATTTTTTTATTTTTTGTAACTTAGTTTTTTTTATTTTTTGTACTTTAGTTAGTGTATTTAATTGTATTTAATTGTAGGTATTTGTAGATAATTAATTTAATTTAATTTATTTAATGATAGTGTAGCGTTAGGTTTAATTGTAACTTAGGTTAGGATTTATTTTACAGGTAATTTTGTATTTCTTTTAGCTAGGTAGTTATTAAATAGTTAATAACTATTTAATAACTATTCTACCTAGTTAAAATAAATACAAAGTTACCTGTAAAATAAATATAAATCCTAAAATAGCTACAATATAATTATTAGTTATATTGTAGCTATATTAGGATTTATTTTATAGTTAAGTATTTAGTTTTAAATAGGATTAATTTAGTTAATAATAGTAATTTTATTTAGATTTATTAAAATAATATTTAAGTTAGGGGGGTGTTAGGGTTAGACTTAGGTTTAGGGGTTAATTAGTTTAATATAGATGGCTGTGGTATAGGGGGGGCAGGATAGGGGTTAATAAATTTATTATAGGTGGCGACGGTGTAGGGGGAGCAGATTAGGGGTTAATAAGTTTAATATAGGTTGCGGCGGGGTCCGGGAGCGGCAGTTTAGGGGTTAAACAATGTATTTAGTTGCGGCGGGGTATGAGATCGGCGGGATAGGGGTTAATAAATGTATTATAGGTGGCGGCGGTATAGGGGGGGCAGGATAGGAGTTAATAGGTATTATGTAGGTGGCGTCGGGGTCTGGGAGCGGCGGTTTAGGGGTTAATAAGTTTATTAGAGTGGCGGTGGGCTCCGGGAGCGGCGGTTTAGGGGGTAATACATTTATTTCGTTGTGGCGGTGTAGGGGGGGGTAGATTAGGGGTGTTTAGACTCGGGGTACATGTTAGGGTGTTAGGTGCAGACGTTTCCCATAGGAATCAATGGGATGTCAGGCAGCAGCGAACATGAACTTTCGCTATGGTCAGACTCCTATTGATTCCTATGGGACCTGCCGCCTCCAGGGCGGCGGATTGAAAACCAGGTACGCTGGGCCGGAAAAGTGCAGAGCGTACCTGGTAGTCATTTGATAACTAACAAAAGTAGTCAGATTGTGCCGAACTTGCGTTCGGAACATCTGGAGTGACGTAAGAATCGATCTGTGTTGGACTGAGCCCGGCGGATTGAAGCTTACATCACAAAATTCTACTTTTGCCGGTGTGTAGGGCTTGATAACTAAGGCGAATCAGCCTCGCCACAAATACGCTGCGGAATTCCACGGCTTGATAACTAGGGGCCATAGTGTCAAATTTGTAAACTAATCTTCCAAATGACCTCTCATTGGCAACCTAAAACACTTCGGGCCATATTTATCAAGCTCCGTATGGAGCTTGATGTCCCGTGTTTGGGCTCGCCGGAAACAGTAGTTATGAAGCAGCGGTCTAAAGACTGCTGCTTCATAACCTGTCCACTTGCTCTGAGGTGGCGGACAGAAATCAACCCAATCGAATACGTGATTGACACCCCCTGCTAGCGGCCGAATGGCCGCAAATCTACAGGGGGCGGCATTGCACCAGCAGTTCACCAGAACTGCTGGGGCAATGATAAATGCAGACAGAGTATGCTGTCAGCATTTATCGATGTGCAGCGGACATGATCCGCAATATCGGATCATGTCCGCTCGCACCATCATAAATAGGCCCATTCTACACTTTTATTTGAAAACGCTGAGGATTTTTTTAAATGATTTACTTCATTATTTGATTCTATCGACTTATACAAGTCATTTTTTTTAATTGTCTTATGTGTCCTGATATATATGTTTTAAGATAAGTTATTTTATGTTTTTATTTTTTGCCATATTTGTCTTGGGAGTAAAAATAATAACTGCTGTAGCCTTGATAATCACCCCTTTCACTGCATTATTTATTTAAAAATTATACACATATTATGTTGTTCAACTCAGGAGCGTCACTGACTTTAGAAGGTAAAAATAACATTTGACATTTATCTCACTCATTATTTTCTTCTTACATTTCTGTTCAGTAGACTTCTTGTCAATTTGCCTTGTGCACATTACTCATCAAATCCTTTGGGATGAATATAGAATTGCCTAGTACATTCATTCTATTACAGTCAACACAAAATGTGCCTCTTTGTAGGGATTCTACTTTATTTTAAAGCACAACTTCCAAACCATAAGCCAAGTGTGACGATTGGGAAATATCCCTGTCTTAAAAATCTGGTAGAATGATCATTCGTTCTGTAAATGTTAACATCTCTAATAGACATTTAATTTTTTTCATCAGTGTAACTAAAAAATTTTTTTGTAGAATGATTCTCTTTTTCCTGGTTTGTTATAATGATACATTTTAAAGAGTCTTATAAATAAGCCTATAAGCCTACCTAGGTTTAGCCTTTAACAAAACATACCAAGAGAAAAAAGCTAATTTAATGATAGAAGTAAATTTGAAAGTTGTTTAAAATGACATGCCCTATCTGAATCAAGAAAGTTTCATTTGGACTTTATTGTCCCTTTAATTACATAGTTCTCAAACATCTTTTGTGCATAGTATACTTTTTAAAAGGATATATTTATCCAAAAGTTTCCCAAGATGTTTTTCCAAAACCATTTTAATAATCTTGTCCCTCCAGGGAGGTTCTGGTATAGGAGAGAGGAAATATAACAGTGCAGTATAATTTAAATGCTAAGACGCGATTTGGATATTGCTTAAACTCTTCAGAGCTGTAAACCCAACAGAGCTCGCAACATCCGATGTACATTTCTCTGAATATGTACAGCTTTTTCAAGGATGTTTTTAAGGACTGAAAAAACGGAACTCATTCAACGAAATGCACGTCAGATATTGCCAGCGGGAACACGTCACAAGTAGGAAGCGGAATTGAAAGACTCTTTAGCAGGAGCCAAATATTGTCTATACACTCTTCCCTCCTTTGGTGATTGTTTGAAACACTGTTTGGTTTAATTGTTTTAATACATTTTTCTTAGAGAGTCTGTAAGCATGGCAGAGAACACCTTTAACCCCTGTGGTGATACTAAGAGCTGGGTTTCCAGCTCTGAAGAGCTTAAAGGGACAGTCTAGTATAAATTAAACTTTCATTATTCAGATAGGACTTTTAATTTTAATCAACTTTCCAATTTACTTTTATCATCAAATTTGCTTTTTTCTCTTGGTATTCTTAGTTTAAACTAAACATAGGTAGGCTCATATGCTAATTTCTAAGCCTTTGAGGGCTGCTTCTTATCACATGCTTTTTAAATCTCTTTTCAACACAAACAGACAGAAAGTACATGTGGGCCATATAGATAACACTGTGTTCAGGCACCAGCACAAAACAATGCTAAATTTAAGACAATAGATAATAAACAGTCACAGTCATGTGATCAGGGGGCTGGAAGAAGGTTCCTAGATACAAGGTAATCACAGAGGTAAAACGTATATTAATATAACTGTGTTGGTTATGCAAAACTGGGGAATGGGTAATAAAGGGATTATCTATCTTTTAAAACAATAACAATTCTATGGTAGACTATCCCTTTAAGTAACAGAGGATTGTCTTACCATGTAAACAATATTGCACCATTATCAGGTTTCCTCTCTCTTTTTCTGAGAACCTCCCTGGATAGGCTGACAATATTGCCGCTTTAAAAAGGGACACATAGGAAAAATACATATGTCAGGGCTGTTTTCAGGGCAGTTTAAAGAAATGGTTTTGTATAAGAACCCTCACATATGTATTTTTCATATGTGTTCCTTCTTAAAGCGGCAATATGGTCAGCCTATCCCTGGAGGGAATACATTATTAAGAAGGTTTTGAAAAACAACTTAGACAAGCTTTTGACAATATGTCCTTATAAAACTGCACAGTATACACAATTATAGTTGGTGTCAATGGCACATTGCATTATAAACCTGATTTTTAATTTTTCAAATGTTTATAGCTTTGGATTGAAATAACCAAAGCAGTTGAAATTTGGCATTTTTTTTTTTGGTTTGGCAATCAATTTAAAACTGGCGAATTCAAAACAAATTAATTATGATTTTTAAGAGGTTTATTTAATGCATAGATGACCTGTGTGAAGTGCTTTGCATGGGTTTTCACATTCTTATTTGATTTCATATTGTAAAGCCTATACCACTGCAAAAAAACAAAAAAACAAGAGAGATCTATTTATTTTATTTGTTTTCTAACCTTTTAGGGCTAGATTACAATTGGCACGCTAATGATAGCGGGGGATGCGATAAGCAGTATTTCTGGACTGCACAAACATTAGCGCACAACTTGATATGACAAGCCCATGGTAAAACCCATTTACCAGAAAAGAGTTAGCATGGCCGACATTGCTCTAAGTCAACCTATACTTTCAATGGATATGGGGTCCGCACTAAATGGCGCTGATAATACAAGTTGAAAGTTATAGGTTGTGCTCAAGCACAAGACAAAACTGCACTAAAATATTTAGCGCAACTTCAGACCTGAAGTGAAGTTTAAAGGTTAAAAATAAATTCACAAAACACATTAAAAATATATTAAAATAAAGTATCATAATCATATAGGCACCTTTTATTTAAAAATATAATTTTAATATTGATAAAATGGTTTTAAAATGGTTAAAAAGGGATATGGCAAAGTGTTTATCTGGAAAGGGCTCTAATGTGTATACTGTATATGTCTAAATATGTATATGGGTGTATATACAGGGAGTGCAGAATTATTAGGCAAGTTGTATTTTTGAGGATTAATTTTATTATTGAACAACAACCATGTTCTCAATGAACCCAAAAAACTCATTAATATCAAAGCTGAATAGTTTTGGAAGTAATTTTTAGTTTGTTTTTAGTTATAGCTATTTTAGGGGGATATCTGTGTCTGCAGGTGACTATTACTGTGCATAATTATTAGGCAACTTAACAAAAAACAAATATATACCCATTTCAATTATTTATTTTTACCAGTGAAACCAATATAACATCTCAACATTCACAAATATACATTTCTGACATTCAAAAACAAAACAAAAACAAATCAGTGACCAATATAGCCACCTTTCTTTGCAAGGACACTCAAAAGCCTGCCATCCATGGATTCTGTCAGTGTTTTGATCTGTTCACCATCAGCATTGCATGCAGCAGCAACCACAGCCTCCCAGACACTGTTCAGAGAGGTGTACTGTTTTCCCTCCTTGTAAATCTCACATTTGATGATGGACCACAGGTTCTCAATGGGGTTCAGATCAGGTGAACAAGGAGGCCATGTCATTAGATTTTCTTCATTTATACCCTTTCTTGCCAGCCACGCTGTGGAGTACTTGGACGCGTGTGATGGAGCATTGTCCTGCATGAAAATCATGTTTTTCTTGAAGGATGCAGACTTCTTCCTGTACCCCTGCTTGAAGAAGGTGTCTTCCAGAAACTGGCAGTAGGACTGGGAGTTGAGCTTGACTCCATCCTCAACCCGAAAAGGCCCCACAAGCTCATCTTTGATGATACCAGCCCAAACCAGTACTCCACCTCCACCTTGCTGGCGTCTGAGTCGGACTGGAGCTCTCTGCCCTTTACCAATCCAGCCACGGGCCCATCCATCTTAGAAAAATCAGTCTTGAGATATTTCTTGGCCCAGTCTTGACGTTTCAGCTTGTGTGTCTTGTTCAGTGGTGGTCGTCTTTCAGCCTTTCTTACCTTGGCCATGTCTCTGAGTATTGCACACCTTGTGCTTTTGGGCACTCCAGTGATGTTGCAGCTCTGAAATATGGCCAAACTGGTGGCAAGTGGCATCTTGGCAGCTGCACGCTTGACTTTTCTTAGTTCATGGGCAGTTATTTTGCGCCTTGGTTTTTCCAGACGCTTCTTGTGACCCTGATGACTATTTTGAATGAAACGCTTGATTGTTCGATGATCACGCTTCAGAAGCTTTGCAATTTTAAGAGTGCTGCATCCCTCTGCAAGATATCTCACTATTTTTGACTTTTCTGAGCCTGTCAAGTCCTTCTTTTGACCCATTTTGCCAAAGGAAAGGAAGTTGCCTAATAATTATGCACACCTGATATAGGGTGTTGATGTCATTAGACCACACCCCTTCTCATTACAGAGATGCACATCACCTAATATGCTTAATTGGTAGTAGGCTTTCGAGCCTATACAGCTTGGAGTAAGACAACATGCATAAAGAGGATGATGTGGTCAAAATACTCATTTGCCTAATAATTCTGCACTCCCTGTACATATCTGTATATATGTGTATACATGTATTGTATATTTATATGTTTTTATGTGTAAATATGTACACATGCTTTTATATATATATATATATATATATATATATATACACACACACATTAAAAGACATATTTAAATATTTGTATATATATCTTTTGAGCACTTCGAATCAAATACCTTGAAAGATGCAATATCATTTTTATTCAATTTTAATAGATTTGAATGTGTTTTCAATAAAAAATACTTGAAATTCCTATGTTATTAACTCAGAAAAAAAATGTTCTTTTTATTTTTAAATAGATATTTCTTTATACATTATATCTGTATATACAATGGGTCAGATTACAAGTGGTGCTCTATTTAGCATTTTCGCTCATGAAAATAAATTATGTTCTATTTATTTTTAAATATATATTTCCATAGATATCTAATGTATTTGTGTGCGTGTATATATATATATATATATATATATATATATATATATATATATATATGAGTGTGTGTGTGTGAATGTAATTATATATATAGGTATAGGTATATACAAATATATATATACTAGTCCTAAAGCCCGTGGCCATTTTTTGCAGTACAGAGGTCCCACCCCTTGCTCTCTCTCTCCCCCCTCTCTTTTGCTCTCTCTCTCCCCTCTCGTTTGAGCTCTCCCCCCTCTCTTTTGAGCTCTCCCCCCCCTCTCTTTAGCGCTCTCTCTCTCCCCTCTCTTTTGCGCTCTCTCTCTCCCCCTCTCTTTTGCGCTTTCTCTCTCCCCCTCTCATTTGTGCTCTCTCTATCCCCCATCTCTTTTGCGCTCTCTCCTCCATTTCTTTTACGCTATCTCTCTTCCCCATCTCTTTTGCGCTCTCTCCCCCTTCTCTCCCCCCTCTCTTTTGTGCTCTCTTTCTCCCCCTCTCTTTTGCGCTCTCTCCCCCCTCTCTTCGCGCTCTCTCCCCCTCTCTTTTGCTCTCTCTCTCTCTCCCATCTCTTTTGTGCTCTCTCTCCCCCTCTCTTTTGAGCTCTCTCTCCCCCATCTCTTTTGTGCTCTCTCTCCCCCTCTCTTTTGAGCTCTCTCCCCCCTCTCTCTCTCTCCCTCTCTCCCTCACCTCTCTCTCCCCCCCCTCCTCTCTCTCTCCCCCTCAATCCTCTCTCTCTCCCCTCCTCTCTCTCTCTCCCCTCCTCTCTCTCTCTCCCCCTCTCTCCCCTCTCTCTCTCTCTCTCTCTCTCCCCCCTCTCTGTTGTGCTCTCTCTCCCCCCTCTCTTTTGCCCTCTCTCTCTCCCCCTCTCTTTTGAGTTCTCTCTCTCCCCCTCTCTTTTGTGCTCTCTCCCCCTCTCTTTTGCGCTCTCTCCCCCCCTCTCTTTTGCTCTCTCTCTCCCCCCTCTCTTTTGTGCTCTCTCCCCCCTCTTTTGCTCTCTCTCTCTCCCCCCTCTCTTTTGCGCTCTCTCCCCCTCTCTTTTGTGCTCCCTCCCCCTCTCTTTTATGCTCTCTCCCCCTCTCTTTTGTGCTCTCTCTCCCTATCTTTTGCGCTCTCTCTCTCCCCCTCTCTTCTGCGCTCTCTCCCCCCTCTCTTCGCGCTCTCTCCCCCTCTCTTTAGCGCTCTCTCTCCCACATCACTTTTGCGCTCTCTCTCCCCCTCTCTTTTGAGCTCTCTCTGCCCCCCTCTCTTTCTCCCCCCTCTATCTCTCCCTCCCCTCTCTTTCTCCCCCTCTCCTCTCTCTCTCCCCCTCTCCTCTCTCTCTACCCCCCCTCTCCTCTCTCTCTCTATCCCCCCTTTCCTCTCTCTCTCTCCCCCCTCTCCTCTCTCTCTCCCCCCTCTCCTCTCTCTCTCCCCCCCCTCTCCTCTCTCTATCCCCCTCTCCTCTCTCTCTCCCCCCTCTCCACTCTCCCCCCCTCTCCTCTCTCTCTCCCCCCCTCCTCTCTCTCTCCCCTCCTCTCTCTCTCTTTCTCTCCCCCTCTCTCTCTCCCCTCTCCTCTCTCTCTCCCCCCTCTCCTCTCTCTCTCCCCTCCTCTCTATCTCTATCTCTCCCCCCTCTCTATCTCTCCCCCCTCTCTATCTCTCTCCCCTCTCTATCTCACGACCGCACCCAACCACGCCCCCTTCACACCCAGCCACCCCCCATTCACGGCCATTCACGCCCGATCACGCCCCTTCACGCCAGCCACGCCCACTTCTGCCACAGATCAGCTAGGGAGTAGGACTCAAAGGCCAGGTGTGTTTGTCCTTGTGCTGTCTCTATTGCGCATGACAGCTTCGGACAAACACACTTAGCCTTTTATATTATAGGATATATATACAGTATATATACAGTAAATATTTTTCCTTATGTGAATAACTTTGGAATGTAAAATATTTACAGTACATACACAGTAAAACACAACATATAAAATGTATTAAAAATTAGAGTGGAAAGGGCTTCAAAGTATATATACATATGCATATATGTGTATATATATATATATATATATATATATATATATATATATATATATGTGTGTGTGTTTATGTGTGTATATATGAATGTATATACAAATATACATATATAAACATAAATACACATGTATACATATATATACATATGTATATATACATACACATGTATGTCTATGTATATATACATTATAGTCATTTTTATTCAAATACCTTGTATATACCATATACCTTGTAACCCTTATAACTTTTTAATATTTATATGATTAAAGGGACATGAAACCTAATTTTTTATTTCATGATTCAGATAGAGAATACATTTTTAAACAACATTCTAATTTACTTCTATCATTTGCTTCATTCTTTAGATATCCATTGCTGAAGACCCTAGAACTGGCATGGTTATTAACACACTGGAAATTATGTTTAGGAATTTTCACTGATCTGCAATGTTCTTGCCAAATGTCAATAGTCTATTTGTATAGATGCTTGTGTAGTTGCAGTGGGTGTTGTGTGTTCCTATGTGTGTGTGCCCCTGTGTTTTGTCCCTCTGTGTGCATAATTTTATAGTGTATCTAATATCTCAGCACTTTCACCCTGATAATAGCCAGTGCCCCCCCCCCCCCCAGCAATTGACCTCACCGCATGTCACTGATTCAAAGAAAATATTGTAAAATTACCAAAAACAATTACATAAAAAGATTATCGCATTCCACAAAAACCTCTAGCTCTTTAACTGTAGAAGAAAAAACATATACATTTGTTATTATTTTTTATCATTTTTAAGGTCTTTATCTGCAGCTAGATTTAAAATTATGCAGTGGGTTAACTCTCATTTGGTATAGCAGAACTGCCCAACATTCTCAAAATATATATATACTTTTAGATTAGGCAATCCAATGTATTGATCTAGGAACAGTTTGGTATATTTCATGCCAACATTTGGCCTCCAATGCAGTCATATAAAAAAAATTGTTAACCTTTTCACAAAGTCTGGTTTGTCACTGAAATCATTTACACATAACTACTGCATTCATAAGACAAATAGCTGCAAAAGCTTTTCTGGATACCCTTTGTTCAGTATTTTAATTTTGGCAAAGTAAGGGGGTGTTAGGATTAGGGGTTAATAGTTTAATGTAGGTAGTTGCGATGTGGGGGATGGCGGTTTAGGGGTTAATAGGTTTATTTAGTAACTTACATACACACATATCCAACATTTTTTATTAAATATAGTATAATAAAAGTTACATTTTAAGTTGTATGGTCACCACTCTGACCTTCTCAGCCTCTCCAGTACAATGTCTTCTAGTCAAGGGGTCACAGAAGTGCTATAAAAGTGCATTCGTAGTAGTTTAAAAAAATCCCTTCTTTACTTTACATTGAGTTCTCTTGCACAAGCACTCTAGCTCAGAAAATACTATTAAAATAATTCTAATAGAGCAACCCCCAACTATATGTGTAGTGCTATTGCACTCCTTCTGCAGCTACAAAGGTTTATTTAGTAGTTGAGATGTGAGGGTGTCACCAATACCAGACCCCCAAGGCTAACCCCCACTCCCTTACTACCTCACCCCTGTTGTTTCTCAGTGGTTTTGGGCTCCTCAGAGCAACTGCGATCTCTGGAAGTTTTTGGTTGCTTGGTTTTGTCCCAAGTATTTTGTCAGAGAAGAGCTGTCCACTGACCAGAAAAACCCTCCTAGGCTGGCCGGGCTTCTGGAACTCCCGATTGGCGGCCTCACAACCGACACCCACCTAACCCCTCTCAGGCTGGCCGAGTTCATAAAAAAACTCCCGGTCGGCCACAAAACAGCAGGACACCCGCTAACTTTACCCCTAGTCGCTCCATCGGCCCTTTGCCCCAGAGCTCCGCTCTTTTGGGGATTGGTAGACCCTAGGGAGGACAAGAGGTGGGAGAATTACCGGAGGTGAGCTCCTTTGGGAACCGGGGGTTTTGTACACCTCTACCCCCATAACTTCAATGGACTGTATCTCCGGTCCCCAGTAAATAACGCCGCTTTTTGGACTGTGGCATCTGGAGACCGAGAGCTTTCAAATTATACCCTGGAAGTGCCACAGCTTCATGTGGCTGCTATGGAGGCACCAGTCTGTGTGGAGGGAATGGCGGGAAAAATTGTGGGATTGTCCAGTGTCTTATCAAGATGAGCTTTGTGTATAAAAGGAGTGTATGTTTTACAATAAAATCAGTTCCTGTTTCACCTGAATGCTAGTATGTCTTTACACAGAACCCCTTCCTGGGAGAGGAGACAGTTGGTCTCTCTCCCCAGTGTCAGGGCCATCCCCTGGGAGTGGAGGTAGACGTCCTCCCTCCCCTTATGCAGAACCCCTTCCTGGGAGAGGAGACAGTCGGTCTCTCTCCCCAGCGGCAGAGCCATCCCCTGGGAGTGGAGGTAATCGTCCTCCCTCCCCATAAGCAGAACCCCTTCCTGGGAGAGGAGACAGTCGGTCTCTTTCCCCAGTGGCAGAGCCAGGAGCCAGGAGAGAAGACAGTCGGTCTCTCTCCCCAATGGCAGAGCCATCCCCTGGGAGCAGAGGTAGTCATCCTCCCTCCCCATAAGCAGAACCCCTTCCTGGGAGAGGAGACAGTCGGTCTATCTCCCCAGTGGCAGAGCCAGGAGCAGGGAGAGGAGACAGTCGGTCTCTCTCCCCAGTGGCAGAGCCATCACCTGGGAGAGGAGGTAGTTGTCCTCCCTCCCTGTAAGCAGAACCCCTTCCTGGGAGAGGAGACAGTCTGTCTCTCTCCCCAGTGGCAGAGCCAGGAGCTGGGAGAGAAGACAGTCGGTCTCTCTCCCCAGCGGCAGAGCCATCCCCTGGGAGCAGAGGTAGTCATCCTAACTCCCCTTACTCAGAACCCCTTCCTGGGAGAGGAGACAGTCGGTCTCTTTCCCCAGTGGCAGAGCCAGGAGCCAGGAGAGAAGACAGTCGGTCTCTCTCCCCAATGGCAGAGCCATCCCCTGGGAGCAGAGATAGTCATCCTCCCTCCCCATAAGCAGAACCCCTTCCTGGGAGAGGAGACAGTCGGTCTATCTCCCCAGTGGCAGAGCCAGGAGCAGGGAGAGGAGACAGTCGGTCTCTCTCCCCAATGGCAGAGCTATCACCTGGGAGAGGAGGTAGTTGTCCTCCCTCCCCGTAAGCAGAACCCCTTTCTGTGAGAGGAGACAGTCGGTCTCTCTCCCCAGCGACAGAGCCTGGAGCCGGGAGAGGAGACAGTCATTCTCTCTCTCCAGCGGCAGAGCCATCCCCTGGGAGTGGAGTCATCCTCCCTCCCCTTACACAAAACCCCTTGCAGGGAGAGACGAATGTCAATAACTCTCCCCAGTGGCAGAACCCCTTCCCGGGGGAGGAGACAGTCGGTCTCCCTCCCCAGTGGCAGAGCAGTTTCCCATGGAGTGGAGGTAGCCGACCTCCCTCCTCAGTGGTAGATCTCCTCGGGAGAAGAGACAGACGATCTCACCCCTCAGTAGCTTGGCAGGGTCTCTATCCTTTTCTCGTTTTGGAGTATTTCTCACAGGGGGCAAGCCAGGAGGGTACCTGCTCATGCAGTTGGTGCCACAAGTTTGAGCAAGTTTGAGCACCCGAGTTTTGCCTGCCCCACCAAGGGGCAACTTCTACCTACAGCCAGGAAAACCGGCAATGTCTTTGTTGGATACCCGCCCCTGCATTTGGTGCCACCAGTTTGGGCACCCGAGTCTTGCCTGCCCCACCAAGGAGCAACCTCAACCTACAGTCTGGGGTGGGGATACAGCCGGGAAACCGGCACTGGCTTTGTTTGGGTCAGCCGGTACTCAACAGAGTGTCACCGAGGGAGGCAGTGTGGCCATGGAACTTAAGGACACTGGAACTTGTGGGAAAACAACTGTTTGGGAGCCGGCCTTGGCAAACTTGTTTGGGACGTTGCATTGTGTGACTGTCCCTGCTCCTAGGGCTCAGGGGAAAAACGCCAGCAGCAACCACCCAGGAGACCCAAAGCCCAGGAGAGATGGGATAACCTTCCCCAGCAAACGAGAAGTAGAGCGCCACAGTCAGACAGCCCCAGGACAACCTGTTAAGGGTCTAGCTGGGTCTGCTGAACTGGAGGAGGGGAGATGTCATGGATACCAGACCCCCACCCCCTTATTACCTCACCCGGTTGTTGTTTGTCACAAGTACTTTGTCATAGAAGAGCTGACCTCTGACCGGAAAAACCCTCCTAGGCTGGCCGGGCTTCTGGAACTCCCGATCAGCTGCCTCACAATGGACACCTGCCTAACCCCTCTGAGGCCGGCCACAAAACAGCAGGACACCCGCTAACTTTACCCCTAGTCACTCCAGCGGCCCTTTGCCCCAGAGCTCCACTCTTTTGGGGATTGGTAGCCCCTAGGGAGGACAAAAGGTGGGGGAATTACCGGAGAGGAGCTTTGGTAACCGGGGGTTTTGGACACCTCCACCCCCATAACTTCAACGGACTGTATCTTCGGTTCCCAGTAACGAATCACGCCACTTTTTGGATGGTGACATCTGGATACCCTTTGTTCAGTATTTTAATTTTGGTAAAGTAAAGAGGTGTTAGGTTTAGGGGGTAATAGTTTAATGTAGGTAGTTGCAATGTGGGGGATGGCGGTTTAGGGGTTAATAGTTTTATTTAGTAGTTGCGATGTGAGGGTGTCATGGATACCAGACCCTCAAGGCTAACCCCAACCCCCTTTTTACCTCACCCCTGTTGTTTTTTCAGCGGTTTTGGGCTCCTCAGAGCAACCACGATCTCTGGAAGCTTTTGGTTGCTTGGTTTTATCACAAGTACTTTGTAGGAGAAGAGCTGGCCTCTGACCGGAAAAAACCCTCCTAGGCTGGCCGGGCTTCTGGAACTCTTGATCAGCTGCCTCACAACAGATACCGGCCTAACCCCTCTCAGGCTGGCCAAGCTCCTAAAAAACTCCCAGTCGGCCACAAAACAGCAGGACACCCGCTAAATTTACCCCTAGTCGCTCCAGTGGCCCTTTGCCCCAGAGCTCCGCTCTTTTGGGGATTGGTAGCCCCTAGGGAGGACAAGAGGTGGGGGAATTACTGGAGGGGAGCTCCTTTGGGAACCGGGGTTTTTGGACACCTCTACCCCCATAACTTCAACGGACTGTATCTCTGGTTCCCAGTAATGAATCATGCCGCTTTTTGGACTGTGGCATCTGTCGACTGAAAGATTTCAAATGACACCCTGGAAGTGCTGCCGCTTCACCGGGATCACCCCGAAACTGCCACCCCTGTGTACTGGGATTCTGTGGGACTGTGGCTGCTATGGAGGCGCCAGTCTGTATGGAGGGGCGGGAATGGCGGGAAAAATTGTGGGATTGTCCAGTTTCTTATCAAGATGAGATTTGTGTATAAAAGGAGTGTATGTTTTACAATAAAATCAGTTTCTGTTTCACCTTTAATGCTACTATGTCTAGTTATTTGGGTGGGCTCCTGCTAAAATCACTTTCCTGGGCTACATAGCAGCCTGTTCCAGGCAGAGAAAGGACCCTTTGGCAGATCTACCTAGTCTGGGTACCCGGAGTCTGCCACAGGGTGGGACCCTGAATACTGGTGCTGTCGGGCATCAGGGGTGGCTACAGGCTGTGGTCACTTTCCAGCTACATAGCTGCAGTCAGCAGGGGGGAAGCAGGACCCGTTTGGTAGAGCTACGCAGTCAGGGTAGCCAGAATATTCGTCACAGAGGGGATGACGGTTTAGGGGTTAATAGGTATATTTAGTAGTTGCGTTGTAGGGGGATGGCGGTTTAGGGGTTATGAGACTAGGGGCTTATGTTAGGGTGTTAGGTTTTTTGACAACTCTCTTTTTGCACGGAAAATTAAACTTTTTTTTTAAACTTGTAATGGCGGCGCAATGCAAATTGCATTAAAGTCACATTGCGCTGTGTGTGTTCGCAACGGATTTACCGCTCAACTTGTAATCTGGGCCACCATCGGGTATAGCAAAGTTGATATAGTGCAGTGTAGAGTTAGCACGCAAGCAAATACTTTACAAGACGCCCCATAGGAGTCAATAGGGAGAGGGCATTAGTCGCAATATCCGAAGTCCTGAAGTTAGCACTCCTGAGTTTATATGTTACATTTATATTTTTACTTTGGGCAAGACAATGAAGAAATAATTTTACTTTTCACTATTGATTTATGAGTGATACTTCTAGTATGTTTCCTGCCACAAGACGTTTTCCGACATCTGGATCACAATCATCTGTATAGACATCACTGCCTGCTCAATGCTTAGTGCTACCATGTTTGAATGCTGCACCTCCTTTAATGCACCCTCGCTGACATGGGGAGAAATCACACAAAATCTTTTGGATTTTTTTTAGACCTTGTATTGTAATGTAGGAATCTCTGTTTCACATAAAGAACACTAAATAGCAACATAAACACTTCTCAAGATAAAATGTGTATTTCCCCAAAAAATTTAAGGACTTTGCCGTACCGACAAGACTTCTTAGAATATCTAGCGTGAGAGGCAAGGTTTTGAATATCATACCCAAGCCCTGAGTAGTGGCACACTTTGTGCTATGTTTGACAACTCCTCTGGACAGAGTACTGTCCTTAGTTCACTACAGGGTTCTAGTAGCACTATCACTGGAACCTAACTTGACACAGGTTAAGGCACAAGCAGAAAATAGTACTACTGAAAGGGAAATTAAACTGCTGTGCACAACTACAAAAGAATAGTAACTACTCACTATCGCCTAGATTATGAGAGTTCTGCGTTAGCTTTAAAAAGCAGCGTTAAGGAGTCCTAACGCTGCTTTTTAACGCCCGCTGGTATTACGAGTATGGCAGGTAGAGGCTCACCGCTCACTTTTTTCCTGCGACTTTTCCATACCGCAAATCCCCTTACGTCAATTGCGTATCCTATCTTTTTAATGGGATTTGCCTAACGCTGGTATTACAAGTCTTGGAAGAAGTGAGCGGTAGACCCTCTACCTCCCAGACTCCTACCACATATAGAAGTCAGTAGTTAAGAGTTTTATGGGCTAACGCCGGAACATAAACTCTTAACTACAGTGCTACAAAGTACTCTAACACCCATAAACTACCTATGAACCCCTAAACCAAGGCCCCCCCACATCGCAAACACTATAATAATATTATTTAACCCCTAATCTGCCGACCGGACATCGCCGCCACCTACATTATACCTGTGAGCCCCTAACAACGCCGACACCTACATTATATTTATTAACCCATAATCTGCCCCCCCAACATCGCCGCCACCTACCTACACTTATTAACCCCTAATCTGCCGACCGGACATCGCCGCCACTATAATAAATGTATTAACCCCTAAACCGCCTCACAAACACTATAATAAATTTTATTAACCCCTAATCTGCTGTCCCTAACATCGCCGCCACCTACCTACAATTATTAACCCCTAATCTCCTGCCCCCAACGTCGCCGCTACTATATTAAATGTATTAACTCCTAAACCTAAGTCTAACCCAAACCCTAACACCCCCTAACTTCAATCTTTTTTTTAATAAATCTAAATAAAATTTCTAAAATGAAATAAATTATTCCTATTTAAAACTAAATACTTACCTATAAAATAAACCCTAATATAGCTACAATATAACAAATAGTTACATGGTAGCTATTTTAGGATTTATATTTATTTTACAGGCAACTTTGTATTTATTTTAACTAAGTACAATAGCTATTAAATAGTTAATAACTATTTAATAGCTACCTAGTTAAAATAATTACAAAATTACCTGTAAAATAAATCCTAACCTAAGTTACAAATACACCTAACACTAAACTATCAATAAATTAATTAAATAAATTAACTACAATTATCTAACATAAAATATAATTAAATAAACTAAATTTTATTACAAAAAACCCCACTAAATTACAAAAAAATTAAAAATATTACAAGAATTTTAATCTAATTACACCTAATCTAAGCCCCCTAATAAAATAAAAAAGCCCCCCAAAATAATAAAATTCCCTATCCTAAACTAAATTACAAAGTAATAAGCTCTTTTAACAGCCCTTAAAAGGGCATTTTGTGAGGCATTTCCCCAATGTAATCAGCTCTTTTACCTGTAAAAAAAATAAATACAATACCCCCCCAACATTACAACCCACCACCCACACACCCCTACTCTAAAACCCACTGGCCACTTAGGAAAACAAAAGACCCACCACCGCTTGACTCAAACTTTCTTCTGGCCAGGCATTACAGTCGATATTAAGGAAAGACGGCAAATCATACGAAAGCCCCCCTCCATCCCCTGTCCATTATTGATGAACCCTTTAGCCGAGTAGCAGTAGACATTGTGGGGCCATTAGCTTGGCCCAGCCCCTCAGGGAAGAAATACATCCTTACGGTGGTAGACTATGCCACCCGATACCCAGAGGAAATCCCCTTGACCGATATGCAGGCAGAGACCATAGCAGATGCGATCAGATCTTCCGATCAGGGAACACAGTTCACTGCGGAAATCACTCAACAACTCTGGAAGTTGTGCGGGATTAAACACCTGCACAGTGCCCCTTACCATACCCAGACGAATGGGCTGTGTGAGAGGTTTAGCGGGACCCTAAAGCAACTGCTTCAGATGTTCTCGGCCACTCACAGGGACTGTGAAAAATTCCTGCCGCATCTCCTCTTTGCATATCAAGAGGTGCCTCAGGAATCCAAAGGTTTTCCCCCTTTGAACTCCTGAAGCTCCAGGCATCTGCCACATATAGAGCCGGAGCATGATCGGTGCTCCGCCTCCATATGAGGACAGATACATGATCATTACAGATGGTAACACTATTGGATCAGCCAACAGAATTGACGTTGCATTCTATTGGCTGATCCAATCAGCCAATCGGATTGAACTTCAATCCGATTGGCTGATTAAATCAACCAGTCAGATTTTTCCTACCTTAATTCTGATTGGCTGATAGAATCCTATCAGCCAATCGGAATTCGAGGGACGCCATCTTGGATGACGTCATTTAAAGGAACCTTCATTCACTGTTAGGACATCGGAAGAAGAGGATGGCTCCGCGTCGGCTGGATTGAAGATGGACCCGCTCAACTCCGATTGATTGAAGATAGAAGGTGCCACTTGGATGAAGACTTCTGCTGGATGGAGGACCTCTTCAGCCCCGATCAGGAGAACCACTTGTGCCAGGATCGGATGAAGAGTTCGGCCTGGCTGGGTGAAGACGGCTCAAGGTAGGGTGATCTTCAATGGGGTAGTGTTAGGTTTATTTAAGGGGGGATCGGTGGGTTTTAGAGTAGGGGTGTGTGGGTGGTGGGTTGTAATGTTGGGGGGGTATTGTATTTATTTTTTTACAGGTAAAAGAGCTGATTACTTTGGGGCAATGCCCCGCAAAAAGCCCTTTTAAGGGCTGGTAAAAGAGCTGATTACTTTGTAATTTAGTTTAGGATAGGGAATTTTATTATTTTGGGGGGCTTTTTTATTTTATTAGGGGGCTTAGATTATGTGTAATTAGATTAAAATTCTTGTAATATTTTTTTATTTTTTGTAATTTAGTGTTTGTTTTTTTTGTAATATAGTTTAGTTTATTTAATTGTATTTTATGTTAGATAATTGTAGTTAATTTATTTAATAAATGTATTGATAGTGTAGTGTTAGGTGTATTGGTAACTTAGGTTAGGATTTATTTTACAGGTAATTTTGTAATTATTTTAACTAGGTAGCTATTAAATAGTTATTAACTATTTAATAGCTATTGTACCTATTTAAAATAAATACAAAGTTGCCTGTAAAATAAGTATAAATCCTAAAATAGCTACAATGTAACTATTAGTTATATTGTAGCTATATAAGGGTTTATTTTATAGGTAAGTATTTATTTTTAAATAGGAATAAAAAATTTTAATTTTAGAAATTTTATTTAGATTTATTAAAAATAGATTTAAGTTAGGGGGTGTTAGAGTTAGGGTTAGACTTAGGTTTAGGGGTTAATACATTTAATATAGTAGCGGCTACGTTGGGGGCGGAAGATTAGGGGTTAATAATTGTAGGTAGGTGGCGGCGATGTTAGGGACAGCAGATTAGGGGTTAATAACATTTATTATAGTGTTTGCGAGGCGGGAGTGAGGTGGTTTAGGGGTTAATACATTTATTATAGTGGCGGCGATGTCCGGTCGGCAGATTAGGGGTTAATAAGTGTAGGTAGGTGGCGGCGACGTTGGGGGGGGCAGATTAGTGTATAATAAATATAATGTAGGTGTCGGCGATGTTAGGGGCAGCAGATTAGGGGTTCATAGGGATAATGTAGGTTGCGGCGGTGTCCGGAGCGGCAGATTAGGGGTTAATAGTATAATGCAGGTGGCGACGATGTTGGGGGCAGCAGATTAGAGGTTAATAACTGTAAGGTTAGGGGTGTTTAGACTCGGGGTTCATGTTAGGGTGTTAGGTGTAGACTTAGAAAGTGTTTCCCCATAGGAAACAATGGGGCTGAACGCTACTTTTTTGCAGGTGTTTTTTTTTCAGCCGTCTCAGCCCCATTGTATCCTATAGGGAAATCATACACAAGCACGTTTTTCCAGCTTACCGCTACCGTAAGCAACGCTGGTATTACAGGTAGAAGTGGAGCTAAATTTTGCTCAACACTCACTTTTCTGAGGCTAACGCAGCCATTCAGAACACTTGTAATACCAGCATTGTTTAAAGTGTGCGCTGGAAAAAAAAGGCTCGTTAGCACCACAAGATTTTACCGACAAAACTTGTAATCTAGCCGCCTGTTATTGCATTTTATCTTGTTCCTGCAGTTTTGTTTTTTTTTTTCAAATCAGCTTCCCTGCTTTAATAGCTTAAAGGTGCTAGATACTGAAGCTTTTCATACTGGGGCCGCCATTTTGGAACTCAAGTATTCTCACAAACTGAGATAGAAGGTGTGTGCGTTTACATATCAATGAGGTTGTCAACTTTTTTACAACTGTATAATGTGGTTCAAGTTAGGGTGCATGAAACATTTTTTCAGTGGCTGCATTGCTATATATTATTGTTGAATGCTTTTTTAAATATATTGTGTGCAATTGTGAAACTGTGTAAAAAATGTAAAAAGTAAAGCTCACATGATGTATCATGCACACTAAAGCCAAGCAAATAAAACAGCTGTAAAAAAAAGTGGTTAATATTACTGATCTGTGAGTGTACACTGCTTTTGTCACATTCTGTGAGAATACTTCAGCTCCTAAATGGCGGAACCCAGTATAAAGAGGCGGAGCTTCAGTATTTGGCACCTTTAAACTATTAAAACAGAAGAATGGATTTGATAAAAGCTGCACAGAATGAAATGCAATAACATAACATACTATTCTTTTTTAGTTGTTTCTTTTTCCTTTTTAATTTAAATTTTTTACTTTTTTTGTAGTGTAGTGGTCCCACCACCGCTCCGCCTCCAGCGATCACCATTAACCCCCCCCCCGCATGCCCAAACCCCTTTCTTTGTAGTGTAGCTGCTCCATTCCTCCCTGTTCCTTTAAAAAAATAATTTCTGTAGCGTAAGGCACTCCCTCTACTTCCCTCCCCCCTCCGCTGCTGAACCGCCCACCCGCCTTCCACACACCTCCCGCTGGCACCAGCAGATCTTTACAGATGGTGACAACTCTCGATATGCAAAGAGGAGATGCGGCAGGAATTTTTCACAGTCCCTGTGAGTGACCGAGAACATCCCGTTAAACCTCTCACACAGCCCATTCATCTGGGGATGGTAAGTGGCACTGTGCAGGTGTTTAATCCCGCACAACTTCCAGAGTTGTTGAGTGATTTCCGCAGTGAACTGTGTTCCCTGATCGGAAACCACTTCCAGAGGGAAGCCTACCCTGGTGAATATCCGGAGCATCGCATCTGCTATGGTCTCTGCCTGGATATTGGTCAAGGGGATTTCCTCTGGGTATCGGGTGGCATAGTCTACCACCGTAAGGATGTATTTCTTCCCTGAGGGTCTGGGCCAAGCTAATGGCCCCATGATGTCTACTGCTACTCGGCTAAAGGGTTCATCAATAATGGGCAGGGGATGGAGGGGGGCTTTCGTATGATCTGCCGTCTTTCCTACCTTCTGGCAAACCTCACAGGATTTACAGTAATCCTTAATATCGGCTATAATGCCTGGCCAGAAGAAGGTTTGAGTCAAGCGGTGGTGGGTCCTTTGTTTTCCTAAGTGGCCAGCTAAGGGAATGTCATGCCCTATTTTCAGCAGGTTGGACCGAAACTTCTTCGGTACGACCAGCTGGCATTTGGGCACCGGTCTTTTTCTCCTCTTGGAGCTCCGGTACAGGAGCTCGCCCTCCCACTGGAACCGTTCGTCACCGGGACCCTGGGTGTCAGCACCTACTCGGTCTCAGCAAGGGGCTAGGGTCGGGTTGCTCAAGGTTTCTTTGGTGAATTCAGAAGGGGTTGCCCAGGAGGGGGTGTCAGCAAGTTCGGGTTTAGTGGGGACGGTCAGTTGGGGTAAGGTAAGAGTTGGGGCAGTAGGTCTTACCTGGGTCCCCAGAGTTGATGATGTGGCTTGGCATCTGGCCTGCTGGTGGGTAGTCACAGGGCAGGTGTCCGGAGAGGTATTCCCTAAAAAGGCAGAGACAAGGTGGCAAATATCGTTTCCCAACAGGACCTTGGCAGGGATGTTTTGCATAACCCCCACTTTTACATTGCGGGCGTCGGTTTTCCAGTCCAAATGGATCCAGGCTGTAGAAACCCTCAGAACAGCATCTCCCAGCGAGGGTCCGTGCAGTGCAGCCAGAGGGGGGAACAAGGTGAGGCTGAATCAAAGAGATAGTGGCCCCCATATCTCTCATTCCTTGAGCCGCCTGCCTGTTGACCCAGACATCTTGCCGATGTTGGTGTTGGTTGTCTTGGCTCACTGAGCTGATGTGGTGCAAAACACCCACTTCTTCTCCTGTCCACTTAACATAGGGGTTGGAGTGTGCTGTATGCGCACAATGGGCAGCGGCCTGGTAGGTGCGGGCTTGAGGAGTCCCCAACAGAGTTGGTGCAGGGTTCTTTGGCGGCTGGCCTGGGGGGTTTCTTTGTCTTGTTGGGCAGTTCTGTACCACATGGCCGGGGTGTCCACACCCATAACACCCCCAGGAATTACTGCCTCCAGCCGGGTACACAAGGTCGGTCGGGTCTGGGGCTGCCTAAAAACTGTTGGTGGTCGTGCTGGGGCTGGAGTGCAGCAGGTTGCTGTCCGGAGGTCTGTGGCTGCCTGGCGCCGAGCATCCACATACTGATTGGCCAGGGCAGTGGCTTGGTCAGCTGTTCTGGGTCCCTTGTCCTTTACCCAGTCCCTTATCTCTGCTGGGGTGTGGTTGTAGAACTGCTCCAGGAGGAGGAGTTGAACAGCTCCATCTAGGATGGTGATGTAGCACCCAGTAACCCAGGAGTTCAAGGGCTGAGCTAAGCGGTGAGCAAACTCGGTATACGGCTGCTCCTCTTGTCTTTGTAGCCCCATCATCCTGGAATGTTCGGAAAGCCCTGTGAGGTAGTTTCTTGGGCCATGAAGGAGAGTCCAGGGGATCCGGCATGACCCCCCCATAGACTTCTGAAGCTCCAACATATGTACCTTGGTGGCGTCAGTCACTATTCTAGTAATGATCTCCTCAGGGGGGTTAGGTCCATAGAGAGCCAGTTGCCACTGTACCTGCTGCTGCATGTCGAACACTGTAGTCCCTTGAGTGGAGGCTGTAATTGGCCGTCCTCCACTTTGGTCGCTGTCCGACCCACCAGCCGGTTCACTAGCCGGATCGTCCTCCATCAGTTCGGCTACGAGTACTGCCTTTGTCTTGTTGCCAGCGACTTTCCCTCTAGCCTGCAGCAACGTTCCCAATTCTTCCTTCCGGAGCCCATGGTACTGCTCCATCCGGCAAGATAATCAGTTGGTGGTTTGGACGTTCCAGGTAGACGGAAGCATCCCACCGCTGCCAACCAATGTGATGGATCCCCGGCTACCCCGGCTGGGTAGCTCCGCCAAACGGGTCCTTCCACTGCCTGGAACAAGCTGCTATATAGCCCAGGAAAGTGATTCCTATGTAGCCCAGGAAAGTGATTCTAGCAGGAGCCCACCTAAATGACTAGACAGACTAGCATTCAGGTGAAAAAAGAACTGCCTTTATTGGGACAAACACACATCTTTTATACACACATCTTGATAAAACAGGGAGACAATGCCACAGATTTCCCGCCATTCCCGCCCCTCCAGACTGACTGGCGCCTCCATAGCAACCATAGTCCCACAGAATCCCAGGACACAGTGGTGTTTTGGGGTGATCCTGGAGGAGCGGTGGCACTTCCATTTGAAAGCTCTCGGTCCCCAGATGCCGCAGTCTAAAATGTGGCGTGATTCGTTATTGGGTACCGGAGATACAGTCCGTTAAAGTTATGGGGGTAGGGGTGTCCAAAACCCCCGGTTCCCAAAGCAGCTCCCCTCCAGTAATTTCCCCACCTCTTGTCCTCCCTAGGGGCTACTAATCCCCAAAAGAGCGGAGCTTTGTGGCACATGGTTGATGGAGCGACCAGGGGTAAAGTTAGCGGGTGTCCTGCTGTCCTGTGGCCGACCCGGAGTTCCAGGAGCCCGGACAGCCTGAGAGGGGTTAGGCGGGTGTCCGTGGTGAGGTGGCCGACTGGGAGTTCCAGGGGCCAGGCCAGCCTAGGAGGGTTTTCCTGGTCATATGCATACAAAGAGAGAAGCGCTCTACCAGGAACGAACAACAGCTCAGTGGCTTGTTCTATGGCGATTTACCACCCGGAGGCAGCCTCTTTTAGACCAGTGTGCTTTTCACAGAAGAAAACTTTCCTGAAGTATATCAGTCTGATCCTGCCAAGGTAAGGTCAGTCCAGCCCCGAAATACCAGGCAATTCTCCTCTGAACAAGGAACATGACAACCCCAGACGATCGTTTCGGCCTCCTATGGGCCTCGTCAGTGAGGTGCAGCCACATTCCTCTAAGCACACTGGGCAAGGAGTCCACGTCTGGTTTCCCCCATCACCCATAGGGAGACTTCCCCAGGGTTATAATAATTTGCATACAAAGAGAGAAGCGCTCTACCAGGAACGAACAACAGCTCAGTGGCTTGTTCTATGGCGATTTACCACCCGGAGGCAGCCTCTTTTAGACCAGTGTGCTTTTCACAGAAGAAAACTTTCCTGAAGTATATCAGTCTGATCCTGCCAAGGTAAGGTCAGTCCAGCCCCGAAATACCAGGCAATTCTCCTCTGAACAAGGAACATGACAACCCCAGACGATCGTTTCGGCCTCCTATGGGCCTCGTCAGTGAGGTGCAGCCACATTCCTCTAAGCACACTGGGCAAGGAGTCCACGTCTGGTTTCCCCCATCACCCATAGGGAGACTTCCCCAGGGTTATAATAATTTGCATACAAAGAGAGAAGCGCTCTACCAGGAACGAACAACAGCTCAGTGGCTTGTTCTATGGCGATTTACCACCCGGAGGCAGCCTCTTTTAGACCAGTGTGCTTTTCACAGAAGAAAACTTTCCTGAAGTATATCAGTCTGATCGTGCCAAGGTAAGGTCAGTCCAGCCCCGAAATACCAGGCAATTCTCCTCTGAACAAGGAACATGACAACCCCAGACGATCGTTTCGGCCTCCTATGGGCCTCGTCAGTGAGGTGCAGCCACATTCCTCTAAGCACACTGGGCAAGGAGTCCACGTCTGGTTTCCCCCATCACCCATAGGGAGACTTCCCCAGGGTTATAATAATTTGCATACAAAGAGAGAAGCGCTCTACCAGGAACGAACAACAGCTCAGTGGCTTGTTCTATGGCGATTTACCACCCGGAGGCAGCCTCTTTTAGACCAGTGTGCTTTTCACAGAAGAAAACTTTCCTGAAGTATATCAGTCTGATCCTGCCAAGGTAAGGTCAGTCCAGCCCCGAAATACCAGGCAATTCTCCTCTGAACAAGGAACATGACAACCCCAGACGATCGTTTCGGCCTCCTATGGGCCTCGTCAGTGAGGTGCAGCCACATTCCTCTAAGCACACTGGGCAAGGAGTCCACGTCTGGTTTCCCCCATCACCCATAGGGAGACTTCCCCAGGGTTACAATAATTTGCATACAAAGAGAGAAGCGCTCTACCAGGAACGAACAACAGCTCAGTGGCTTGTTCTATGGCGATTTACCACCCGGAGGCAGCCTCTTTTAGACCAGTGTGCTTTTCACAGAAGAAAACTTTCCTGAAGTATATCAGTCTGATCCTGCCAAGGTAAGGTCAGTCCAGCCCCGAAATACCAGGCAATTCTCCTCTGAACAAGGAACATGACAACCCCAGACGATCGTTTCGGCCTCCTATGGGCCTCGTCAGTGAGGTGCAGCCACATTCCTCTAAGCACACTGGGCAAGGAGTCCACGTCTGGTTTCCCCCATCACCCATAGGGAGACTTCCCCAGGGTTATAATAATTTGCATACAAAGAGAGAAGCGCTCTACCAGGAACGAACAACAGCTCAGTGGCTTGTTCTATGGCAATTTACCACCCGGAGGCAGCCTCTTTTAGACCAGTGTGCTTTTCACAGAAGAAAACTTTCCTGAAGTATATCAGTCTGATCCTGCCAAGGTAAGGTCAGTCCAGCCCCGAAATACCAGGCAATTCTCCTCTGAACAAGGAACATGACAACCCCAGACGATCGTTTCGGCCTCCTATGGGCCTCGTCAGTGAGGTGCAGCCACATTCCTCTAAGCACACTGGGCAAGGAGTCCACGTCTGGTTTCCCCCATCACCCATAGGGAGACTTCCCCAGGGTTATAATAATTTGCATACAAAGAGAGAAGCGCTCTACCAGGAACGAACAACAGCTCAGTGGCTTGTTCTATGGCGATTTACCACCCGGAGGCAGCCTCTTTTAGACCAGTGTGCTTTTCACAGAAGAAAACTTTCCTGAAGTATATCAGTCTGATCCTGCCAAGGTAAGGTCAGTCCAGCCCCGAAATACCAGGCAATTCTCCTCTGAACAAGGAACATGACAACCCCAGACGATCGTTTCGGCCTCCTATGGGCCTCGTCAGTGAGGTGCAGCCACATTCCTCTAAGCACACTGGGCAAGGAGTCCACGTCTGGTTTCCCCCATCACCCATAGGGAGACTTCCCCAGGGTTATAATAATTTGCATACAAAGAGAGAAGCGCTCTACCAGGAACGAACAACAGCTCAGTGGCTTGTTCTATGGCGATTTACCACCCGGAGGCAGCCTCTTTTAGACCAGTGTGCTTTTCACAGAAGAAAACTTTCCTGAAGTATATCAGTCTGATCCTGCCAAGGTAAGGTCAGTCCAGCCCCGAAATACCAGGCAATTCTCCTCTGAACAAGGAACATGACAACCCCAGACGATCGTTTCGGCCTCCTATGGGCCTCGTCAGTGAGGTGCAGTCACATTCCTCTAAGCACACTGGGCAAGGAGTCCACGTCTGGTTTCCCCCATCACCCATAGGGAGACTTCCCCAGGGTTATAATAATTTGCATACAAAGAGAGAAGCGCTCTACCAGGAACGAACAACAGCTCAGTGGCTTGTTCTATGGCGATTTACCACCCGGAGGCAGCCTCTTTTAGACCAGTGTGCTTTTCACAGAAGAAAACTTTCCTGAAGTATATCAGTCTGATCCTGCCAAGGTAAGGTCAGTCCAGCCCCGAAATACCAGGCAATTCTCCTCTGAACAAGGAACATGACAACCCCAGACGATCGTTTCGGCCTCCTATGGGCCTCGTCAGTGAGGTGCAGCCACATTCCTCTAAGCACACTGGGCAAGGAGTCCACGTCTGGTTTCCCCCATCACCCATAGGGAGACTTCCCCAGGGTTATAATAATTTGCATACAAAGAGAGAAGCGCTCTACCAGGAACGAACAACAGCTTAGTGGCTTGTTCTATGGCGATTTACCACCCGGAGGCAGCCTCTTTTAGACCAGTGTGCTTTTCACAGAAGAAAACTTTCCTGAAGAATATCAGTCTGATCCTGCCAAGGTAAGGTCAGTCCAGCCCCGAAATACCAGGCAATTCTCCTCTGAACAAGGAACATGACAACCCCAGACGATCGTTTCGGCCTCCTATGGGCCTCGTCAGTGAGGTGCAGCCACATTCCTCTAAGCACACTGGGCAAGGAGTCCACGTCTGGTTTCCCCCATCACCCATAGGGAGACTTCCCCAGGGTTATAATAATTTGCATACAAAGAGAGAAGCGCTCTACCAGGAACGAACAACAGCTCAGTGGCTTGTTCTATGGCGATTTACCACCCGGAGGCAGCCTCTTTTAGACCAGTGTGCTTTTCACAGAAGAAAACTTTCCTGAAGTATATCAGTCTGATCCTGCCAAGGTAAGGTCAGTCCAGCCCCGAAATACCAGGCAATTCTCCTCTGAACAAGGAACATGACAACCCCAGACGATCGTTTCGGCCTCCTATGGGCCTCGTCAGTCATACACCAGCTTTTCACAAGACAAGCAAACCAAAGCTTCCAGGGATTGTGGTTGCTCAGAGGAGCCCAAAACCACTGAGAAACAACAGGGGTGAGGTTATAGGGAATAGGGGTTTGACCCTTGCAGCCTGGTATCCGTGACACAAGTATATTTGTATTTTGCACAGTTTCCTAGTGTAAATTATGCTTGTGTGAAACTGCTACTGAGAGTATCTATGCACTTGTTGAAAGCAATATCTTCCCACTAGAGCGATAGTCCACTGGAGCAATATTATCAGTAAACCATGATTCCCATTGTGAAGTTACCACACACAGTATATATATATATATATATATATATATATATATATATATATATATATATATATATATATATATATATATATAAATATATAAATATATAAATATATATTTATATATATATATATAAAAATATATAAATATATATTTATATATATATATATATATCCCTCCTTTTTTCTTTCTCTCCCTCTTGCTTTCCCTCTCTTATTCGATTCATCTCCACCCATTACCATCTCTTAAACACTCTCTCTCTCTTCACCCTTCTCTCTTTATCTCTCTTCCCCTCTCTCTCTCTTCTCCCTCTGTCTCTCTTTCTGGTGCTCCCCCTTCTTTCCATTCACCTCTCTCTTCCCTGTCTCTTTTTGTCTTTCTCACTTTCCTCCTCTCTCTGTTTACATATACACATATGTACAAAGATAGTATATAAATAGTATGTTACATTCAAAAGCAAGGAAGTTCCAAACTTAAACTGCCCCCATCCCACCTTGGGAGCTTTGCATTATATAATCAATGGCTTCACTGATGACATCACAAAGGGCATAGTTGATTACATAACTACTGACATCACCTATGGCATCACCAATGGCATCACTAGGGACATCAACCATGACATCATTCTTGAGACAGAAGTAAATAAAGTATGCTCTGCACCCTCTAAGATTCTCTCTTTCTTAGATTCCTGCTCCATTTTCAAGTGCCTGCCTCCATCACACACAGCCACTCTGTGTTCTCCAACATTGCACACAATCTCCTTCTCAAACTCTCACCTAGATTTTTCCCACAAAAACGTGTTACTTTACCTCTCACTCCATTCTACCTCATCTTTTCTGTCACATCTCCCTCACACTCTGTTCACCCTATGTCCTAACAGGAATTTGTCTAAGATAGTGTTTTCTTTCACTGCTGCAATAAAACATGATGTACCTTTAAGAAGGCCTAGAAGATCAATTAGACCCTAATTGTAGTAATCATTATAAGCTCTCTGTTTGCATGATAGTGCTTGTGTATTGAGTTTCTGGTCTCTTAGTCTGGCAGTTTTTTTATTTTTTTATATACTGGTTTGACTTTTGCTTCCCCTGAGTAGTATTCTTTATTAACCCTTTGTTTTAGACTGATCTGGTAATGTACTTTAGCTTGTTTTTGAACTCTGCATTTGTTAAATGATTTTGTGCTGCCGGTTTTGACCCAGACTGATTTTGAATACCCTTACCTGCGCGAGAGAATGAACCGCTAAACAATTAATAACCAGAAAACTGATACTCTTGTGGGCAAACATTTCAGCCCAGGACACAGTCTTCAAGATATGAAAGTATCCATACTAATGGACAACTTCAAATGACAGAGTGAAAGAAAGATGTAGAAATTTAAATTTATAACTATGTTTGATGCTCTGAATTCTGGGTTAAATATAAGCCAGGGGTTTATGAGTGCCTATTTGACATGACACATAACTGTATTCATTTTAAACTAATGTATCCAGACCTCTAGCCTGTCTGAATTGCCCTCAATATAAAAAGGACCTGACTAAAGCAAACTTCACACATCCATGTGAATCATTACAGATACCTATACCAGGACTTGCTGCCACTCAGTACAGACCAACCTCTTGCTAACTTGTGAGTATGGCTGAAGTGTGTCTTTAGTTCCTGATTCACCTGAGTTTTAGTAACACCGCATTTAAATCACTGGACATGCATTGCTAACCTTCCTGTGAATGTTATTTGAAACCATTGTGCTACTACAAAGTATAAAGCTATCAAGTTTCCTACTTCATATCAGCAGAGTGGTTAACCTATATCAGATTCAGAGCCTTCCTTCTGATACAGCTTTTGTTACTAGCAAATTTCATTTTCCTGACAGATTACACTCTAAGGAAACATAGTGTATATCAAGACAGGAAGTGATACAATTACTCATTTTTCCTATCTGCAGTTGTGTTCCACAAAACCATTTACTTATCATTACATAACACTAAGCCCAAAAAAATGGAACCAGCAGATATACCACAAGTAGTGTACAACTTAAACCAAAAAGTAGATTAATTAGATCAAGCCATCAGAGATCTACATGTTGAGAATCAATCTTTAAGAAGTATTATCAAAGATTTGATTGCAGTCAAAAGTAGTCATGACAGCTCACCTGAACCACAGGTCTCAATGCCTGACACATTTGCTGTAAACAGGAAAACATACATACAGTAGTGATGACGCGAACCTAACGCGAACTTCAGCAATTGTTCGCGAACCGGTGAATCGGGTGAACCGCCATTGACTTCAATGGGCAGGCGAATTTTAAAACCCACAGGGACTCTTTCTGGCCACAATAGTGATGGAAAAGTTGTTTCAAGGGGACTAACACCTGGACTGTGGCATGCCGGAGGGGGATCCATGCAAAACTCCCATGGAAAATTACATAGTTGATGCAGAGTCTGGTTTTAAGCCATAAAGGGCATAAATCACCTAACATTCCTAAATTGTTTGGAATAACGTGCTTTAAAACATCAGGTATGATGTTGTATCGATCAGGTACTGTAAGGGTTACGCCCACTTCACAGTGACAGACCAAACTTCCCGTTTAACGCACCGCAAACAACCGCAAACAGTCCATTTGCACAACCACGAGATCGATAGATTTGATAGATAGATACATAAATTACATAGATCAATAGATGCAATATACATTTGATAGATACGAATTACATAGATCAAAAGATGCAATATACATTTGATAGATACGAATTACATAGATCAAAAGATGCAATTTACATTTGATAGATACGAATTACATAGATCAAAAGATGCAATATAAATTTGATAGATACGAATTACATAGATCAAAAGATGCAATTTACATTTGATAGATACGAATTACATAGATCAAAAGATGCAATATACATTTGATAGATACAAATTACATAGATCAAAAGATGCAATATACATTTGATAGATATGATTTACATCGATCAATAGATGCAATATACATTTGCTAGATACGAATTCCATAGATCAATAGATGCAATATACATTTGCTAGATACGAATTGCATAGATCAATAGATGCAATATACATTTGATAGATACCAATTACATAGATCAAAAGATGCAATATACATTTGATAGATACGAATTACATAGATCAAAAGATTCAATTTACATTTGATAGATACGAATTACATAGATCAAAAGATGCAATATACATTTGATAGATACGAATTACATAGATCAAAAGATGCAATTTACATTTGATATATACGAATTACATAGATCAAAAGATGCAATATACATTTGATAGGTACGATTTACATAGATCAAAAGATGCAATATACATTTGATAGGTACGAATTACGTAGATCAATAGATGCAATATACATTTAATAGATACAAATTACATAGATCAATAGATGCAATATACATTGATAGATATAAATTCCATAGATCAATAGATGCAATATACATTTGATAGATACAAATTCCATAGATCAATAGATGCAATATACATTTGATAGATACGAATTGCATAGATCAATAGATGCAATATACATTTGATAGATACAATTGATAGTTAGATAGATTTGATAGATAAATAGATCATTTGAAAGATATAAAATTTCCCAGGCAGAGAATTACAAAGACGTGTGGTCTGGGACACATGGTAAGGTTACTTCCTTTTGCACAATCGAGTTCAGGTTGGGGTCCGGGATTGCCTTTTTGTGCTGTCTGATTCTTTCAGGTATACCAGTTGCAGAGGTTCTGACCCTGCATTCTGGCTGCACCTCTCCCTGCAAGAGAGATCTGTTACAGAGTCTGTGGGCCTGTATGCAAAGAGCTGGCCTGCCTGAAAGGAGCAGCAAGGCAGAGGGATTGATTCCTGCCTATAAGAAACCAGAGGGCACGCTACCTGCTGGAAGTGTGCAGTGAGGCAGAGGGATCTATTCCTGCCTAGAAGCAGACAGGCAGAGGGGACGCTACCTGCCTGGGAGCCCACTGAGACCAGCCCAGCTGGGGGAGATACAGCCGCTGGCTTGACCCCCGTCTCAGCCATGATAGCCCTGGTCCCACTATTTGGAGGCAGAAGGATCTATTCCTGCAAAGAAGCAGCCTAGCAGGGGGATTTATTCCTGCCTAGAAGCAGACAGGCAGAGGAGACGATACCTGCCAAGAAAGAGCTGCAGGGCAGAGAGGACGCTACCTGACTGGGAGTCCGCTGAGACCAGCCCAGCTGGGGGATATACACCAGCTGGCTTGACCCCGGTCTCAGCAACTATATCTCTGGTCCCACTATCCGGTGGACACCCCTGGGTTTGGTCAGAGGAAGGGAGACCCCCTAGTTGAGTACTGCTACATCCGGGAGATGGAAAAAGATGTTTGGACACCCAGTACAGGTCATTCTCCTCAGCCTTTTTATACGAGGGTCCCTGACCCCAAACAGGCACGACAGCATGAAAGACCCCATCTGCCATGACTTACTTTTGCACAATCGAGTACAGGTATGGCATCGATTTTAGGAACCCGGAGATAATTTTTAGGAACCGGGAGATGTAAAAAGATGCTTGGACACCCAGTACAGGTCGTTCTCCTTCAGCCTTTTTATACGAGGGTCCCCAACCCCAAACAGGCATGACAGCATGAAAGACCCCATATGCCATGACTTCCTTTTGCACAATCGAGTACAGGTATGGCATCGATTTTAGGAACCCGGAGATAATTTTTAGGAACCGGGAGATGGAAAAAGATGCTTGGACACCCAGTAGAGGTCGTTCTCCTTCAGCCTTTTTATACAAGGGTCCCTGACCCCAAACAGGCATGACAGCATGAAAGACCCCATCTGCCATGACTTCCTTTTGCACAATCGAGTACAGGTATGGCATCGATTTTAGGAACCCAGAGATAATTTTTAGGACCCGGGAGATGGAAAAAGATGCTTGGACACCCAGTACAGGTTGTTCTCCTTCAGCCTTTTTATACGAGGGTCCCCGACCCCAAACAGGCACGACAGCATGAAATACCCCATCTGCCATGACTTCCTTTTGCACAATCGAGTACAGGTATGGCATCGATTTTAGGAACCCGGAGATAATTTTTAGGACCCGGGAGATGGAAAAAGATGCTTGGACACCCAGTACAGGTTGTTCTCCTTCAGCCTTTTTATACGAGGGTCCCCGACCCCAAACAGGCACGACAGCATGAAATACCCCATCTGCCATGACTTCCTTTTGCACAATCGAGTACAGGTATGGCATCGATTTTAGGAACCCGGAGATAATTTTTAGGAACCGGGAGATGTAAAAAGATGCTTGGACACCCAGTACAGGTCGTTCTCCTTCAGCCTTTTTATACGAGGGTCCCCGACCCCAAACAGGCATGACAGCATGAAAGACCCCATCTGCCATGACTTCCTTTTGCACAATCGAGTACAGGTATGGCATCGATTTTAGGAACCGGGAGATGGAAAAAGATGCTTGGACACCCAGTACAGGTCATTTTCCTTCAGCCTTTTTATACGAGGGTCACCGACCCTCAACAGGCACGACAGCATGAAAGACCCCATATGCCATCACTTCCTTTTGCACAATCGAGTACAGGTATGGCATCGTTTTTAGGAACCCGGAGATAATTTTTAGGAAACAGGAGATGGAAAAAGATGCTTGGTCGGTCCTCCTACTTCAAATTTGGGGCACTGCGCGTGCAATCTACTGTGCCACCAGATATGAGTGGTGTGTTAAGTAGTACTATTCTTAACAGTTTAATCACTGTTATGTGCCTTTTTTTTGGTTTGGGTTTTGTAGCCACAGTGCAGCACCAGAGGCCAGAAAAATTAGGCATGTACAAATGTCTGAAAAATTAGGTATTGTTGCAGCCGCTGCTGTAGCAGCACCAGAAAAATTGATGTTTGTTTGACAGTTAGAAAGTGCCCTAAAACATTGCGGCTTGAACCCTAGTTGTTGGTGGATAAATCACGCAAGTCATCCGGCATTCGAAGTTAAAATACAGCAGCGTGTGTACCATTTGTAGCCCAAGGCAGCTCATCTCATCAGGCCTTTTTTACTCTAATGTATCGCACAATGTCAGTCCCTTCGGGTTCCATCCCTCATTCATTTTAATAAAGGTGAGATAATCAAGAGTTTTTTGACCTAGGCGACTTCTTTTCTCAGTGACAATACCTCCTGCTGCACTGATGGTCCTTTCTGACAGGACACTTGAAGCGGGGCAGGCCAGAAGTTCGATTGTAAATTGGGATAGCTCAGGCCACAGGTCAAGCCTGCACACCCAGTAGTCAAGGGGTCCATCGCTCCTCAGAATGTTGAGATCCGCAGTTAATGCTAGGTAGTCTGCTACCTGTCGGTTGAGACCTTCTCTGAGGCTGGATCCCGAAGGGTTGTGGCGATGCATAGGAGTTAAAAAGGTCTGCATGTCCTCCATCAACAACACGTCTGGAAAGCGTCCTGTCCTTGCCGGCGTGGTCGTGGGAGGAGGAGGAGGATTACTTTCATCTCCTCCCCTGTTAGATTCCCGTTGTGCTGTGACATCACCCATATACGCTGTGTAAAGAATACTTTTTAATTTATTTTTGAACTGCTCCATCCTTTCTGACTTGCGGGAATTCGGTAACATTTCAGTAACTTTATGCTTATACCGGGGGTCTAGTAGCGTGGACACCCAGTACAGGTCGTTCTCCTTCAGCTTTTTTTTATTTTTTTTTATTTTAATATTTTTATTGAGGACACGATAGCAAGTTCACATTACAGAAAACATGAAAGCATAAGAGTTACATCAAATATTTGTATCATATCTGAAAACTAAATTATGAAAATTGGTAATACAGTCCTCTATTTTTCCTTTGCTGTCCTATATAGGCCTCATATGGGCTCACGCTGCTATAATGAAATCAAAATACAAAAGTAATAATAACAAAACAAAGCTTGCTTCCTAATAAAGGGAGCAGAAACCATAACCAAGTACGGCAAGTAAAATGAGATTATAAGTTGGTGACAACCCAACGGCTTAAACAGCTATTAACATAGATATATTTGGGCACAGGTGGTACAATTGGTATAATGGCTGGCGTGCAACGGAGCTAACTTGGAATACTTTGTTAAAAAATAAACATAAAAAATAAAAGGGTGTTTCCTTTATTGCCTATAATTGTTATTGTAGGGCACTGATGTCTGTGTCTATAAAGCCATCTGGGGTCCAAAAGTGTGTGGTCATTTTAATGGGTTAAAGCCATAGCAATGCACAGGTACATAGCAGTTAGGATAGGATCTAAGCGGGTAACAAATGGTTATCCTGAAACCAGGGTCCATAGAAAATACAGATCTTAACAATTGTGTGAAGGGATCTATGACCTATATTAATATGCAACCCTTATCTACGGCTCTGGCCACTAGCCGCAGGTCGGGCGCCAATCTTGAAGTTGTACTGTTAGGTCTCATCAAATGTAACACGGTCGGTATACATATGAGGGCTGAAAGTAACTGTATATGAGTGTTGCTGCATCCATATATGTGTATGAGTAGGGGATTCCTGCTGTAGCAGTAAGGGGCACCTGACGGTGCGCCTGTGGGACCCAGCGGCCCCATCTCAGAATATTTCTGTAAAGCTTTGAAGCATTTAGGTATTATGTCCGTTCAATTACTGGGGGTGTTAGGTCAAACTGTAAACCCTGTTCATTCTAAATTACCTGATATTTGTCAGATTTTCACAAACATTAATATCTCCCTTCCCACTTTAGCATATTTCTATAAAGCTTTGGAACATTTAGGTATTATGCCAGTTCAATAACTGGGAGTGTTAGGTCTAACTGTACACCCTGTATATTCTAAATTGCATAGTATTTATCTGATTTTCACAAACCTCAATGTCGCCCCTCCTACTTTAGCATAACATTCTGAACTCCTTTTTTTTTTGTAACATAACATGGTGTGGTTAACAGATAGAATACATTATAGGTGCCTAAAAAAGATAAAGATAAAATTATTGTCCTTGTCAACTTACATCATGACACAACCATCCAAGCCCCCCACAACAGTACACAAAACAACCATCAAAAGCACAGTGATCCACATGGCCTACGGTAGTTACAGGTTATAAGATACTGTGTGACATTGTTATGCATGGCATTTGTTTTAAGTGGCTCCAGGCAAGTCTAGTGGAGATCCATTCCTCTCTATGTTATAAATAGGCTCAGTCTCATCTATGAAAACATTGAAGGGGGGTAGAAGGGTAGGCAGCGCAATGGTTATTAGCTCCCCAATCTCACTGCAACCTTTGGGTATAGGATCAGAGATTCTACTGACCGTCTCTTTATGAAACCAGGGGAGTGAGGATATTTTCAATCCCAAAAGTGCTCTCTGTTTGTGCTGCACTAAAATGCTAGCTGAGCCATGTCCCAGTTCAGGTGGTTGCTTGGTCTGTTTGATCCACAATACCCCAGAGGCCTGCGGAGGAGACGTAGCCTGTAGGACTCTCTTTGATCTTGGCAGAGCCGTAAGCATAGGGGAAGGGTCGCGCCCAATACCGGTACCTGCTTTGACTCCCTCGGTAAAGGCTGAGCCGCTCAATAAGTTCTCTATCTTCTGAGGCTTCATCGATAGGTTTCCTGAAGGCCAGTATATGCGCTGCGGAGTGAGTGACTTGCTTCCTTTAGATGATCGCATGGGTAAGATTTGGCAATCAAGAGGTATAGAGCATGCAGGACCCGGTGGGCCCGTTTTCTGTTTCATATAGTGCGCAGTTTGCAGCCGCTCGGCAAGTGCAGTGGGCTCCATTGTTGTAGGATCCTGGGGTGCATCGGTAGGTGCTATTGGGGATGTCGCTTGACACCAGCTTTGCAGCTGTTGCTCCGATGGGGCTTTATCCATCATTCTGTGTAAGAGGGCCTCGATCCTCAGATAGCGAGTGTCATGGTGCTGCCACATGTTTTCCATTAGCGCCAACCAATATAACACTATGAGGTGCTACTTTTGTTGATGTAGTGCAATAATAGTTCCAAGGGTGTCAAATAGTGCTGATATGCCGTAGCCAGCTATGGTCAAGTACCTCGGCTTGCCGAGGGGGGAACGCTGCCTGGTATAAGCCGCTGCTACAGGCCTGTGACGTCCAATCCTGGGCTCCGATGTCACGAATACAGCTTGCAAAGCTATGTTATGCTCCCAACAGAGCTCTCTGTTAATGTGTTAATCAAAGGTAGTTCTGGAACTGTAAAGTTAAGTCAAAAATCGGTGGATTTATGTCTAATCTATCAGAGCTCATGGAGAGTGCGACCGCTCAGGATCGCTGCATGGACACGCCCCCCCTCCTTCAGCTTTTTTATATGAGGGTCCCTCAGCAGGCACGACAGCATGAAAGACCCCATTTGCACAAGGTTGGATGCCGAGCTACTCATGTCCCATTCCTCATCCTCACTGATTTCACTGAAGGTATCTTCTTCCCCCCAGCCACGTACAACACCACGGGTACCAGATAGGTGACAACAATGAGCACCCTGGGATGCCTGTTGTGCTTGGTCTTCCTCCTCCTCCTCAAAGCCACATTCCTCCTCTGACTCCTCTTCCTCACAATCCTCTTCCTGCGTTGCCGCTGGTCCAGCAAGCGATGCTGATAAGGCTGTTTCTGGTGGTGATGGAGACCACAACTCTTCCTCTTCACGCTCATCTACGGCCTGATCCAGAACTCTTTGCAGGGCACGCTCCAGGAAGAAAACAAATGGTATGATGTCGCTGATGGTGCCTTTGGTGCGACTGACTAGGTTTGTCACCTCCTCAAAAGGACGCATAAGCCTACAGGCATTGTGCATGAGCGTCCAGTAACGTGGCAAAAAATACCCAGCTCCCCAGAGGCTGTCCTAGCACCCCGGTCATACAAATACTCGTTAACAGCTTTTTCTTGTTGGAGCAGGCGGGCGAACATTAAGAGTGTTGAATTCCAACGTGTCGGGCTGTCGCAAATCAAGCGCCTCACTGGCAGGTTGTTTCGCCGCTGGATATCTGACAAGTGCGCCATGGCCAAGTAGGAACGCCTGAAATGGCCACACACCTTCCTGGCCTGCTTCAGGATGTCCTGTAAGCCTGGGTACTTATGCACAAAGCATTGTACAATCAGATTACACATATGTGCCATGCACGGCACATGTGTCAACTTGCCCAATTTCAATGCCGCCACAAAATTACTTCCATTGTCAGAAAAAACTTTGCCAATCTCCAGTTGGTGCGGAGTCAGCCACTGATCCACCTGTGCGTTCAGGGTGGACAGGAATGCTGGTGCGGTGTGACTCTCGGCTTTCAGGCAAGTCAACCCCAAGACGGCGTGACACTGCCGTATCCGGGATGTTGAATAGTACCTGGGGAGCAAGACGCAGCAGCAGAAGAGGACTCAGCCAAGGAAGAGGTTATGGAAGAGGATGGAGTAGGAGGAGTAGAGAAGGTAGCATCAGGCCTGCCTGCAAGTCGTGGCGGTGTCACTAACTACTCTGCAGAGCCACGCATTCCATGCTTGTCAGCCGTCAGCAGGTTTACCCAATGTGCAGTGTAGGTGATATACCTGCCCTGACCATGCTTTGCAGACCAGCTATCAGTGGTCAGATGGACCCTTGCCCCAACGCTGTGTGCCAGACATGCCATTACTTCCTTTCGCACAATCGAGTACAGGTTGGGGATTGCCTTTTGTGAAAATAAATTTCGGCCGGGTAGCTTCCACTGCGGTGTCCCAATAGATACAAATTTTTTGAATGCCTCAGACTCCACCAGCTTGTATGGTAAAAGCTGGCGGGCTAAGAGTTCAGACAAGCCAGCTGTCAGACGCCGGGCAAGGGGGTGACTTTGGGAAATTGGCTTCTTACACTCAAACATGTCCTTGACAGACACCTGACTGTGGGCAGAGGACCAGGAACTGCTACGTTGAGAGAGACTGAGTGGCAGATGGTTGAGAGGGGGCAAGGAGGACAGCAGTGGTTGACGTGGCTGAAGATGCTGGACCAGGAGGAGGATGGCGGCTTTGAGTTTGTGTGCTGCTTCTACTCATGTGTTCATCCCATCGGCGTTTGTGATGTGAGACCATGTGCCTTCGCAAAGCAGTTGTACCTAGGTGGGTGTTGGACTTCCTACGACTCAGTTTCTTTTGGCACAGGTTGCAAATGGCATCGCAGTTGTCAGAGGCAGACACACAAAAAAAATGCCACACTGCTGAGCTCTGCGATGACGGCATTCTGATGGTGGTCACAGCATGCGTTGATTGGCGTGCTGTCTGGCTGACCCCGGGTGCCGATGCATGCTGTCTGACTGTGCCACTAGCTCCTTGTGAGGACCTCCCCCTGCTTCCAACTCGTCTCCTCCTCCTCCTCTCTGTCTCCCCATCTGAACTTTCCCTCTCTTCTTCTTCTCTTCTAGCGGGCACCCACGTGACATCCACGGACGCATCATCATCAACCGCTTCACTTGTATCTGACAAATCAACAAAGGAAGCAGCAGTGGGTACAACATCACCATCATCATCACACCGTACGTCCATGTCTGTAATGCTGCCTGACTGAGACATATCACTGTTATCTACATCCTCTGTCAATGATATTTGCGCATCACTCATTTCTTCCAACTGATGTGTCAATAACTCCTCTGACAGATCAAGTGAAGCGGCTGTGGTGCTAGTGTTGGTGGTGGTGGCAGGCTGGCGAGTGGCACTGGTCACTTGAGAGGTGCCCGCAGCTAAGCTGGAGGTGGATTGTGCGTCAAGGTTAGGAGCGGAAGCTGTAGAAGATTGGGTGTCCTGTGTTAGCCATTCAACTAGGTCCTCCTCAGAACCTTTTGCGTTCATGGCACGTGGACCCTGAACACTGTGCATTATTGTAGGGTCAAAGGGAATCACAGCACCACGACCACGAAGGCACCTGCGGGGTGGCCTGCCTCTGCCTGTCATTTTTTTTTTAAATGTAGACTTACACTACTATTAAACAAAATATGAGTGGTGCCACTGGGCAAGTGGGCATAGTATACGCTGTGAGCCTGACACAAAAAAAGCAGACTGATGTTTCACAATCCAAAAAGTTTTTTTTTTTTAAATGTACACTTACACTACTATTAAACAAGATATGAGTGGTGGCACTGGGCAAGTGGGCACAGTATACGCTGTGAGCCTGACACAAAAAAAGCAGACTGATGTTTCACAATCAAAAATGTTTATTTTTTAAATATTTAAACTACTGTTAAAACAAATATGAGTGGTGCCACTAACTTGGCAAGTGGGCCTGGCACACACGCTGGAAGGCAGACTGATGTTTCACAGTCCAAAAAGTTTTTTTTTAAATATTTATACTACTGTTACAACAAATATGATTGGTGGCATTAGTTGACAAGTGGGCCTGGCACACACGCTGGCAGGCAGCAACTTCAATTAGATTACACTAGCAGACTGATGTTTCACAGTCCAAAAAGTTTTTTAAAAAAATATTTACACTACTGTTATAACAAATATGATTGGTGGCACTAGTTGGTAAGTGGGTTTGGCACACACGCTGGCAGACAGGCAACTGCAATTAGATTACACTAGCTGAATGATGTTTCACAGTCAAAAAAGTTTTTTTTTAAATATTTACAATACTGTTATAACAAATATGATTGGTGGCACTAGTTGGCAAGTGGGCCTGGCACACACGCTGGCAGGCAGGCAACTGCAATTCGATTGCACTAGCAGACTGATGTTTCACAGTCAAAAATTATTTTTTTTTTAAATATTTACACTACTGTTATAACAAATATGAGTGGTGGCACTAGTTGGCAAGTGGGCATGGCAAACACGCTGGCAGGCAGGCAACTGCAATTAGATTGCACTAGCTGACTGATGTTTCACAGTCAAAAAAGTTTTTTTTTTTTAAATATTTACACTACTGTTACAACAAATATGAGTGGTGCCACTAACTTGGCAAGTGGGCCTGGCACACACGCTGGCAGGCAGGCAAATTCAATTAGATTACACTAGCAGACTGATGTTTCACAGTCAAAAAAGTTTTTTTTTTTAAATATTTACACTACTGTTATAACAAATATGATTGGTGGCACTAGTTGTCAAGTAGGCCTGGCACACACGCTGGCAGGCAGGCAACTGCAATTAGATTACACTAGCTGACTGATGTTTCACAGTCAAAAAAGTTTTTTTTTTTAATATTTACAATACTGTTATAACAAATATGATTGGTGGCACTAGTTGGCAAGTTGTCCTGGCACACACGCTGGCTAGCAGGCAGGCAACTGCAATTCGATTGCGCTAGCAGACTGATGTTTCACAGTCAAAAAAGTTTTTATTTTAAATATTTACACTACTGTTACAACAAATATGAGTGGTGCCACTAACTTGGCAAGTGGGCCTGGCACACACGCTGGCAGGCAAGCAACTTCAATTAGATTACACTAGCAGACTGATGTTTCACAGTCAAAAAAGTTTTTTTTAAAAATATTTACAATACTGTTATAACAAATATGATTGGTGGCACTAGTTGGCAAGTGGGCCTGGCACACACACTGGCTGGCAGGCAGGCAACTGCAATTCGATTGCACTAGCAGACTGATGTTTTACAGTCAAAAAAGTTTTTATTTTAAATATTTACACTACTGTTACAACAAATATGAGTGGTGCCACTAACTTGGCAAGTGGGCCTGGCACACACACTGGCAGGCAACTTCAATTAGATTACACTAACAGACTGATGTTTCACAGTCAAAAAAGTTTTTTTTTAAAATATTTACACTACTGTTATAACAAATATGATTGGTGGCACTAGTTGGAAAGTGTGCCTGGCACACACGCTGGCAGGCAGGCAGGCAACTGCAATTAAATAACACTAGCAGACTGAAGTAAAAAAAAAAATTAAAAAAAATTTACACTAATGTTACAACAGATAGGAGTGGTGGCACTGAGGATGGAAGTAGGCACAGTATATGCTGGGAGCCTGACACACAGGCTGGCACTAGTGGCAGGCTGGCCTGGCAACTGCAATTAAATAACACTAGCAGACTGATGTAAAAGGTTTTTTTTTTTACAAAATTTACACTAATGTTACAACAGATAGGAGTGGTGGCACTGAGGATGGAAGTAGGCACAGTATATGCTGGGAGCCTGACGCACAGGCTGGCACTAGTGGCAGGCTGGCCTGGCAAATAAAATTAAATAACACTAGCAGACTGATGTAAAAGTTTTTTTAAAAAAAATTTACACTAATGTTACACCAGGTAGGAGTGGTGGCACTGAGGATGGAAGTAGGCACAGTATATACTGGGAGCCTGACACACAGGCTGGCACTTGTGGCACGCTGGCCTGGCAAATAAAATTAAATAACACTAGCAGACTGATGTAAAAGTTTTTTTAAAAAAAATTTACACTAATGTTACAACAGATAGGAGTGGTGGCACTGAGGATGGAAGTAGGCACAGTATATGCTGGGAGCCTGACACACAGGCAGGCACTAGTGGCAGGCTGGCCTGGCAACTAAAATTAAATAACACTAGCAGACTGATGTAAAAGTTTTTTTTTTACAAAAGTTACACTAATGTTACAACAGATATGAGTGGTGGCACTGAGGATGGAAGTAGGCACAGTATATGCTGGGAGCCTGACACACAGGCTGGCACTAGTGGCAGGCTGGCTGGGCAACTACAATTAAATAACACTAGCAGACTGATGTAAAAAAAAAATTTACACTAATGTTACACCAGATATGAGTGGTGGCACTGAGGCTGGCAGTGGCAGGCTGGCCTGGCAACTGCAATTAGATTACACTAGCAGACTGATGTAAAAGTTTTTTATAAAAAAATTTACACTAATGTTACACCAGATATGAGTGGTGACACAGAGCAATTAATCACAGTATATGCTGTGAGCCTGGCACACAGGACTGATGGAAAATGAAATTAGATTACACTAGCAAACTGATGTAAAAGTTTTTTTTTTTTAATTTAAACTAATGTTACACCAGATATCAGTGGTGGCACAGAGCAATTAATCACAGTATATGCTGTGGGCCTGACACACAAGCCTGATGGAAAATTAAATTAGATTACAATAGCAAACTGATGTAAAAGTTATTTTTTTAAATTTACACTAATGTTACACCAGATATGAGTGGTGGTACAGAGCAATTAATCACAGTATATACTGTGGGCCTGACACACAGGCCTGATGGAAAATTAAATTAGATTACAATAGCAAACTGATGTAAAAGTTTTTTTTTTTTTAAATTTACACTAATGTTACACCAGATATGAGTGGTGGCACAGAGCAATTAATCACAGTATATGCTGTGGGCCTGACACACAGGCCTGATGGAAAATGAAATTAGATTACAATAGCAAACTGATGTAAAAGTTTTTTTTTTTAAATTTACACTAATGTTACACCAGATATGAGTGGTGGCACAGAGCAATTAAAGTGAAGGTAAAGTTTTCTGCAACTGAAAGCAGTAGTGTGTTAATTGCTCAAAATATAGCAAGATCGCTAAGTTTTTAGCACATATTTATATATAAATATAAAATAAATACTTTATCTTTACGTGTTCGGCCGATTATCGCTCCTCCCTCCAGTTAGTTCCTGGTTTCTTGTTTTATTACGTATAGAGCGTTGCCACCCGCTCTATACGTATGGTAAATGCGCGTTCACGATTTTCTGAAAGCTTGCGCATGCGCACATTACGCCGTAACCTCTAATTGCGCCTGCGCGACTAAAAACTGTTGCCAAATGTTTCTAAACAAACTGCGTTCGGGCGAGTTGCTTGACTGAAGGCAATTTGCGCATGCGCTAAGCTGGAACGAGCACGGCTTAGTGTATCTAATGCATGCGCAGACTGAATACTAATGCAGTGACGTCAAATGACGGCCGCCTAACGGCCAGACAGATGATTGGGGACTCGAAGAACGTGACCTGGCTGCCAAAAAAAAAAAAAAAAACAACGGGCAGATTACAGAACGAGGAGAATAGAGTTTGAAAACGCGGATAAATAGGTAAATATAGATATTTAACGAAATTGATTAATTAAACTACCATTATTTTTTAGGCTAATTACATTTGCAAACATCTAAACATGCTAACTTTACCTTCACTTTAATCACAGTATATGCTGTGGGCCTGACACACAGGCCTGGTGGAAAATTAAATTAGATTACACTAGCAAACTGATGTAAAAGTTTTTTTTTTTAACCCCTAATCTGCCGACCGCCACCTACGTTATACTTATGTACCCCTAATCTGCTGCCCCTAACACCGCCGACCCCTATATTATATTTATTAACCCCTAATCTGCCCCCCTCAACGTCGCCTCCACCTGCCTACACTTATTAACCCCTAATCTGCCGAGCGGACCGCACCGCTACTATAATAAAGTTATTAACCCCTAATCCGCCTCACTCCCACCTCAATAACCCTATAATAAATAGTATTAACCCCTAATCTGCCCTCCCTAACATCGCCGACACCTAACTTCAATTATTAACCCCTAATCTGCCCACCGAATCTCGCCGCTACTGTAATAAATGGATTAACCCCTAAAGCTAAGTCTAACACTAACACCCCCCTAAGTTAAATATAATTTAAATCTAACAAAATAAATTAACTCTTATTAAATAAATTATTCCTATTTAAAGCTAAATACTTACCTGTAAAATAAACCCTAATATAGCTACAATATAAATTATAATTATATTATAGCTATTTTAGGATTTATATTTATTTTACAGGTAACTTTGTATTTATTTTAACCAGGTACAATAGCTATTAAATAGTTAAGAACTATTTAATAACTAAAATAGTTAAAATAATTACAAAATTACCTGTAAAATAAATCCTAACCTAAATTACAATTAAACCTAACACTACACTATCAGTAAATTAATTAAATAAAATACCTACAATTATCTACAATTAAACCTAACACTACACTATCAATAAATTAATTAAATACAATATCTACAAATAAATACAATGAAATAAACTAACTAAAGTACAAAAAATAAAAAAGAACTAAGTTACAAAAAATAAGAAAGAAGATTGAAGATGCTGCTTGATAGAAGACTTCATCCCGATGATGGACTTCCGACTTCAGCCCGATGATGGATTTCTTCAGCCGCCGCTTGGATCCAGACTTCAGCCCGAGGATGGACGTCACTCTTCAGCCCCCCCGCTTGGGCTTGGATCAACACTTCCGAGGCTTGGATCAAGACTTCCGAGGACCGATCGGTGAACCTGGCATGGTGAAGATAAGGTAGGAAGATCTTCAGGGGTTTAGTGTTAGGTTTATTTAAGGGGGGTTTGGGTTAGATTAGGGGTATGTGGGTGGTGGGTTGTAATGTTGGGGGGGTATTGTATGTGTTTTTTTTACAGGCAAAAGAGCTGAATTCTTTGGGGCATGCCCCGCAAAGGGCCCTGTTCAGGGCTGGTAAGGTAAAAGAGCTTTGAACTTTTTTAATTTAGAATAGGGTAGGGCATTTTTTTATTTTGGGGGGCTTTGTTATTTTATTAGGGGGCTTAGAGTAGGTGTAATTAGTTTAAAATTTTTGTAATATTTTTCTAATGTTTGTAAATATTTTTTTATTTTTTGTAACTTAGTTCTTTTTTATTTTTTGTACTTTAGTTAGTTTATTTCATTGTATTTATTTGTAGATATTGTATTTAATTAATTTATTGATCGTGTAGTGTTAGGTTTAATTGTAACTTAGGTTAGGATTTATTTTACAGGTAATTTTGTAAGTATTTTAACTATTTTAGCTATTAAATAGTTCTTAACTATTTAATAGCTATTGTACCTGGTTAAAATAAATACAAAGTTACCTGTAAAATAAATATCAATCCTAAAATAGCTATAATATAATTATAATTTATATTGTAGCTATATTAGGGTTTATTTTACAGGTAAGTATTTAGCTTTAAATAGGAATAATTTATTTAATAAGAGTTAATTTATTTCGTTAGATTTAAATTATATTTAATTTAGGGGGGTGTTAGTGTTAGGGTTAGACTTAGCTTTAGGGGTTAATCCATTTATTACAGTAGCAGCGAGATTCGGTCGGCAGATTAGGGGTTAATAATTGAAGTTAGGTGTCGGCGATGTTAGGGAGGGCAGATTAGGGGTTAATACTATTTATTATAGGGTTATTGAGGCGGGAGTGAGGCGGATTAGGGGTTAATAACTTTATTATAGCAGCGGTGCGGTCCGCTCGGCAGATTAGGGGTTAATAAGTGTAAGCAGGTGGAGGCGACGTTGAGGGGGGCAGATTAGGGGTTAATAAATATAATACAGGGGTCGGCGGTGTTAGGCGCAGCAGATTAGGGGTACATAGCTATAATGTAGGTGGCAGCGGTGTACGGAGCGGCATATTAGGGGTTAATAATAATATGCAGGGGTCAGCGATAGCGGGAGCGGCAGATTAGGGGTTAATAAGTGTAAGGTTAGGGGTGTTTAGACTCGGGGTTCATGTTAGGGTGTTAGGTGCAGACTTAGGAGGTGTTTCCGCATAGCAAACAATGGGGCTGCGTTAGGAGCTGAACGCTGCTTTTTTGCAGGTGTTAGGTTTTTTTTCAGCTCAAACAGCCCCATTGTTTTCTATGGGGGAATCGTGCACGAGCACGTTTTTTAAGCTGGCCGCGTCCGTAGGCACCGCTGGTATCGAGAGTTGAAGTTGCGGTAAATATGCTATACGCTCCTTTTTTGGAGTCTAACGCAGCCATTCTGTGAACTCTAAATACCAGCGGTATTTAAAAGGTGTGGCCAGAAAAAAGCATGCGTAACTAACGCACCCCTTTGGCCGCAAAACTCTAAATCTAGGCGTAAGCATGCAGGATCATAATGAATCTAAAATGGCTGCTGCCCAGGAGCTGGGAGGGTCTGGGAGGGAGTGTCTGCTGCTGATTGGCTCAAATGTGTCTGCAGACTGTGAGATACAGGGTCAAAGTTTCCTCAATGATGACGAATAGGGGGCGGATCGAACATCGCATATGTTCGCCCGCCGCGGCGAACGCGAACAAGCTAATATCGCCGGGAACTGTTCTCCGGCGAACTGTTCGCGACATCACTAATGCTAACACTCTTCCTCCTCTACACAAGTCATCCACACCACACACACATGATCACACTCTTCTTCCTATACACAACTCATCCACACCACACACACACACACACTCACACTCTTCCTCCTATACACAAGTCATCCGCAGCACACACACAGACATGCACACACTCGTCCTCCTGTACACAAATCATCCGCACCATGCACACACTATTCCTACTGTACACAAATCATCCACACCACACACACATGCACACTCTCTTCCTCCTGTAAACAATTCATTCACATCCCACACATGCATACTCTCTCCTCTACAAAAGTCATCCACACCACACACACATGCTCACACTCTTCCTCCTATACACAAGTCATCCGCACCACACACACACACACACACATGCACACACTATTCCTACTGTACACAAGTCATCCACACCACACACACACACACACACACATGCACACACTATTCCTACTGTACACAAGTCATCCACACCACACACACACACACACACACATGCTCACACTCTTCCTCCTATACACAAGTCATCCACACCACACACACATGCTCACACTCTTCCTCCTATACACAAGTCATCCACACCACACACACACATGCACACACGCTTCTTTCTGTACACAAATCATCCACACCACACACACATGCACACACTATTCCTCCTCTACACAAATCATCCACACCACACACACACATGCTCACACTCTTCTTCCTATACACAAGTCATTCACACCACACACACATGCTCACTCTTCTTCCTATACACAAGTCATCCGCACCACACACACATGCTCACACTCTTCCTCCTATACACAAGTCATCCGCACCACACACACATGCTCACACTCTTCTTCCTATACACAACTCATCCACACCACACACACACACACACACACACACGCTCACACTCTTCTTCCTATACACAACTCATCCACACCACACACACACACACACACACATGCTCACACTCTTCTTCCTATACACAACTCATCCACACCACACACACATGCTAACACTCTTCCTCCTCTACACAAGTCATCCACACCACACACACATGCTCACACTCTTGTTCCTATACACAACTCATCTACACCACACACACATGCTAACACTCTTCCTCCTCTACACAAGTCATCCACACCACACACACATGCTCACACTCTTGTTCCTATACACAACTCATCTACACCACACACACATGCTAACACTCTTCCTCCTCTACACAAGTCATTCACACCACACACACATGCTCACACTCTTCTTCCTATACACAACTCATCCACACCACACACACATGCACACACTCTTCCTCCTATACACAAGTCATCCACACCACACACACACATGCACACACGCTTCTTTCTGTACACAAATCATCCACACCACACACACATGCACACACTATTCCTCCTCTACACAAATCATCCACATCACACACACATGCTCACACTCTTCCTCCTATACACAAGTCATCCACACCACACACACACATGCACACACGCTTCTTTCTGTACACAAATCATCCACACCACACACACACACATGCACACACTCTTTCTCCTGTACACAACTCATTCACACCACACACACATGCACACACTCTTCCTCCTAATACACAACTCATCAACACCACACACATGCACACACTCTTCCTCCTATACACAAGTCATCCACACCACACACACACATGCACACACGCTTCTTTCTGTACACAAATCATCCACACCACACACACACATGCACACACTCTTTCTCCTGTACACAACTCATTCACACCACACACATATGTACACACTCTTCCTCCTAATACACAACTCATCGACACCACACACACATGCACACACTCTTCCTCCTGTATACAACTCATCGACACCACACACACAAGCACACACTCTTGCTCCTGTACACAATTCATTCACACCACACACATGCATACTCTTTTCCTCCTATACAAAACACATCCACACCACACACACACATCCTCACAGTCTTCCTTCTCTACGCAACTCATCCACACCACACACACGGGCACACACTCTTCCTCCTGTACACAAGCCATCCACACCACACACACACATGCACACTCTCTTCCTCATGTAAACAAATCAACCACACCACACACACATGCTCACACTCTTCATGCTTCTTCCTGTACACATATCAACCAAACCACACATGCACACACTCTTCTTCCTGTACACTTATCAACCACACCACACACACACATGCACACTCTTTTCCTCCTTTACAAAACATATCTGCACCACACACACATGCACACACTCTTCCTCCTGTATACAACTCATCGACACCACACACACAAGCACACACTCTTGCTCCTGTCCACAACTTATCCACACACACCACACACACATGCACACACTCTTCCTTCTGTATACAACTCATTCACACCACACACACATGCACACTCTTTTCCTCCTATAGAAAACACATCCACACCACACACACACATGCTCACACTCTTCCTTCTCTACGCAACTCATCCACACCACACACACATGCACACACTCTTCCTCCTGTACACAAGTCATCCACACCACACACACACATGCACACTCTCTTCCTCCTGTACACAAATCAACCACACCTGTCACGTTTACATATTGTTTAATAACAACCGGTTACTTGTACTGAGAATATCCCTTTAATTCTCTGATCAATTTACCTGCTATGCTATTTAAGCCTCCTCCCCCCTCTCCACTTTGCTTGTTATTGTTTTCCACTAACAATAGTGTGATTCAAACTGAGCACTAATTTACCTCTTTGGATTTCATCCTAAATTATATCTTTTCGGATTCACCAAACTTTTCTTGCTGAAACCAGCCTACATCTTTTGTTACCGGATTGACATTTTTTCCCAAGCCGTTGCTGTCAGCTTACTTCATTCAGCCTAATCCTCCGCCCTGCATCGTGGAGCTGTGACGTCACACGCCAACATCTTCGGCATCAGCGCTGCAACCGCTTCCCCAATTCAAGCTGTGAGATTTTTCCTTAAACTTTCTAAATACTTTGTTTACCCTCCAGGTACAGTCTGTAACCTCTTACTTATTTTTCATGCTACTATCTTTTATGCAATAACTGCTACGCATACTTGCCCATAATTCCTGATATATTGTGGTAAAGCTTTATATTTTCATAGTAGCTATTTTTCGTGTTAACACTGTTTCATTTTTCCTTTGGTTATAGTCATGGTTTTTCTGTTGTTCCTCCAGTAATCATTTACTTGATACAGCTATAGAAATATCTAATGCTATCTATCCATATAACAAAATTGCAAAGTTTACACTCGGATTCTGACATTACTTCTTTTAGTAATCCATGTTATTATCTAGTTTAAACCTTGCTACAAATCCTATTAACTCAGCAGTTGTGATTCATTTATATTTTTTTTCCATACTACAACATAGTATCTTTGACATTACAGAATAACAAGCCTTAAAACATGGATCCAGCTGAGATGTCTAATCAGATACAAACTCTCTCTCAAAAAGTGGATGCCTTAACTGATGGCCTCAATACCCTCAAACAAGAAAACCAGGGACTGAAAACTTATATTAAAGACTTTGTAGATAGTAGAACCCGGTTCCAGGAACCACAAGTTAGTCTCCCAGATGTATTCTCAGGGGATAGAAAACAATTTAGAGATTTTAAAAACTCTTGTCTTCTGTTGTTTGCACTAAAACCATACACATATCCCACTGACAGAGTTAAGGTGATGACTACCATTTCCTATTTAAGAGCAGAACCCAGAAGCTGGGCTAATTCCTTCCTGGAAACAAACGATGATATACTTAACTCTCTAGATTCCTTCTTTTCTACCCTTGGTCAGCTTTATGACGACCCTTACAAACAATTAACCGCTGAAACTGCAATGCGCTCTCTTAAACAGAGAAGAAGAGATGTAGAAGATTATATTGCAGATTTTAAGAGGCTAGCTACTGACACCCAATGGAATAATTTGTCTCTAAAAAACCAGTTTAGACTGGGTTTGTCAGAATCTATTAAAGACGAACTTTCTCGCATTGAAATTCCTCACACTTTGGAGGAACTAATTAATCTCAGTATCAGTATTGACAGAAGGCTTAGGGAGAGACAAAACGAGAAAGGTTATCATGAGTCAACACATAAAAAACAAAACCCTTCTTTACCTACACATTCTCATGTTAAAAACACCACTGAACCTATGGAAATTGGGTTTCTTAAAGGCCCATTAAGCAATCAAGAAAAGTTAAGAAGGCGCTCCCAGAATTTATGCATGTACTGTGCATCAGAAGAGCATACTGTCAAGGCCTGTCCCATTCTCCAGAAACAGAATAAGGGTAAGAACTCCCATCCTTTTTATTCCTTAAATGCTGTGTCACACTCTGCAAGCTACTGTAACCTATGCCTTCTCTTGCAGTGGGATCAACTTCGAGTGAACGTTTCAGGGATAATTGACTCTGGTGCTTCTGCCTCTTACATTGATGTGTCTTTTGCCACAAAAAATAAAATTCCACTTATAAAAAAAAAGGCTCCTGTACCTTTAAGGGGAATTGATGGGGAGGTTTTGTCCTCTGGACCGGTAATTTATGAAACAATACCATTGCTCCTATCCACACCAGACCACCATAGGGAGTACATTTCCTTTGATGTCATTACATCCCCCGTCTTCCCTCTCATTTTAGGCCTACAATGGTTAAAATTACATAACCCTCTGATTTCATGGTCAGATCTAACTGTAAAGCTTAATTCTGATTACTGCTTATCCACTTGCTACCCTACTCTGCTTTTAAAACCACCTCAAATCTCCACTGATATAGAGATACCTGATGTTTATGCTGACTTTATTGATGTTTTCAGTAAAAAAGAATCTCAAAATCTACCGCCGCATCGTATTTATGACTGCCCTATTGATTTATTACCAGGTGCAGTCATACCTTGCGGTCATGTGTTCCCGTTGTCCAAACCTGAACTGGAACACTTAAAATCATATATTGAGGAAAATCTACAGAAGGGTTTCATCAGACCATCTACTTCCCCCGCTGCGGCCGGTATGTTTTTTGTAAAAAATAAAGATGGCAGTTTAAGACCCATAGTGGACTACCGGCAGCTGAACAAGGTTACTGTTAAAAATCGGTATCCTTTGCCCCTTATTCCAGAGCTAATTGAGCGTTTGGAAGGTGCCAAGGTCTTCACTAAACTTGACCTTCGAGGTGCATATAATCTCGTTCGTATGAGGGCTGGAGACGAATGGCTGACGGCATTCCGTACTCGTTATGGCTTGTACGAATACACCGTCATGCCATTCGGTCTCTGCAACGCCCCGGCAACCTTCCAACACTTTATTAACGATATTTTCAAAGATATTCTTGACACCTATATTGTAATCTATCTTGATGATATTTTGATCTATTCAAAAACATTAGAAGAACACATAAAACACGTCAGACAGGTATTATCACGCTTACGCTCACATTCTTTATATGCTAAAGCCGAGAAATGTATATTTCATACAAACCAGATCACCTTTCTTGGTTATCAGATTTCGGAATTTGGCATACAGATGGATGACTCAAAAATCACCACCATAAGACAGTGGCCAGAGCCAAGTAATAAGAAACAGGTACAAAGCTTCCTTGGCTTTGCAAATTTTTACCGAAAATTTATAAATAATTTTGCAGCAATTGCCAAACCACTTACCAACCTCACAAAATCAAATACTAAGTTCATCTGGACTGCTGAATCCCAAAAGGCTTTTGATCTCCTAAAACAAAAATTTACCTCTGCACCTATATTACGTTACCCTAACAACCAACTCCAATATGTATTAGAGGTCGATGCCTCCGATTATGCTATTGGAGCTGTTCTTTCACAAAGAGAACACCTAAAGAAACCTCTACATCCCGTAGCTTTTTATTCAAGATGTTTGACGGCTCCTGAGTTGCATTACCCCGTGGGTGACAAAGAGTTACTGGCTATCAAGGTTGCTTTTGAACAGTGGCGTCATCTCCTTGAAGGTGTGACATACCCAACCATAGTGTATACTGATCATAGGAATTTACAGTACCTTAAAAGTACGAAAACCCTCACTGCACGACATGTTCGTTGGAATCTGTATTTCTCCAGATTTGATTTCCTTATCACTTACAGACCGGCTAGTAAGAACAAGAAGGCAGACGCTCTCTCACGACTGCCTACTCCCTCCGATCTCTGTCTTCCAAAAGAATCTGTAATCCCAGAGAATAAATACCTGTTGTTTCTCATTGATTCTATTCCATTCCTAAGAGAAGAACAACATAAAGATCAAACTAAGCCTCTTCAACAGTTACAAATGAAACAGGATTCCCTTTATTATTTTGATGAGAAGTTATATGTACCCCCTTCTATCAGAGATTTGATATTACATTCAGCTCATGAATCCTTATTTGCGGGACACACCGGAATCCACAAGACACAAGAGCTTATTAAAAGGAGTTACTGGTGGCCTGATATGAATACCGACATAATGAAGTACATTAACACCTGTTCAGTTTGTGCTACCACTAAAAGATCAAAACATAGGCCCTATGGGTTACTCATGCCTTTACCTACTCCATCACGACCTTGGGCCGACATAGCCTTGGATTATGTCGTTGATCTCCCCAGATCCTCCAATAATACTACTATCCTTGTCGTGGTGGACTTATTCAGTAAGATGATACATCTTATACCGTACCACAAGCTACCTACCGCTGCCGAAACTATACATTTGCTCTTACTACACGTCTTCAGACTTCACGGTCTCCCTCGATGCATTTTAACAGACCGTGGCTCCCAGTTTACTAGTTCTCTCTGGACTGAATTTTGCAAGATTTTCAATATTGACAAAAGACTTTCAACCTCTTATCATCCTCAGACTAATGGTCAGACTGAAAGGTCTAACCAAAGCATTGAACAATTCCTAAGGTCTTATTGTCATTTCGACCAACACTCTTGGTCTCAACATCTGCCCTATGCTGAATTTACCTTAAACAACACAGTACATTCCACAACCAACCAGACTCCATTCTTCATTAACTATGGATTCCATCCAACATTTCAACTACTACCCCAAATCAGTTCACTACCATATATCTCTGATTTAACAAATTCCATCACTTCTAATTTTGCAAAAGTCAGGACCGCTATTGAACAAGCTAAAACCAAACAGAAACTTTATTACGACTTAAGAAGGATAGCTCCACCACGGTACTCCCTTGGAGATTTAGTTTGGCTGTCAACCAAAAACTTACATCTTAATACTCCTAGCAAGAAACTTTCACCTTTATTCATTGGTCCTTTTCAGATAATCAAAATCATAAATGAGAATGCAGTTCGGTTACAATTACCTAGCACTCTGAAAATACACCCTACCTTCCATGTTTCCCTACTAAAACCCTACCGTTCTGTACGTGATGCCACTTCACGCCAAAGTATACCTCCTATCTCCATTGATCCCAACATTGAATATGAGGTTAAATCCATACTTGACTCTAGAATGTATAGGGGTAACTTACAGTATCTGATAAGATGGAAAGGCTACACTTCGGAACATGACTCTTGGGAGCCAGCTGTTAATATATCTGCCCCCAGACTCATCTCGCAATTCCATCAACAGAATCCGGATCGTCCTCATCCCTGATCCACGGAGTGGATCATTTAGGGGAGCATCCTGTCACGTTTACATATTGTTTAATAACAACCGGTTACTTGTACTGAGAATATCCCTTTAATTCTCTGATCAATTTACCTGCTATGCTATTTAAGCCTCCTCCCCCCTCTCCACTTTGCTTGTTATTGTTTTCCACTAACCATAGTGTGATTCAAACTGAGCACTAATTTACCTCTTTGGATTTCATCCTAAATTATATCTTTTCGGATTCACCAAACTTTTCTTGCTGAAACCAGCCTACATCTTTTGTTACCGGATTGACATTTTTTCCCAAGCCGTTGCTGTCAGCTTACTTCATTCAGCCTAATCCTCCGCCCTGCATCGTGGAGCTGTGACGTCACACGCCAACATCTTCGGCATCAGCGCTGCAACCGCTTCCCCAATTCAAGCTGTGAGATTTTTCCTTAAACTTTCTAAATACTTTGTTTACCCTCCAGGTACAGTCTGTAACCTCTTACTTATTTTTCATGCTACTATCTTTTATGCAATAACTGCTACGCATACTTGCCTATAATTCCTGATATATTGTGGTAAAGCTTTATATTTTCATAGTAGCTATTTTTTTCGTGTTAACACTGTTTCATTTTTCCTTTGGTTATAGTCATGGTTTTTCTGTTGTTCCTCCAGTAATCATTTACTCGATACAGCTATAGAAATATCTAATGCTATCTATCCATATAACAAAATTGCAAAGTTTACACTCGGATTCTGACATTACTTCTTTTAGTAATCCATGTTATTATCTAGTTTAAACCTTGCTACAAATCCTATTAACTCAGCAGTTGTGATTCATTTATATTTTTTTTCCATACTACAACATAGTATCTTTGACATTACAACACCACACACACATGCTCACACTCCTCCTGCTGTACATAAATCAACCACACCACACATACACACACACTTCTTCCTGTACACTTATCAACCACACCACACACACACATGCACACTCTTTACCTCCTTTACAAAACACATCTGCACCACACACACATGCTCACACTCTTCCTTCTCTTCACAACTCATCCACACCACACACACAGGCACACACTCTTCCTCCTGTACACAAGTCATCCACACCACACACACAGGCACACTCTCTTCCTCCTGTACACAAATCATCCACACCACACACACACACATGCACACACTCTTCTTCCTGTACACATATCAACCACACCACACACACACATGCACACACTCTTCTTCCTGTACACTTATCAACCACAGCACACACACACATGCACACTCTTTTCCTCCTTTACAAAACACATCTACACCACACACACAGGAACACTATCTTCCTCCTGTACACAAATCATCCGCACCACACACACACATGCACACACTCTTCCTTCTGTACACAAGTCATCCACACCACACACAAACATGCACACTCTCTTCCTCCTGTACACAATTTATTCACACCCAACACATGCATACTCTCTTTCTCCTCTACAAAAGTCATTCACACCACACACACATGCTCACTCTTCTTCCTATATACAACTCATCCACACCACATACACATGCTCACACTCTTCCTCCTATACACAAGTCATCCACACCACACACACATGCACACAGTCTTCCTCCTATACACAACTCATCCCCACCACACACACATGCTCACTCTTCTTCCTATATACAACTCATCCACACCACATACACATGCTCACACTCTTCCTCCTATACACAAGTCATCTGCACCACACACACATGTACACATTTTTCCTCCTATACACAAGTAATCCGCACCACACACACACATGCACGCACTCTTCCTCCTATACACAACTCATCCACATCACACACACATGCTTACACTCTTCCTCCTATACACAAGTCATCCGCACCACACACACATGCACTCAGTCTTCCTCCTATACACAACTCATCCACACCACACACAAATATGCTTACACTCTTCCTCCTGTACACGTCATCTGCACCACACACACATGTACACACTTTTCCTCCTATACACAAGTAATCCGCACCACACACACATGCACACACTCTTCCTCCTATACACAATTCATCCACACCACATATATGTACGCTTCCTCCTCTACACAGCTCATCCACACCACACACACATGTACACTATTCCTCCTCTACACAACTCATCCACAGCACACACACATGCTCACACTCTTCCTTCTCTACGCAACTCATCCACACCACACACAGGCACACACTCTTCCTCCTGTACACAAGCCATCCACACCACACACACACATGTACACTCTCTTCCTCCAGTACACAAATCAACCACACCACACACACATGCTCACACTCTTCCTGCTGTACATAAATCAACCACACCACACGCACACACTCTTCTTCCTGTTGTCAGGGATTTCAACATTACAAGTCTGTCCCTTTAAATCTCACTCCTCTTACCCTATTTAAGGCCCCTCCTCTCTATGCTCCCTGCTTGGTAATTTGGATTCAGTTGTTCCTGAGACTCCTGCCTAAGAAACCTAGCCCTATTTCTCTGTTTAAGGGGTATTTCCTACCTGAGCTTGTTATATTCAGCCGAGTCATGCCGTCCTCAGCTCCGCTGTGCCGGTTCATCTCATACAGTGTCAGCCATACCGGAACCAAAGATTCAGCTCAAGTTTCCAGCTTCTGCAACTCTGGGTGTGTGACGTCACACCCGGCATCTCAGCGTCTTCTCAGCGCGTGTACCGCGCTCCCTCTCTCCTATATGGGTTACTCTCTACTAGCAGCTGCTGACACGCTGTACCCACAATACTGCAAGAGTTTGGTCTGTATATTTAACGTACTTCTGTCGGATAACTGCATGACGCCTTTGCCTGCATTCTAACTACCGCTACTTTAAATGACTGTTTGCTTACCTCATCTATATAAATACTTTGTCTGCCATACTCATCAAGAACTGTTACTGGATACTTCTTAAAAAATACTAGAGAGATTCCAAAAGAAGTTAGTGGAGGTGTATGCAGGCAGCACAACTTAGTTAAAAATTAATGAACTTTATTAAATCGTTTAAAAACTGATACAAGCACAGAAACAATTGTTACCCAAACACACAGGGGAAAGACTGCCTTCCGACGCGTTTCCTGCTCAGACTGAGCACTTCATCAGGGATGGCAGGTGTCTCCCTTCTCGAATATTTATTGGAGTCTAGAAATTTAACCCTTAGTGTGCTACACTTTGAGAAACATGTTCAGTTTAGCTTTTCAACAAATGTTATTACTGAACATGGGTCATGAATCCTCAACTCCAATAAATCTCACCTTTTCTTAACATAAATGATACATAAGATTATACAATATTTACATTAAACAATTGTAACTTTTTAATTTGGATGCAGTTAGAAGGATAGATGTTGTTACATTAATAGTGGGAAGTGCTTGATTTTACACTAGGCAATTTTAAGATAGCAGGCATGTTTAAACCCCGCAAATATCTACTTGAGCTACTTCGAATTTTTTAAAATCTTTGGAGAGCTAAATGAGCATAAACAGTGCATTAAATTTTATACAAGATTTATTGACAATGTGCTCATCATATGGAGTGGTAGTGTTCAGCAGATAGAAAATTTTGTTAAAACCTTAAATCAAAATAGCATGAACCTTAAGTTCACCTGGAGCTATGCTAATGAAAGTATTAATTTCCTAGATCTCAAAATTAAATTTGATAAAATCAATATGACAGTCATCATGGAAACTTACAGAAAAGAAATAGCAGGCAACACAATCCTGAGGGCAGAATCCAATCACCCTAGACACCTAAAAGGAGCAATACCCAGAGGTCAGTTCATGCGTCTACGCAGAAACTGTAGTAGCATAGGAGACTATAATATACATGCAGAACAACTTAAAAAGCGACTCATAAATAGAGGGTACAATAAGAATCAACTTGAACACACACTTAGAGAGGTGCGCCTAATGGACAGAGAAGATTTATTGAAAGATAAAAACAAGTGTCCTAACTCAGAAAATAAAATAGTATTTTCTACACAATACAGTATTCAATATCCCAAAATCTGTAATATAGTAAAGAAATACCAATATTAGAAAAAGAACCAGCACTTGACAATATTTCTACAGATGGAGTAAAATTTGTCTCAAGGAGAGCCAAGACAATAGGCCAATATGTAAATAGAAATTTTTCTGATTCTATCGCGAATAGTAAAGACAGGATAACCTGGTTAAACCCAAAAATAGGCACATTTAAATGTGGTGTAAGACCCTGTAAAAGTTGTCATTACGTGAAAATGGGGGATAAATTTACATCACATACCACTGCACAAGAATTCTCAATTGATTCTCACTTTAACTGCCAGTCAGACTATGCAGTATATCTGGTTTCATGCATAAAATGTGGCAAGCAATATACAGGTCGCACAATAAGGGCTGTAAAGGAACGAATACGTGAACATCTTTTGTCTATTGAGGCAAAGGAACCCAAAACTCCTGTAGCTAGACACTTTGCAACACATAGGCAAGGAACCAATTATAATAAAAGTATGCAAGAAGAGATCCTTAGAATGTTTCAATTTCAAATCATAGATAGGGTGCCAAATAGAATCTCTGGAGGAGACAGGCTAGCAAAACTAAATAAGAAAGAGGCCTTCTGGATTCATAAGTTAAGAACAGGTTTTCCCAATGGGATGAACAAAATATGGGACTTACAGCTATATACTGGCAACTAATTGACCACAATAAGAAACATACTTAAATTGAAAGTTTCTTACATTGATAGCTCAAATTAATTTTATTATAATTAAAAACTTGCTTGCAATCCCTCGAATCCAATAGATATTTGGTGCCGAATATATCTATGGGTACAATCTTAACATAAATTTATTCATAAAGTGTTTTCTGTTTTTGAAACTTAAAGCTAGCTCCCAGTAAAACAATCACTATACATATACCGGGGTTTAAACATGACTGCTATCTTAAAATTGCCTAGTGTAAAATCAAGCACTTCCCACTATTAATGTAACAACATATATCCTTCTAACTGCATCCAAATTAAAAAGTTACAATTGTTTAATGTAAATATTGTATAATCTTATGTATCATTTATGTTAAGAAAAGGTGAGATTTATTGGAGTTGAGGATTCATGACCCATGTTCAGTAATAACATTTGTTGAAAAGCTAAACTGAACATGTTTCTCAAAGTGTAGCACACTAAGGGTTAAATTTCTAGACTCCAATAAATAGTCGAGAAGGGAGACACCTGCCATCCCTGATGAAGTGCTCAGTCTGAGCAGGAAACGCGTCGGAAGGCAGTCTTTCCCCTGTGTGTTTGGGTAACAATTGTTTCTGTGCTTGTATCAGTTTTTAAACGATTTAATAAAGTTCATTAATTTTTAACTAAGTTGTGCTGCCTGCATACACCTCCACTAACTTCTTTTGGAATCTCTCATGCATTATGTCAGCGCAAGGAAAACGCTGAGGAGGGGTGTATGCTACCTTTGAACAGTGTGTCTTTCAAAGCAACTACAGCCTGCACAGCAGACAATCAGTGAGCTACCTTGCAGGTGTGTACAGCGTGTGAGGATAACTAAGAGGAATCGACACGGATCAGAGCTACAACCACTAACACTGATATTAGCCCTTCCTGCGGTGAGTAGGACCGGAATCTATGAAATTATTCACTGTGATTACCTAGCCAATTGTTTGATACCGGTGTGGGTACTGTGCATTGTGGTACTAAACATAATCATAATCTTTGAAGTGAACATAAGGATACACATCTTAATACTCACACGCCATTGAAAAGGATATATACACACCTGTGACCATTAAACAAGTGGATGCCGGCTCTTTAATAATACACACGTTATTAAAATTGAATATACAAACATACCATTTAGTGCTCCACCAATGTGCATTAAATATTATCAAGCTTGTTGATTTATACTGCTTTGGATCATAACGTACACACTGTCATTCAACATTTCATGGGACCTATTGCAATCGGTGTTTTGAGTCTATTGTATGAATGTTGGCTGTTTTAAAAAATACTACCTCTGTTATCTGAAATACCGCTTCACCAAGTGACTGTTATTTACATAGGTTTGCCATATCATCTAATATCTGCATATCCCAGTATAACGTTATCAATCTGTATTTAACACCTCAGCTTCTGACCAGTTCTATAGTATTTATACTAACAAGACCTCTTGGACAAGGCATTGTTAACTGCCTCAACTAACACATATTGGGGTTATGTTTCAGCACAAACAACATTGTCTTTATACACACTCATTTCAAACCTCTTTAATTTTGTGTCCCATTTAATCTTCATTTGGGTTACACTCTCTGCCTTACATGCTACACTACAGGCAGCTTGTGTGTTTGAGTGTGTGTGACTTCTGCTTATATACTGCATGTGCCTGCTGTGTCTGTGTGACACTTCTGATATTGTTATTTATTTCTACCTTGGAGGAATATCTATCTTATTTATCACTAGATACCTCTCTAACATATTTATCTGTTGATATCTTTCTATCATAACTACTCTGGTTGCGTGACAGCTCCGTTATCACTCTGTACCCTACAGTAGTGACCCTCAGTTCAATGAGCATAACTGTATTCCCAGGGCCGGACTGGGAATAAAATGCAGCCCTGGAAAATTTGGAGACCACCCCTATTTTTCGTTCTCTAAGTATAATACGCACGCCCTATTTTTCTCAGATGATTACTGGGATACTCCTTCTCCCAATATTTTGTTGCAGAATTCTATTGTATTAGTTTGTATTAAAAAAAAAAGTTCCAGATTGTTGTTATATGCACTCTAAAGCCCAATTGCATCCATTAATCACCCCTTTAAATTGTAGCTTTCCAGCCCCAGCTGCTGCAGCCCACCGGGAAATCTCCTGGTATCCTGGTAGGCCAATCCAGCCTTGTGGATTCCTATAAGTTAAATCTGTGTGAATCCAAGGTTTGTTGTGAGGCTGAGTGGTCCTACAATAGTGGATACTAGGTACCAGAACTTTATCCATCACCTGTTCTAACATACAATACGTATCATTAAATATTACCAAGCCGCTTATAGTACCTCTATCCTCTATCATGGAGCTAAGTGAGCTTTCTAATAGAGTGGGTTCTCTAGCCCAAAGTATGGACAATATGTTACAGGGCTTAAGAGAGATACAAATTGAGAACCAGAATATTAGGAAATTTATCAATCAGCATATGGCAAATAAACCTTCTACTTCAGAGACCACACCTGAGCCTGTCGTAAGCCCCCCTGAGAAATTCTCTGGGGATAGGTCTATGTTTAGAGACTTTAGAAATTCTTGCACTCTCATGTTTACTTTGAAACCAAAGTCTTATCCTACTGACAGAATACGTGTCTTGACTGTAATTTCCTTCTTACGTGGAGAGGCTAGATCCTGGGCCAATGCCTTCTATGAAACTGATGACCCCATACTAAATTCTCTTGATTTTTTCTTCACCGCAATGTACCTTCTATATGAGGATCATAACAAGCAGAATACTGCTGAGACTGCTCTAAGATCTTTACGCCAAGGGAAAAGGATGGTAGAGGAATACATAACTGACTTCAAGAGGTGGGCTCCTGACACCTTGTGGAATAATCCGGCCTTGAAGAATCAATTTCGTTTGGGTCTGAGTGATTCCTTAAAAGACGAACTTGCCAGAGGTATAATTCCAGACGACCTCGAGGCTCTAATGACTTTATATATTGGAATTGACTGAAGACTCAGGGAACGGAAGTTTGAGAAGAACACAGCAGATAATACGTCTAGGAAATACACCCCGTATCATTCCAATCTTCCTTCCCATTCTACCAGGAATGTCGATGAACCCATGGATGTCGCTGTGATTAGAGGGCCACTAAAGGCTGAAGAGAAAGCTTGACGCAAACTGCTGAACCTTTGTCTGTATTGTGCTGAAAAAGATCATGGCGTAAGGGATTGCCCATCTCTCCTTCGTCAAAAGAAGGGTAAGAGATTAAGTAATAGTCACACAGTGAATCTGGTTAACAATAGTTCACCCCATTTATCAATCCCTCTTTCATTACAGTGGGATCACCAGAAGACAAACGTACAGGCCGTAATTGACTCTGGAGCATCTGGGAATTTCATAGATTTAGTTTTTGTTGTTAAGCACAAAATACCACTAATAAAAAAGAGTGTTGCACTAGCCATTCGTTTGGTTGACGGTTCTTTTTTTAGTTCAGGTCCTATTTCACACCACACAGTTCCACTTACTGTTACCTCAGCTTATGGGCATACAGAACTGATGTCTTTTGATGTCCTGCCAAGTTCTGTCTACCCTATGATACTTGGTATTCAGTGGTTGTCTAAACATAATCCCACCATTTCCTGGACAGAAGCGACAGTAGTTTTTGATTCTCAGTTTTGTAAGCAATCTTGTACTGACTCTCATACACTTTGTCATATAACTGTAGACACACTACCAGATTGTTATAAGGAATATGCAGATGTTTTTGATAAAGCTGAGGCAGCCACACTTCCACCACACAGAAGTTATGATTGCCCTATTGATCTGATTCCTAATTGTTCCATTCCTTATGGTCACATATATCCTCTATCTCAGCCAGAATTGGTTCACCTCAAGGAATATTTAGATGAAAATCTGAAAAAAGTGTTTATACGACCATCTACTTCTTCAGCGGGCGCTGCTATGTTTTTTGTGAAAAACAAGGATGGCAGTTTACGCCCCATTATAGACTATAGACAACTGAATAAATGCACTAAGAAAAACAGATACCCCCTGCCTCTCATTCCTGAACTAATTGAACGCTTGCAAGGTGCCACCATCTACACCAAGCTTGATCTTAGAGGCGCTTACAATTTGATCAGGATGAGAACAGGGGATGAGTGGTTAACGGCTTTCCGTACGTTACGGACTATATGAATATACAGTGATGCCGTTTGGGCTATGTAACGCCCCAGCCACCTTCCAGTGTTTTATAAATGATGTTTTCCATGACCTTTTGGATGTCTGTATAGTTATCTATTTGGATGACATTCTTGTTTATTCAGACACTTATGCAAACCATCTATCACATGTAAAACAATTCCTATCTCGATTAAGGCATCATCATCTTTACGCCAAATTAGAGAAGTGTATATTTAACACCAACACCATATCCTTTTTGGGTTATTGTATCTCCCCCACTGGAATTACCATGGAAACCAGTAAAGTAGAAGCCATACTCAAATGGCCAGTACCCAGTTGAAAAAAAGATGTCCAGAGATTCCTTGGATTTGCGAATTTTTATAGAAAATTCATTCAAGATTTTTCACACATTGTCAGACCTTTAACTAGTCTAACTAGAAAACATATCAAGTTTTCATGGGATAGTAAAGCTGAAGATTCTTTTACTACCCTTAAGAACAAATTTACTTCAGCCCCTATACTGCAATTCCCAGATTCCAGTTGTCATTTTACGCTTGAGGTTGATGTTTCTGAATTTGCAATTGGGGCTGTTCTGTCCCAGAGGGTCTCCCAAAAAGAGCCTTTGCACCCAGTTTCATTCTATTCTCGTGTCATGAGTTCAGCTGAGATTAACTATGGCATTGGAGATAAAGAATTGCTTGCCATCAAATCTGCATTGGAATTCTGGAGGCATATCTTAGAAGGTACAAAATATCCCATTACTATCTATACCGACCATCGTAACTTGGAGTACTTGAAGACAAATAAGATCCTGACTTCTCGCCAAGTCCGTTGGAGCCTTTTCTTCTCACATTTTGATTATGTGCTCAATTACCGTCCAGGCTCAAAGAATCTCAATTCTGATACCCTCTCTCGTATACCTTCTAAACCACAAAATCATCTGGCTCCTGATGCTGTGATACCTGCGGATAGGATTATTTGTTTAACAAATGACTTTTTAGAAACACTAAAGCTGCAACAGAAGGAGGATTCTTTGACAAGGCACCTCAATTTAGATAAACACTCAGATGAGCTGTACTATCATCATAATCAACTTTATGTACCTTTGGCTCTTAGGAATCAGGTATTGGCAATGGCAGCAGCCCATGATTCAACATTAGCAGGTCATCCTGGGGTACATAGGACTCTTCATATTCTTTCAAGGAACTATTGGTGGCCCAAAATGTCTGATACAGTCAGTCATATCCAAACTTGTTTTCTTTGCACTACTAAAAAACATCAACATAAACGTCCCTATGGATATCTTCTTTCTCTTCGCATACCTGAAAGACCATGGGCGGACATTGCCATGGACTATATTGTTGATCTTCCACCTTACGCAAACTTTAACACTATATTAGTAGTGGTTGATCTTTTTTCTAAAATGGCCCATTTCTTGCCGCATAGAGGTCTACCTACAGCTTCTGAAACAGCTACCCTCTTCATAAATCATGTGGTTAAACTACATGGTTTACCAAATTCCATTACTACAGACAGAGGTTCACAGTTTACCTCCAGGTTTTGGAATCATCTTTGTCAATCCCTCCTTTCCTTATTCCATCGGAGGAATCCCCACCGTCCAGTTCCTTGATCCGCTGAGTGGCTCCTTGAGGGGGGTGTTCTGTCAGGGATTTCAACATTACAAGTCTGTCCCTTTAAATCTCACTCCTCTTACCCTATTTAAGGCCCCTCCTCTCTATGCTCCCTGCTTGGTAATTTGAATTCAGTTGTTCCTGAGACTCCTGCCTAAGAAACCTAGCCCTATTCCTCTGTTTAAGGTGAATTTCCTACCTGAGCTTGTTATATTCAGCTGAGTCCTGCTGTCCTCAGCTCCGCTGTGCTGGTTCATCTCATACAGTGTCAGCCATACTGGAACCAAAGATTCAGCTCAAGTTTCCAACTTCTGCAACTCCGGGTGTGTGACGTCACACCCGGCATCTCAGCGTCGTCTCAGCGCGTGTACCGCGCTCCCTCTCTCCTATATGGGTTACTCTCTACTAGCAGCTGCTGACACGCTGTACCCATACTGCAAGAGTTTGGTCTGTATATTTAACTTACTTCTGTCGGATAACTGCATGACGCCTTTGCCTGCATTCTAACTACCGCTACTTTAAATTACTGTTTGCTTACCTCATCTATATAAATACTTTGTCTGCCATACTCATCAAGAACTGTTACTGGATACTTCTTAAAAAATACTACCTCTGTTATCTGAAATACCGCTTCACCAAGTGACTGTTATTTACATAGGTTTGCCATATCATCTAATATCTGCATATCCCAGTATAACGTTATCAATCTGTATTTAACACCTCAGCTTCTGACCAGTTCTATAGTATTTATACTAACAAGACCTCTTGGACAAGGCATTGTTAACTGCCTCAACTAACACATATTGGGGTTATGTTTCAGCACAAACAACATTGTCTTTATACACACTCATTTCAAACCTCTTTAATTTTGTGTCCCATTTAATCTTCATTTGGGTTACACTCTCTGCCTTACACGCTACACTACTGGCAGCTTGTGTGTTTGAGTGTGTGTGACTTCTGCTTATATACTGCATGTGCCTGCTGTGTCTGTGTGACACTTCTGATATTGTTATTTATTTCTACCTTGGAGGAATATCTATCTTATTTATCACTAGATACCTCTCTAACATATTTATCTGTTGATATCTTTCTATCATAACTACTCTGGTTGCGTGACAGCTCCGTTATCACTCTGTACCCTACAGTAGTGACCCTCAGTTCAATTAGCATAACTGGATTCCTATAAGTTAAATCTGTGTGAATCCAAGGTTTGGTGTGAGGCTGAGTGGTCCTACAATAGTGGATACTAGGTACCAGAACTTTATCCATCACCTGTTCTAACATACAATACGTATCATTACACCTGTACACTTATCAACCACACCACACACACACATGCACACTCTTTCCCTCCTTTACAAAACACATCTACACTACACACACAGGCACACTCCTCCTGTACACAAATCATCCGCACCACACACACACATGCACACACTCTTCCTTCTGTATACAAGTCATCCACACCACACACAAACATGCAAACTCTCTTCCTCCTGTACACAATTTATTCACACCCAACACATGCATACTCTCTTTCTCCTCTACAAAAGTCATTCACACCACACACACATGCTCACACTCTTCTTCCTATATACAACTCATCCACACCACATACACATGCTCACACTCTTCCTCCTATACACAAGTCATCCGCACCACACACACATGCACACAGTCTTCCTCCTATACACAACTCATCCACACCACACACAAACATGCTTACACTCTTCCTCCTGTACACAAGTCATCTGCACCACACACACATGTACACATTTTTCCTCCTATACACAAGTAATCCGCACCACACACACATGCACGCACTCTTCCTCCTATACACAAGTCATCCACACCACACACACATGCACACACTCTTCCTCCTATACACAATTCATCCACACCACATATATGTACTCTTCCTCCTCTACACAGCTCATCCACACCACACACACATGCACACACTATTCCTCCTCTACACAACTCATCCACACCACACACACATGCACACACTCTTCCTTCTCTACACAAATCATGCACACCACACACACACATGCACACACTCTTCCTCGTGTACACAACTCATCCATACCACACATGCACACACTTTTCCTTCTATACACAACTTATTCACACCACACACACTTGCACACACTCTCTCCTGTACACAAGTTATCCACACCTCAAACATGCACTCTTTCTCCTCTACACAATTCATGCTCACCACACACATGCACACACTCTTCCTCTTCAAACACTGTATTGTGTCATGAATATTGTGGAAAGGTAGCAAGAAATAGAGTTTTTGGAACTTACTGTTCGCGTGGAGCGAAGTAATTAATTTTGCCGTTGTGGATAGAACCATCCAAACCACAATGCACACACTCTTCCTCCTCTACACAATGCATCCCCACCACACATATGCATACACTTTTGCTCCTGTACACAAATCATCACACCCCACCACACATACATGCACACGCTCTTTCTCCTCTACACAATGCATCCCCACCACACACATGCACACACTCTTCCTCCTTTACACAAATCAACCACACCACACACAGATAAACACACACTCTTCCTACTCTATACAAATCATCCCCATCGCACATATGCACTCTTCCTGATTTACACACACATGCACACTCTCTTCCTCCACTACACAAGTCATCCACACCACACAAAAACATGCACACTCTCTTCCTCCTCTACACAATTTATTCAAACCCAACACATGCACACTCTCTTCCTCCTCTACACAAGTCATCCACACAACACACACACACATGCTCACACTTTCCTCCTATACACAAGTCATCCACACCACACATACATGCATACTCTCTTCCTCCTATACACAAGTCATCCACACCACACACAGGCACACACTCTTCCTCTTTTACACAACTCATCCACACCACATACACACATGCACACACTCTTCCTCTTTTACACAACTCATCCACACCACACACACATGCATACACTCTTCCTCCTGTACACAAGTCATCCACACCACACATATGCACTCTTCCTCCTCTATTCAACTTTTCCACATCACACACAAATGCACGCACTCTTCCTCCTGTACACAAGTCATCCACATCACACACACAATGTCAGGGTTTCACCCTGCTTTCGTTTGTTATTTGCTGCTTGGTTGCCATTTTTACTCACCTGTCTCCCTCCTTGCCTGCTGCAGAGTGTGTAACGCTGCTTACTACACCCAGACTCCCTCTTATGGCCAAACTGGAGAACATCATTAGGTATTGTTAAATTTAGGTAAGCATGATGACGAGCTGAGATTGGCTTAAAACGTTGCTGTAATATGTGTGACCCATAAAGGTAATTTTAATACAAGGAGCTGGAAGATTTTTACTTTAAATATTGTGATTAAAATCAGCAGCAGAAAACTCTTGGATGATGGGATGAATGTGTTATCCTTTGTACCTACTGCAATGACTTTGATATATTGTCCTTATGAAATCTCAGAAAACAGTTAACGCGTAAAGACCATTATCAATCTGCTAACACAGTTAAAGGGACATAAAACCCAAAATGTTTCTTTCATGATTCAGATAGAGAATACGATTTTAAACAACTTTCCAGTTTACTTCTATTATTTAATATGCTTTCTTCTCTTGTTATCCTTCACTGAAAAGTTTATCTAGGCAACCTCAGGAGCAGCAGAGAACATAGGTTCTAGCTGTTGATTGGTGGCTGCATATATATATATATATATATATATATATATTGATTGTAATTGGTTTCATGTTCCTTTAAGGATGAACTATGGTTCAAACCTAGAAGCACTTTTGAACCAATCATTACTAACTTCAGCATCAAAACGTACATAAGGTTGCTTTCCTGGGATAATTTGCACACTGACACAACACCTTACAGGCCCAACTTTATACAGGGTGAAAGGGAAGTTATCAGGACTCTCAGTGATAATACAAGTATAGTGGTATACCCAATGACAAAAGCCCCTGACCCAGCTGAAGAGAAGCAGCCACAAAGCCTAATGCTTCCTCTGCTATGCTTTTTATGGTGTTCCTTGGATGATGAGATTTATTGGCTTTGCGCCAAACATATATTTTAAAATTTTGGCTGAAAAGTTCAACCTTTGTTTCATTAGGTCATAGCACATTTTCCCATATTATTTTGGGCGACTGTATAAATCTTTTGGCATTATTTAGATAGGCTTTGATGTTCCTTTTTGTAAGAAAGTTTTTTTTTGTCTTGCCAATCTAGCCCATAGCCCAGACATGTGCAGAATATGAGAGATGGTGATCACATGCAAGAAGTGCCTGTACCTGGTCACATGCAAGGAATTCCTGTAGCTCCATGAAGGCTAGATTACAAGTGGTGCGCTATGTAGCGCTTTCACTTGAGCTTTAAGACTGCCAGAATTACATTTTTTGCGTGCGAGAGTTAGTGCTCATATTACAAGTTGAAAGTAAAAATTGTGCATGCCAGTGAAACCCGACAGGTGTTAACTAAAGGACTTTGGATATCGTAACCACGTTAACTGATTCTCTCTAAAGACTTAAATGGAGCACCCTTTTAAAAAAAAAACACTAACATACCATTGAAGCATCCTGCAACTGGTCCCGCATCTATAACCTTGTAAACAGTACATGAATCATTTAAATTCTAATTGTTTGTTAGGAGTTAAAAATGGTCGCCAAGCTCCGCTTACCTATTGCGTGTATATTTTGGTATGTTAAGTTTCTCCAATCATGAATAAGTTTTCCTATTTGCACAAGCAGATTTGTGCATGTGCAATTTGAAATAGCTAACTGAAAAATATTGAATACTGCTAAACTGTCATACAAGAAAACAGCTAGTAGGACAAGAAGAAAGCTTTGGGCGGGGCTTGGTAGCCATTTTCAGCTGCTAACTAACAATGATTAAAAACATTCATCTCCTGGCTATTATTTTAAAGAATTACTTTTAAAATACTAAACAAATTAGTTTTTCATATTTTCATAACTTTTAGGGATCTGAATGATGAAATATTGCCCAAATGTATTACTTCATTGAGAAATGATAAGCATTTGAAAAGCAGCTTTTAAAGAGTCTTGTTTAACTACAGCTGTTCTATCAAGCGTTTAAAATATGGTTACGATAAATGTCCATTAGATGGCAGCAATAGATTTTTGTAGAAAAGGTTAGCTGTGTAGTGTGTGTACACACACAAAATTTGCATTCTACAGATTACATACCAAAAAGAAAATACATTTTCAGCCAGATTACGAGTGGAGTGCTAACAGTTACGCGCAAGCGAAAAGGGGTTTATCGCGCATTTGCGCACGTCCGTTTTTTTGCTCGTATTACAAGTTGATAGCAAACACTAGCACTTGAGCGCAATTGAAGTTAATGCTTGTCAGGATAGCGCGTCTTCAGAGCCCTGGTTAACTGTTTCACGAAACAAAAAAGTGTCACAAAACACATCAAAAATACATTACATAGTACAGTTACGCTCATAATAACAATATCTAATAAAACATTTAAAACAATATTGCAAAAAAAAGGTATAAGAGCTCAAAGATATGAGGTCTCAGGTGTTAGAAAAGAAAAAAGGCAGGTAATAGGCTTTAACATAAAGATACATACATATAGATGTCTAAATATGTATATGAATGTGTGTGTGTGTGTATATATATATATATATATATATATATATATATATATATATATATATATGTGTGTGTGTTTATATGTGTGTACTTGGGTATTTATTTATTTTTGTTAAAGTGTTATACTGTGTATTTACTGTAAATATTTTATATTCTTATGTTCTGCACATAGCAGAATAGGTTCTAAGTATTTTTAAACAGAAATTCATATATATATATATATATATATATATATATATATAGTGACATGCTAAAAGAACTAAACTGGCTTTCGCTGGAATCCAGACGCACCCTCCATCTTTCCTGCCTTGTGTTTAAGAGCCTTTCTGGGAAGCTCGCACCCTACCTGAGCAGAATGCTCCCCCCCTGGCTGTTCCCACCTCCCATAACCTCCGATCCAGTACCAGCACATTATTTAGTTTGCCTCCATACAAAAATAAAGCAGCTCAATCCTCCTTTTCCTACAGAGCACCACAATTATGGAATGACCTCCTGCACACTTTAAAACCTTCCCCAAGTCTAAAATCCTTTAAGAGATCCCTCTCTACATATCTCAAAACAGAATGCACCTGTCATTGTTGATTATATATTTCCTACCTGTTCTATGTTAAATTTTGCATATGTTATGTATTAATATTGTTTCTGTATTTTATTGTACCCTATTGTATCAATGCAATGTTTTGTGGACCCAGGACATACTTGAAAATGAGAGAAATCTCAATGTATCCTTCCTGGTAAAATATTTTATAAATAATAATATATATATATATATATTATATACAGTATATCTGTAATATATATATATATATATATATATATATATATATATATATATATATATATATATATATATATATAAAATCATCTATATAGGTATAAATATATATTTGTTCAAAAAAATATTCATATTTTCATGTTGGGTTAGTGCACTTGAGTGTGTGTGTGTCTGTGTGTATATATATATATATTTATATTTATATATACGTATAAATATATATATATATATATATATATATATATACACTGTATATACAGTATATATAAAGATATAAGTTCATTATTTTATCAATCAATTTCTAAACCATAATCAACCTTCTGAACAGATGGAAAACATGTTAATCCTTTTGCTGCCTCATCGCCAACTTCAGGTGACCACCTGCCTATTTCATCTCATCACTTTTATAAATGGAAATTAAAATGACCTAATCTTAAATTGTCACTCTCCCATTATGAACTAGCTTTAAATTTGCTAGGAACTTATCTCTTTCTTATATGCCATATTGTTATAATTCTCAATTACTATATACTATGTGATCATTTATATATTGCTTATTTCCTTGACAAAAAATCACAGTTGCCTTGATAATGAGTTTTGCGCTATAGAGGGTACATCTATTCCGCCGATCCACAACAACACCGCCACTGTAATAAATGTATTAACCCCTAAACCTCTGGCCTCCCACATCACCGCCACTAAATAAACCTATTAAACCCTAAACCGCCAGCCCCCCAAATCGCAAAAAAATAAATTAAACTATTAACCCCTAAACCTAACAACCCCCTAACTTTATATTAAAATTACAATTTCCCTATCTTAAAATAAATAAACTTACCTGTGAAATTAAAAAACCTAAGTTTAAACTATAAATTAACCTAACATAACTATTATACTAAAATTAAAATAACTACCAATTAAAAAAACTAAATAACACATTAAAAAAACCTAACACTACTAATTAAGTCTAAATTACAAAAAATACTAAATTACAAAAAATAACAAACTAAATTATCAAAAATAAAAACTATTACAGCTAATCTAATAGCCCTATAAAAATAACCCCCCCCCCCAAAAAAAAACCCTAGCCTACAATAAACTACCAATAGCCCTTAAAGGGCCTTTTGTAGGACATTGCCCTAAAGAAATCAGCTCTTTTACCTTGAAAAATATACAAAGACGCCCCCAACAGTAAAACCCACCACCCAACCAACCCCCCAAAATTAAAAACCTAACTCTAACAAAAACCTAAGCTACATATTGCCCTGAAAAGGGCATTAGTATGGGCATTGCCCTTAAAAGGGCATTCAGCTCTTTTGCATTGCCCTGAAAAGGGCATTCAGCCCTTTTACCTAAAGCCCAAAACCCTAATCTAAAAAAAAAAAAACCACACAAAATTTTTTTAAAAAACCTAACACTAACCCCCGAAGATTAGTGATGTCTCGAATTGTTCGCCGGTGAATAGTTCTCGGCGAACATAGCTTGTTCGCGTTCGCAACGCTGGGCGAACATATGCGATGTTCGATCCGCCCCCTATTCGTCATCATTGAGTAAACTTTGACCCTGTATCTAACAGTCTGCAGACACATTCCAGCCAATCAGCAGCAGACCCTCCCTCCCAGACCCTCCCAGCTCCTGGACAGCAGCCATTTTAGATTCATTCGGAAGCTGCTTTCTTAGTGAGAGGAGGGACAGTGTAGCTGCTGCTGATTTAATTTTTTTTTTCCTGTGTAATCTAATTGCAGTTGCCTGCCTGCCAGCGTGTGTGTCAGGCTCACAGCGTATACTGTGCCCACTTGCCCAGTGCCACCACTCATATCTGGTGTAACAGTAGTGTAAATTAAAAAAAAAAAAAACTTTTTTGACTGTGAAACATCAGTCTGCTAGTGTAATCTAATTGCAGTTGCCTGCCTGCCAGCGTGTGTGCCAGGCTCACAGCGTATACTGTGCCCACTTGCCCAGTGCCACCACTCATAGCTGGTGTAACAGTAGTGTAAATTTAAAAAAAAAAACTTTTTTGACTGTGAAACATCAGTCTGCTTGTGTAATCTAATTGCAGTTGCCTGCCTGCCAACGTGTGTGCCAGGCCCACTTGCCCAGTGCCACCACTCATACCTGATGTAACAGTAGTGTAAATTTAAAAAAAAAAAAAAATTTGACTGTGAAACATCAGTCTGCTAGTGTAATCTAATTGCAGTTGCCTGCCTGCCAGCGTGTGTGCCAGGCTCACAGCGTATACTGTGCCCAATTGCCCAGTGCCACCACTCATATCTGGTGTAACAGTAGTGTAAATTAAAAAAAAAAAACTTTTTTGACTGTGAAACATCAGTCTGCTTGTGTAATGTAATTGCAGTTGCCTGCCTGCCAGCGTGTGTGCCAGGCCCACTTGCCCAGTGCCCCCACTCATATCTGGTGTAACAGTAGTGTAAATTTAAAAAAAAAAAAACTTTTTTGACTGTGAAACATCAGTCTGCTAGTGTAATCTAATTGCAGTTGCCTGCCTGCCAGCGTGTGTGCCAGGCTCACAGCATATACTGTGCCCACTTGCCCAGTGCCACCACTCATATCTGGTGTAACAGTAGTGTAAATTTAAAAAAAAACTTTTTTGACTGTGAAACATCAGTCTGCTTGTGTAATGTAATTGCAGTTGCCTGCCTGCCAGCGTGTGTGCCAGGCCCACTTGCCCAGTGCCACCACTCATATCTGTTGTAACAGTAGTGTAAATTTAAAAAAAAAAAAAAACTTTTTTGACTGTGAAACATCAGTCTGCTTGTGTAATGTAATTGCAGTTGCCTGCCTGCCAGCGTGTGTGCCAGGCCCACTTACCCAGTGCCACCACTCATATCTGTTGTAACAGTAGTGTAAATTTAAAAAAAAAAAAAAGCTTTTTTGACTGTGAAACATCAGTCTGCTAGTGTAATCTAATTGCAATTGCCTGCCTGCCAGCGTGTGTGCCAGGCAAACAGCATATACTGTGCCCACTTGCCCAGTGCCACCACTCATATGTGGTGTAACAGTAGTGTAAATTTAACATTTGGCAGACGGACATTTGGCCGACAGACAGAAAGCTAAAGAATGTTCCGATTTCAGGGGGCAGATACGTTCCAGAGTGCTCTGTTCTAATCAGAGCCTCGGGCGCCGCAACTGCCTCTGGGAACCTTACCACGGGTCACAGACGCACATCTTGTAATTCTCTGTCTGTGAAATTATCTATCTATCAAATCTATCTATTTATCTATCAAATCTATCTATCGTATCTATCAAATGTATCTATTGATCTATCTATCTAATCTATGTATCTATCTATCTATCTATCTATCAAATCTATCTCGTGGCCGGACTGTTATCTGACAGCCACTTGTGTTTCGGCCATGCCATATACATATCCATGTCATATACACGTCCCCTGATAGGGGACGTAACAGGGATTAAACTGATCAGAATAGTACTACTTAACACACCACTCATATCTGGTGGCACAGTAGATTGCACGTGCAGTGCCCCAAATTTGAAGTAGGAGGACCGACCAAGCATCTTTTTCCATCTCCCGGTTCCTAAAATCCATGCCATATACACGTCCCCTGATAGGGGACGTAACAGGGATTAAACTGATAGGAATAGTACTACTTAACACACCTTATAATAACGCAGAGAGAGGCAACGCAGAGAGAGGAGTCTGAAGAAGAGGAGTCAGAGGAGGAAGGTGGCTTTGAGGAGGTGGAAGACCAAACACAGCAGGCGTCCCAGGGGGCTTGTTGTCACCTTTCGGGGACCCTTGGTGTTGTACATGGCTGGGTGGAGGAAGAGACCTTCAATGACATCAGTGAGGACAAGGAACGGGACATGGCTAGCTTGGTATCCAACCTTGTGCAAATGGGGAGTTTGCGGTTGTGCAAATGGACTGTTTGCGGTTGTTTGCGGTGCGTTAAAGGGACAGTCTAGGCCAAAATACACTTTCATGATTCAGATAGAGCATGTAATTTTAAACAATTTTCCAATTTACTTTTATCACCAATTTTGCTTTGTTCTCTTGGTATTCTTAGTTGAAAGCTTAACCTAGGAGGTTCATATGCTTATTTCTTATACCTTGAAGCCCACCTCTTTCAGATTGCAATTTAACAGTTTTTCACCACTAGAGGGTGTTAGTTCACGTATTTCATATAGATAACACTGTGCTCGTGCACAAGAAGTTATCTGGGAGCAGGCACTGATTGGCTAGACTGCAAGTCTGTCAAAAGAACTGAAAAAAGGGGCAGTTTGCAGAGGCTTAGATACAAGATAATCACAGAGGTTAAAAGTATATTATTATAAATGTGTTAGTTATGCAAAACTGGGAAATGGGTAATAAAGGGATTATCTATAAAACAATAAAAATTATGGTGTAGACTGTCCCTTTAAACAGGGAGTTTGGTCTGTCACTGTGAAGCGGGCGTAACCCTTACACTACCTGATCGATACAACATCATACCTGATGTTTTAAAGCACGTTATTCCAAACAATTTATGAATGTTAGGTGATTTATGCCCTTTATGGCTTAAAAACAGACTCTGCATCAACTATGTAATTTTCCATGGAAGTTTTGCCATGGATCCCCCTCCGGCATGCCACAGTCCAGGTGTTAGTCCCCTTGAAACAACTTTTCCATCACTATTGTGGCAATAAAGAGTCCCTGTGGGTTTTAAAATTCGCCTGCCTATTGAAGTCTATGGCGGTTCGCCCGTTCGCGAACAGTTGCGGAAATTCGTGTCCGCCGTTCGCGAACGCAAATTTTCACTACCGAAGATCCACTCACAGTTTCTGAAGTGCGAACATCCATCCTCATCAAGGCGGCGATAAGTCTTCATCCTGGCGGCATCTTCTATCTTCATCCCGGCGGCGCAGAGCGGATCCATCTTTGAAGACATCCGTCGCGGGGCATCCTCTTCATACAGTCACCGCCGTACACTGGATCTTTAATGCAAGGGAGCTTTTTCAAAATGGCATCCCTTGCATTCCTGTTGGCTGATATGATTCTTGAAATTCAAATCAGCCAATAGGATGGAAGCTACTGAAATCTTATTGGCTGTTCAAATCAGCCAATTGGATGAGAGCTACTGAAATTCTATTGTTTATTTGAATAGTAATCTTGTAATCCAGGTGTATGTAATTTATATCTGTATATTTCACACTTTGGAGCCTTTGTAACCGACACCAAAATAACGTTATTAACCCCTAATCTGCTGCTCCCGACATCGTTGCCTCTAATAAAAGTTATTAACATCTATTCCGCCACTCCACGACAACACCGCCACTATAATAAATGTATTAACCCCTAAACCTCTGGCCTCCCACATCACCACCACTAATAAACCTATTAGACCCTAAACCGCCAGCTCCCCAAATCGCAACTACCAATTAATAAAACTAAATTACACATTAAAAAAACCTAACACTACTAAAAAAATTTAAGTTTAAAATTACAAAAAATACTAAATTTCGAAAAATAACAAACTAAATTATCAAAAATTAAAACAATTGCACCTAATCTAATAGCCCTATAAAAATAAAAAAGTCTCCCAAAATAAAAAAAAACCCTAGCCTACAATAAACTACCAATAGCGCTTAAAGGGCCTTTTGTAGGACATTGCCCTAAAGAAATCAGCTCTTTTACCTTGAAAAATATACAAAGACCCCCCCAACAGTAAAACCCACCACCCAACCAACCCCTCCAAAATAAAAAACCTAACTCTAACAAAAACCTAAGCTACGTATTGCCCTGAAAAGGGCATTTGTATGGGCATCGCCCTTAAAAGGGCATTCAGCTCTTTTGCATTGCCCTGAAAAGGGCATTCAGTTCTTTTACCTAAGAGGATCATCTTTGAAGACATCCGGCGTGGAGCATCCTCTTCATACGGTTACCACCGTACACTGGATCTTTAATGCAAGGGAGCCTTTTCAAAATGGCGTCCCTTGCATTCCTGTTGACTGATTTGATTCTTGAAATTCAAATCAGCCAATAGGATGGGAGCTACTGAAATCTTATTGGCTGTTCAAATCAGCCAATTGGATGAGAGCTACTGAAATTCTATTGCTGATTTGAATAGTAATCTTGTAATCCAGGTGTATGTAATTTATATCTGTATGTTTCACACTTTGGAGCCTTTGTAACCACAATGTAAGAAGCAAAGGTCACGGAGACAAAATTGTACTGAACACTTTCTTTCCGGGGTAATTGACATGCCCTGCAGGGGGCAAGTAGTGATTGCCTGCTCACTGCAAGGACAGGTTCCCAAGTCCCAAATATTGTCCATCCTAACATTAGTACATCTGGCTCTATGTGATAAGTAGTGATAGAAGGGAGAGTGTGGGCATGAATAGATTAATAGCACCAGGTATCTTCTTTATACCCATTCCTTAAAAAGACATTGACCACCTCAAAATAATCCCCAAATTACCCCTGATGAGTAATTGCCGTCACCACCCAAGATTTTATATTGGGGCATCTAGTTCAGGCACTAAAGCACAATGATAGATTTGATTAAATGCTAGTTGAAAATAGTTTACAACAACATGTAAATTAATAGATATAATTAAATGCCATATTCATTATTATCAATTATTAAAAAATAAAAACGTTCATGGGCTTTGATCCTCAGAGGATGAAATAGAACAAAAAGCCTAAGGGCCAGATTACGAATGGAGCACAAATGTTTGCACGCAAGCGATAAGGGGTTGATCGCGGGTGTTTGTGCTTGTCAGGTTTACTGCTGGTATTACAAGTTGAAAGAAAATGCGATCACAAGCTCAATCGTGATTTACGCTACAATGATTCCCGTGTCCTCAGAGCTCTGGTTAACTGTTTCGCGAAACAAAAAAGTTGCACAATGCACATCAAAAAACATTACAAAGTATAGTTACACTCATAATAACACATTATAAAAATTATAAAAAAAATATTGCACACAAAAGTAATAAGGGCTCATAAATATGAGGTCTGAGGTGTTAGAAAAAAAAGGCAGGCAAAAGGCTTTAACATTGAGATACATACATATAAATGTCTAAAGATGTATATGTATGTATGTATATATATATATATATATATATATATATATATATATATTTATGTGTGTGTGTGTGTGTGTGTGTGTGTGTGCGTCTATAAATGTGTACATATGTATTTATATGTGTATATATGTATTTACAGACATATATACACATATAAACGCATAAATGCATATGTGCGCACATAAGACATATATATAAGTGCATTGAAGCCCTTTGCTGTCAAGTAGAGGAAAACATAAAAAATCATATTTATGCAATATTCATATTTAATAAAGTGATATACTGTGTATTTACTGTAAAAATTTCACATTTCAATGTTCTGCACATAGCACAACATGTTTTATGTGTTTATAGATATTCCTATATAAATCTATACATATTTATACCTATATATAATTATATATATATGTATATATATATATGTGTGTATATATAGTATATATATATATATATATATATATATACATATACACAGTATATATATTGTACAAAAAACATATATATATATATATATATATATATATATATATATATATATAGTATATATATAATTATTTATAAATAAATGGAACATATTCTGCTATGTGCAGAACATTGGAATGTGAAATATATATATTTTCATGTTGGGTTAGCACACTTGAGAATATGCCATCAGATTTGCACGAGAGTAAGTTCAGCTTATTCTAATTTCTGTTGTTTTTGTAGCGATGGACTCTTTATAGTTAGCAATTTATATACGCTAGACTATTTATAAATAGCTGGATAATTTAATATATTTTAAAATGTTTTCCCAGTTACAATTAGAGAGTATAATAAATATATATTATCTAATTAGATATTCAAGCATTCTAACTGTGAATATTTCTCATCAGAATTTAGAGGCAATATTATAGCTTAATTTATGGTTTTAATTTTATGTTTAGTTCTGTGTAGAGCAGATTTTTTTTTTATTGTTTATGTTGTTTTTCCATTTTGTAGACTGCAGCTGGCAAATACTATCTGGCCCTATTTATTTGTTTTTATTAGACAATATTTTATAAAAATCCATAGAAACATAGATATTGACGGCAGATAAGAGCCATAGGCCCAGCAAGTCTGCCCGATATTACCTAACAGTATAAACTTATCTAGTTTGTAGGACAGCCTTATGCTTGTCCCATGCATTTTTAAAGTCCCCCACAGTGTTTGTCACTACTACCTCTTGAGGAAGTTTATTCCATAAATCAATCAATCTTTCTGTAAAGAAGTGCTTCCTCAAATTACTCCTGAATCTACTTCCCTTTAGCTTGAGATCATGACCCCTTGTTCTTGAATTTTCCATTTTATGTAAAATACCCACAGCCTCAGTTTTACTAAGCCCTTTAACATACTTGAAAGTTGCTATCATATCACCTCTCTCCCTTCTCTCCTCTAAGCTATATAAGGACAATGCCCATTCAGGGCAATGGGTAATTTAGTTTTTTTAAGTTAGGTTTTTTTTATTTTAGGGGGTTGGGGTGGGGGGCTTGTAATGTTAGAAGGGTTAGTTGGGGGTTTCACCAAAATAGCACCAAAATAGCTGTTCGCTTTAGGGCACTGGTTTTCAAACCTTTCCTCAGGCCTCCCAAACAGGCCATATGTTTTTTTTTTACCTGCTCTTACCCAAGGTAATAAGGAAAACCTGGACCATTGGGAAGGCCTGAGGACAGGTTTGAAAACCAGTGCTTTAGGGCAATGCCCTACAAAAGGCCCTTTTAAGGGCTATTGGTAGTTGATTTTTAGAATAGGATTTTTGGGGTTGTTTTTTTTTCAAGGGGTATTAGAATAGGATTAAATTTCTTTATTTTTGGTCATTTGTTTTTATATTTTGTAGGGTTTTTTATTTTTATGTAATGTTGGGGGGGGGGGGGTTCTGTAATGTTAGGTTTTTTGTGTGTAATGTTAGGTTTTTATTTTTAAAGGTAAGATTAGGTTTTTATTTAATTTTACAAGAAAGTTTTTTTTATGTAGTTAGTATTTCTTTAGTAAATTTGGGTGTATTATAATTTGTGTTAAGTTAGGAGGTGTTAGGTTAGGGGGTTTTAGATCTTAGTTTATAACCTTACATTGTGGGGATGGCGGTTTAGGGGTTAATAGTGTGTTTAGGTACTTTGCAATGTGTGGGGCTGGCGGTATAGGGGTTAATAGTTTATTTAAGTACGGCGATGTGGTGGGATGGTGGTTTAGGGGTTAATAGTTCATTTAGGTACTTAGCGATGTGAGGGGGTGGTGGTTTATGGGTTAATAGTTTATTTATGGGTGTTAGTGTTCTTTGTAATGTATTTTTGAAGTGTTTTGTGCAACTTTTTAGTTTCGGAAACCAGTTAATCACAGCTCTTAGATCATGGAAAAGATTAAATTGTGAAACTCGATTGCGATAGCGCAAAACTGTTTGCGCCTCACTTGTAATCTAGCCCAGTTTCGGGTTCGCGCACGCGAAAAATTAGTTATCTTAACATACTTTATGTAAATATAAAATATTGAAAAAATATTAATGGTGTATATATATATATATATATACAGTATATATATATATATATATATATATATATATATATATATGTATATATATATGTATATATATTCTATGGATTTTTTTAGAATATTTTAGTACATCTATAATAATTATTTACATTACAGGTAGCCCTCAGTTTACGCCGGGGTTAGGTTCCAGAAGGAATGATTGTAAATCGAAACCGTTGTAAATTGAAACCCAGTTTATAATGTAAGTCAATGGGAAGTAAGGGAGTTAGGTTCCAGGCCCCTCTCAAAATTGTCATAAGTAACACCTAATACACTATTTTTAAAGCTTTGAAATTAAGACTTTAAATACTAAACAGCCTTATAAACCTAATAAAATAGATTGTATCATCATCAAACTAAGTTTAATGAACAAAAACATTTGCTAAACAGCACCTTATAAAATTATCACACAAACACAGACTGTATTATCATCAATCTAAGTTTAATGAACAAAAATATTTGCTAAACAGCACCTAATAAAATAATTACTCAACAGAATGTATCATCATCAAACTAAGTTTAATGAACAGAAAGGTTTTTGTTTACTTGCCTTTCTCTGCAAACAGTTCTCTGCATTGAGTCTGCAGCTTAGGGAAGTGGCTGCTAGATCTTGTTCCTTTGAAATCTGATCCATTGATCACATCTGGCTTGCTTGGTTTTGCCTGTCTTTGCTGCAACACAAGCAGACAGCTCCACCTACTGGCTATTTTAATGAATGCACTGCTTCTCAATGCTTTTCAATAGAAGTCAATGCTTTTCAATAGCAGTCACATGACTGGAAAAAAAAGGGCGTTATTCTGAAATGGCGCAAATTGAACTGTCGTAAACCGAGGGCCACCTGTAATTATTAACATTTTTCAATATTTTATATTTTATAAATACATAACGCACCTTAATATAACTCATGAAGGGTTAGCACACATGAAGAATTAGCATACTCCTGTTGGGTTTGCGCACATAAGTCTGATAGTCCACTAATTCTTCATGTGTGCTAGCCTGACATGAGTTATATTAAAGTACATTATGAATTTATTAAATAAAAAATATTAATATTTAATGTAAATAATTATTATAGATGCACTTAACTATTCTAAAAAATACATAGAATATATGTATATTTTACATTATCTATTATATTTATTAATCATTTTTAATATTTTCGATTTAATATTTACATAACGCACCTTAAGATAACTAATACTTTATGTGCTCTAACCAGACACTGCGTTAGAACTTAAATGTGCAACCCAAAGCATATTACGCATATTTTACATTCCAATGTTCTTCACATATTTTTTTTATTTTTAAATATATATTTCTATATTTATCTAATGATGTTATTGAAAAATATATATCTATACCTATATATTCCAAAACAGAGAAATACAGCGCTAGTAAATATAGATGTCCACTTTTAAATAACAGTACTGTCTCTCAAGTACAAGTCTCTCCAAAAACGTCAAATCACATGTGAAGGGTGGAGAGTAGATAAAAAGAAAGGTATATCTCACTCTCAGCCTAATCCCAGGTGAATAAAGGAGTCCACTTAGGCAAGGGAGATCCTTCAAGGAAAATCTAAAAGATACAATAAAGATTGTACAAAACAATTGGTTTATTTAGGATCCCTGTAAGCCCACACCCCTCACCCCCTCTATAATTTGTATAAAGAGGCCACACAAAGATCGTTTGGGAACAGGATTTGGACCTCTCTCCTGAAACGGTTAATCTTCTGTTGGGGAGGTGAGGACTACACCTGTAAGAAAAGAACGGGTGATCGGGTACTTGAGGGAAAAGGAGCTGAGATCCACAGTGGCTATATGCCACACAGAGCTTCATTCATACCTCATATAAGCTGAGGTTGTTACACGTAAGTGTTCAATTGGCTGCATTGTTTTGAATTATTTTCAAGTCACACAACATACTACACTAGGAAGGCCTTTTTTGCTGTGCACCCTTCCCTCTTCTGTTTTAGCTATACCTATATATCTATATAAATAAATATATAGGTTTAGGCAAAGATAGATATATATAGAAAAATGTATTTAAAATAAAAATAACACTTTCCTGTATGTGAAATATTTACAGTAAATACACAGTAAAACACATTATATTATTATATTATTTTTGAATTATTATTTACATACAAACATACAAACAAACATATATATACTGTGTATATATATATATATATATATATATATATATATATATATATATATATATATATATATATTACTGCCCTTTGCGGTCAAATACATGGTCATATACCATATACCTTTGAACCCTTATAAATATCTTTTATTAGTATTTATAGGAATAATTGTTATGACTTAGGCCTAGATTTGGAGTTTGGCGTTAGCCGTGAAAACCAGCGTTAGAGGCTCCTAACGCTGGTTTTAGGCTACCTCCGGTATTTGGAGTCACTCAAAATAGGGTCTAACGCTCACTTTTCAGCCGCGACTTTTCCATACCGCAGATCCCGTTACGTAAATTGCGTATATCTTTTCAATGGGATCTTTCTAACTCCGGTATTTAGAGTCGTATCTGAAGTGAGCGTTAGACATCTAACGACAAAACTCCAGCTGCAGGAAAAAAGTCAGTAGTTAAGAGCTTTCTGGGCTAACGCCGGTTTATAAAGCTCTTAACTACTGTGCTCTAAAGTACACTAACACCCATAAACTACCTATGTACCCCTTAACCGAGGTCCCCCCACATCGCCGCCACTCGATTAAATTTTTTTAACCCCTAATCTGCCGACCGCCACCTACGTTATCCTTATGTACCCCTAATCTGCTGCCCCTAACACCGCCGACCCCTATATTATATTTAGTAACCCCTAACCTGCCCCCCACAACGTCGCCGCCAGCTACCTACACTTATTAACCCCTAATCTGCCGACCGCAAAGCGCCGCCACCTACGTTATCCTTATGTACCCCTAATCTGCTGCCCCTAACACCGCCGACCCCTATATTATATTTATTAACCCCTAATCTGCCCCCCACAACGTCGCCTCCACCTGCCTACACTTATTAACCCCTAATCTGCCGAGCGGACCTGAGCGCTACTATAATAAAGTTATTAACCCCTAATCCTCCTCACTAACCCTATAATAAATAGTATTAACCCCTAATCTGCCCTCCCTAACATCGCCGACACCTAACTTCAATTATTAACCCCTAATCTGCCGATCATGGACATCTTCAGCCCCCCGCTTGGGCTTGGATCAGGACATCGGAGGAGCTCTTCAGGACCGATCGGTGAACCTGGTATGGTGAAGACAAGGTAGGAAGATCTTCAGGGGCTTAGTGTTAGGTTTATTTAAGGGGGGTTTGGGTTAGATTAGGGGTATGTGGGTGGTGGGTTGTAATGTTGGGGGGGGTATTGTATGTTTTTTTTACAGGCAAAAGAGCTGAACTTCTTGGGGCATGCCCCGCAAAGGGCCCTGTTCAGGGCTGGTAAGGTAAAAGAGCTTTTATCTTTAGTAATTTAGAATAGGGTAGGGCATTTTTTATTTTGGGGGGCTTTGTTGTTTTATTAGGGGGCTTAGAGTAGGTGTAATTAGTTTAAAATTGTTGTAATATTTTTCTTATGTTTGTAGATATTTTTTTATTTTTTGTAACAGTTCTTTTTTATTTTTTGTACTTTAGTTAGTTTATTTCATTGTAGTTATTTGTAGGTATTGTATTTAATTAATGTATTGATAGTGTAGTGTTAGGTTTAATTGTAGGTATTTTATTTAATTAATTTAATGATAGTATAGTGTTAGGTTTAATTGTAACTTAGGTTAGGATTTATTTGACAGGTAATTTTGTAATTATTTTAACTAGGTAACTATTAAATAGTTCTTAACTATTTAATAGCTATTGTACCTGGTTAAAATAATTACAAAGTTGCCTGTAAAATAAATATTAATCCTAAAATAGCTACAATGTAATTATAATTTATATTGTAGCTATATTAGGATTTATTTTACAGGTAAGTATTTAGCTTTAAATAGGAATAATTTATTTAATAAGAGTTAATTAATTTCGTTAGATGTAAATTATATTTAACTTAGGGGGTGTTAGTGTTAGGGTTAGACTTAGCTTTAGTGGTTAATACATTTATTAGAATAGCGGTGAGCTCCGGTCGGCAGATTAGGGGTTAATAATTGAAGTTAGGTGTCGGCGATGTTAGGGAGGGCAGATTAGGGGTTAATACTATTTATTATAGGGTTAGTGAGGAGGATTGGGGTTAATAACTTTATTATAGTAGCGCTCAGGTCCGCTCAGCAGATTAGGGGTTAATAAGTGTAGGCAGGTGGAGGCGACGTTGTGGGGGCAGATTAGGGGTTAATAAATATAATATAGGGGTCGGCGATGTTAGGGCAGCAGATTAGGGGTACATAGGGATAATGTAAGTAGCGGCGGTTTACGGAGCGGCAGATTAGGGGTTAATAATAATATGCAGGGGTCAGCGATAGCGGGGGCGGTAGATTAGGGGTTAATAAGTGTAAGGTTAGGGGTGTTTAGACTCGGGGTACATGTTAGGGTGTTAGGTGCAGACGTAGGAAGTGTTTCCCCATAGCAAACAATGGGGCTGCGTTAGGAGCTGAACGCGGCTTTTTTGCAGGTGGTAGGTTTTTTTTTCAGCTCAAACAGCCCCATTTTTTTCTATGGGAGAATCGTGCACAAGCACGTTTTTGAGGCTGGCCGCTTGCGTAAGCAACTCTGGTATCGAGAGTTGAAGCTGCGTTAAAAATGCTCTACGCTCCTTTTTTGGAGCCTAACGCAGCCATTCTGTGGACTCTCAATACCAGAGTTATTTTTATGGTGCGGCCAGAAAAAAGCCGGCGTTAGCTACGCGGGTCATTACCGACAAAACTCCAAATCTAGGCCTAAGTGTTTATATAAGTGTAACTGATTATTTTAATGTATTTATGTTGGTACAACTTTTATTTTAGCACTAACCCTTTACATGAGGTCTTCAGTTGTACTAACTCAACACGCGTTAAATTTGATTGCGCTCAAGCAAACAAGTAATACATTTGCAAAAACTCACATTTCAATATTGTGCACACTAAAGTTAGCATGCTACGTCTAGTCTATCCCTATATATTTCTTTTTTTTATTGTGAGGTCACTTTTGGACCTCCAACATAGTTAACAGGACAGATAATAGGAGAATTATAATCATATAAGGCCACTTTTGGACCTTCAGAAAATATATCAACTATAGATATAACAGATATATATGAATACAGCTTGTACAGTATATATAAACACATCTCAATATGTACCTTATAAATAGTATATTTAGGGTTATTCCATGTGTCTGTATGAATAAAGAGAAGTTAAAGAGATGTTTAAATAGTAAGTGTATATGCTCTCTATGAAGGGGCTTCTGAGCAAATCAAGAAGGCTCCTATGTAAGATGAGGTTCCTCTATCAAAAGGACTGTAAGTAATAGTTATCCAAATGTTTTCACAAATTACCAAGGGGGAAGAAGCGGCCTCTAACACTGCTATTAACCAGGCTCTACAGACATTGTTTGGATATAATGAGTGAGCAACTTAAAATGGGGAAATGGTAAACTGTGGTACGGTTAAATGCTGCTGACATATGGTCCTGGAGATATAGACCCTACCAGTCCCACAGTTGCAGAGGGAAAAATATAAGTATGAGGGTTGCCTGATAAACCTTAAATATTATTACAATCAAAACCTTGTTAGGACCACTCTACCAGTAACTACCCTCTAGAGATGCCATACATAGACACACATAATATATAAACATTTGGAGCAAAATGAGCTCTGATAGAGGGCTAGAGTTACAATACTTTATACACCAAAAAAGAAAATATGTGAATATTAAGCAGGTATAAAAAAATCACAATGGTGTCTTAAGCACTATATGACAGTTTACATTATAACTAAAAGTTAGATGCAGAAGGCTAACATGCTTTATGAGGACTAGTAAATATAGGTGTGGGCTATGTAAAAACATGACATTAAAATTTAACTATGTAAGGGATGAGATTTCAGTCCCTGTGAATTCAGCCAACTCCCACCTTCTGACAAAACTGAGAGGCAGGGATCCTATTTGTCCGGCAGGCCAAACTGTCTCTTCCACCCCAGTAGTGTTGGACAGCTTCTCTCCACTGATAAGTGAAGAGCACTCAGCACAGGGAATAAGATACGGAATATACAGTTTTCATAGTGGGAGTCTTTAGTGTATTAAATCCTGTTTTCTTCTCTCGTCTCAACTGAGAGAATGGTTGCCAGTAAGTCACCCTGATCTGCATTCTAAATGTATTGCTCGCCTTGTAAGCAGCATTAGGTATTTCCGTTTGTTCTGTAGTGATTGATAGCCTCACCACGGACATCGGCACTGTCTTCTTCCATGCGGTAAAACAGGCAGTGGTCTCAACTCTATTAATCAAGCCCCCTGTGGACTATACTCTCCCGCTTCTGTATATACGCCTTGGACTAAGGTCATCTCAATATCTTGGTGTCTGGTTATGGAGCAATCCTCTATTTCTTCCCTCATGTCTGCTGCACTTACTGGGGTTGCAGTCTTGAGCTAGGAAATTGTGTACACTATCCCACTCTATTATAAAACAATACAAAAGGCGCATAAAGTGATCGTTCAGCAGTCGGGATACTGTAGTTACTAGCACTTTGCTATTAGGCTCCATAATGTTACTGTGGGAGTGGGAGTGGGAGTTTTCTCCGAAATTGCTCTAAAGTTCCTTCTCAGACTGATCAGGCACGAAGAATATTTAGCCTATTAATGTCCAAATCTCACTGTACTTTGAAGCCCAGAAATCTGTGGTGGGGATATGTGCGGCAGCCTTAGCCACGCAGCACTGTAATAAACACTGCGTTCTAGACCTAGATGCTGATAGCTGCCTGAGGCTTTCCCAAAGAGCATAGGACAGATCCACGATGGAGAAATCCGCTCTTGAGGCCGGTCAGTAATATATACGCCACTCCTGCTTTCAGTTGTGTAGATGACACTGCACTAAAGTTAAATTTTTATAGAAAATATCTTATAAATCTAAGCTAGTGTCAAGAGCTTCATGAAAACGTGTCCTGCTGCTTCAGGAGTTGTCTCTGCCCTCCTAGTCTATCCCTATATTAGTGCAGTGAATTGGTAAATATTAGTTAAACTTATGAATTAAATCAGATTAACTTCTCTGATGAAGCACACAGTTTAGCATGTGTAACATACTAGAAGAACATGAGTGAATGGCATCAATAATTTGTACATAATAAATAATTTGGGGTTTTACACACTGGGTGTTTCTTTTATTCATTCCCCTTAAATGGAAACTGCATGAAAGATTTGTATGATGAGGGTGGTTTGTACCTAAGAATTAGAAGAGTGAGTCAGGTTACCGAAACCTGGATCTGCCTGAGCAGTGGCCTCACTGAATACAGAGGGCAAGATGCAACAGGTGATTTCTTACAAAGTAGTCAACATGCAATATAGATAAAACATCTTACATACTAAATTATCACTACTCTTTGTTAGTTTGTATTAATTTGCTGACTTACTATAACTAATACTAAAAATTAGAGACTGTCTCAGTATAAAGATGTATAATATATACGTATTTTTATATACATATATATATAGTATCTCACAAAAGTGAGAACACCCCTCATATTTTATTATATCTTTTCATGTGACAACACTGAAGAAATGACACTGTGCTACAATGTAAAGTAGTGAGTGTACAGCCTGTATAACAGTGTAAATTTGCTGTCCCCTCAAAATAACTCAACACACAGTCACTAATGTCTAAACCGTTGGGAACAGAAGTGAGTACACTCCTAAGTGGAAATGTCCAAATTGTGTCCAATTAGCCATTTTCCCTATCCAGTGTCATGTGACTCGTTAGTGTTGCAAGGTCTCAGGTGTAAATGTGAGCAGGTGTGTTAAATTTGGTGTTATCGCTCTCACACTCTCTCATACTGGTCACTGGAAGTTCAACATGGCACCTCATGGCAAAGAACTCTCTCAGGATCTGAAAATAATAATTGGTCCTCTACATAAAGATGGCCTAGGCTATAAGAAGATTTCCAAGACCCTGAAACTGAGCTGCAGCACGGTGGGCAAGACCATACAGCGGTTTCACAGGACAGGTTCCACTCAGAACAAGCCTCACCATGGTCGACCAAAGAAGTTGAGTGCACATGCTCAACGTCATATCCAGAGGTTGTCTTTGGCAAATAGACATATGAGTGCTGCCAGCATTGCTGCAGAGGTTGAAGGGGTGGGGGCTCAGCCTGTCAGTGCTCAGACCATACGCACACTGCATCAAATTTGTCTGCATGGCTGTCGTCCCAGAAGGAAGCCTTTTCTAAAGATGATGCACAAGAAAGCCTGCAAACAGTTTGCTGAAGACAAGCAGACTAAGGACATGGATTACTGGAACCATGTCCTGTGGTCCGATGAGACCAAGATAAACTTATTTGTTTTAGATGCTGTCAAGCGTGTGTGGCGGCAACCAGGTGAGGCCTACAAAGACAAGTGTGTCTTGCCTACAGTCAAGCATGGTGGTGGGAGTGTCATGGTCTGGGCCTGCATGAGTGCTGCCGGCACTGGAGAGCTACAGTTCATTGAGGTAACCATGAATGCCAACATATACTATGACATACTGAAGCAGAGCATGATCCCCTCCCTTGGGAGACTGAGCTGCAGGGCAGTATTCCAACATGATAAGGACCCCAAACACACCTCCAAGATGACTACTGCCTTGCTAAAGAAGCTGAGGGTAAAAGTGATGGACTGGCCAAGCTTGTCTCCAGACCTAAACCCTATTGAGCATCTGTGGGGCATCCTCAAACGGAAGGTGGGGAGCGCAAGTTCTCTAACATCCACCAGCTCTGTGATGTCATCATTGAGGAGTGGAAGAGGACTTCAGTGGCAACCTGAGAAGCTCTGGTGAACTCCAAACCCAAGAGGGTTAAGGCAGTGCTGGAAAATAATGGTGGCCACACAAAATATTGACACTTTGGGCCCAATTTGGATATTTCCACTTACTTTTGTTGCCAACAGTTTAGACATTAATGGCTGTGTGTTGAGCTATTTTGAGGCGAATTAACACTGTTATACAGGCTGTACACTCACTACTTTACATTGTAGCAAAGTGCCATTTCTTCAGTGTTGTCACATGAAAAGATATAATAAAATATTTACAAAAATGTAAAGGGGTGTACTCACTTTTGTGATATACTGTACTGTATATATATATATATATATATATATATATATAGTAGCTATGGCTATGCACTTACTATTTATTTGTTTTCTTTAAATTACATGATGCATTCATATGGATATTCATTTTTTGATAACAAAATTAATGTCTGTGTTTTGTTAATAAATTTGCATTGGTAACAAAACAAATGCACATGCCTAGTTTCCATGGTCAAGCAGCTTTACCAGGGTTTGGGATTGGTCCTTTAAGTTCCAGTGAAGGATCATCTTAATACTACTGGATACAAACACCCTTTACACAATTGGGGACTTCTAAATCTGTGGTAACAGTTTGGGGAAAGTCCTTTCCCGCTTCAGCATGACTGTCCCCCTGTGATAAAGCGAGGTCATGAAGACATACTTCGACCAGTTTGATGTGGAGGAACTCGAGTAGCCTACACAGAGCCCTTAAGCCTCCTGAGCACCTTTGGGATGAATTGGAACATTGATTGTGAACCAGACCATCTCGTACAATATCAGTGCCTTACCTCACAAATGTTCTTTTGGCTGAAAGGGCACAAATTCCCAGACACACAATATAAACAACAACAAAATATACAAGCACAAATATACTCTCTGTAGATGTTGTAACAAGAATATTGTGCATACAGATAAGAACAATACTCCCTTTCAAACGAACCGCTGCCTTCCCAAAAGACCTGTTACATAGACTTGGCCAGGGAGACTTTTTAACTCAACATAGTACCTCTGTATATTGACACAAATCTCTAATCCAAAGCAATCTTCTATTAACTCATTTATTTCAGACCAAAAAGATTATAATAGTTTTTGGTTGGAAATAAATTAGTTAAAAGATGATTGGTTGGAAATTTGCTTTCCAGTTTTGATTAAACACGGGAAGGTGGATTGTAGAATTTCTGTATTTAAACCGTTGAAGTCAGCGACAGTGACACCGCTCTTTTAATGTATTTAGTGCTCTTGAAAAAGAGCACTAAAAGACCCCCTGGGCTTGCGCCTCCTATATCTACACACTCCAAAATATTGTGGAAATCCCTCCCAGTATAGCTGCAGGTGTTATAGCCTAAATGGGGTGCTAACTTCATATTAATGCCCATGGATTTGCAATGGAATGTCTAACAAGCTTTTATAGGTGTGATGGTGTTCACATACTTTTGGCTATATAATTTATATTAAAAAAAAAATACAAATATAAATCAGCGACACATTAAAATGTCACCTAATAAATTGCCAAACAGAATAATGGTTTGTGTCTTGGATTTACATACACGTATAAAAATAGACCTTTCTATTTTCACAGGTACAGCTATCCTTATGGTTCATAATTCTGCACATATTCCTATGTTTACTGTCCCTTGAATAATGATTTTTATCTGACTATAATGTAAATATTTGTAGAACCAAAATAAATACAAACAATGTTACAGCATGAATACTGGGAAACCTAAAGAAACTACATAGTATCTAATTTATCTGTTTTCCAACTCATAATGTCTAACATATGAAAATAATTGTGTAGGAAAAGAAGGTGATGATTATTACTACTAATTTCAGGATCCATACTACATAAATAAGAAAGAACTCCAGAATAACATTTAAAGGGATTTAAAGGGACAGTTAAAGGGATATTAGATGATTTAGATAGAGCATGGAATTTTAAGCAACTTTCTCATTTAATCCTATTATCTATTATTCTTTGTTCTCTTGGTATCTTTATTTGAAAAGCAGGAATTTAAGCTTAGGAGCCAGCCCATTTTTTTGTTCAGCACCTGGGTAGCACTTGCTGATTGGTGTAGCCAATGTAGCCACCAATCAGCAAGCGCTAACCAGCGTTCTGAACCAAAAATGGGCCGGCTCCTAAGCTTAAATTATTGCTTTTTCAAATAAAGATACCAAGAGAACAAAGAAAAAATTATAATAGAAGTAAATTATAAAGTTGCTTAAAATTGCATGCTCTATCTGAATCATGAAAGAAAAAAATTGTGTTTAATATCCCTTTGATAATGATATATTATTGGTATCTCTTCTTTCTGAAATTGATAAAAGAATGTGTTTCTTCATACACTATAAATATACCAGCTACTGGATAGTAAATTCAATTTGGAGGATGGAATTTGTCAAAGGCACATTAAACACCTTTTGCTTTTGTGCTTTCCCTATATTCTCTACACAGACCTAAAAGACAATTCTGTTACCTAGGTTTTTTTCAAAATCAGGATCTGGTTTAGTAACTTGCTGCATTTTGAAGAAAACCTAGGTTACAGAATGTAATTTTTGGCCTTCCTAGGGACAGTGGGACACAGGGACGTAACTATAGGGGTCTCAGAGGTCTCAGATTAGACTGAGCCTGCACTTCTATAGGGGCCCACCAGGCTCTGAAATCAGTAGTGGAGTCTCTACAAGAGAGGGCTCACAGTATAGTGTTTGCATTTGCCTTCACAAATATACTGGAAGGGTTTCCAATATTGCACAGTGTTGCTATATAGAAAAACCTGGTGTATATCTGGCATGGAATAACCAAATAGAAATAATTATTCAAAATCACAAAGAAGCAGCTATTTCTTCTTTCTTTTCCTTATTGCAAACAGTAAGAAAGGGCACTGTTGGGTTGTAGGGCCACACACAACCTTTGCCCAGGACCCAGTGAAGTCAAGTTACTCCTCTGGTGGAACAAGCACAGTTTTCACACAAATGCAAGAGGTGTTGAATGTTTCTATAACAATTTATTAAGGTCTGGATTAGACTGCCATAATGAATTAGAGCCTCTCATCCACCGTACCCACAAGGGGAGGCACAACTAGTAGTGAATATAAGGGATATAAAACATCAAGAAGAGATCCTCTCGAAGGCAGCTAATGAAAATAACACTCATCAGAGAAAGGAGACACATCCAAACATCTGGAGGAAAAATATCTGGCTATACTACCATCCAATAGTGGCATTGCTGACTGATTATTAAAGCCAAACAGTCTTTACTGTATGTTATTACACTACTTTTATAGATTGTGATTGATAGTTTATCCTCTGCATCTAAGACACACATTTGCTGCAAGAAGTAAAAAAAATGCCTGTACTTTCTTTACAGTTTTTGGTCTTTGTTGACAATATTCACAGGAAAGGCAACATATTTAGTATCAACATAGACTTCCAAACAGTTTATTATTCCAATAATATGACTGTCTTGCAGGGATATTTTAGAAAAGGTTGTATAAACAAAACATCTCACAAACTTGCCAAAATAAGCTCTTTTGTATTCAATACAAATGCCAACCATAAAAAAACAGTACAGATCATTTGCTGTAATAAAGTCTGCCTGGGTGGCACATAAGTATTGTATATTATGCCTGCATGACTGCATTTGTAGCTCACACAAGATATTGTTGGATTATAAATCACAATATTCACCATCCTAGAACAGAGAACTGGCATTAAACAATTGAGGACACCGTGGACACTTTTCGGCAATTTAGCTATCTTTACAACAAAGTCATCAAGTGGCATCAAAGACAAAGATCATGTCACTAAATTTCCTTTGCAGCAACACAAAATGAGTTTCTTTTGCTGTTTTTATTTTGTTCTGTTTTGTTAATAAGACTTAAAGGGACATGTAACCCAAAATTTTTCTTTCATGATTCAGACAGAGAATACAATTTTAAACACTCTAATTTACTTCTATAATCTAATTTGCTTCATTCTTTAGAAATCCTTTGTTGAAGATATACCAATGCACATAGATGAGCCAATCACACAAGCCATCTATATGCAGCCAGCAATTAGCTGCTACTAAGTCTATTTAGATATGCTTTTAAACAAATGATATCAAGAGAATGAAGCAAATTAGATAATAGAAGTAAATTGGAAAAAGTTGTTTAAAATTGCATGTTCTTTCTAAATCATGAAAGATAAAATGTGGGTTTCATGTCTCTTTAAGTTTTGCACTTTTACTTTAGAAAAAGTTCTCCACTTATGAATATTCTGCACCACAACACATACAAACATGCATAATAAGGTTTAATACTCCCTACCATTCTGCCTATGTTTAAGCACTACAGCTAAGCAGGAAATGGTGCATGGTAAATATGTCAGCATCAGTTATTTATGCAGGATTCAGATAGAATAACACTTTTTGACATGTACAGTATACTGATGTTTACTTTTTAAATTGCTACTGTTTTTTGTTTTTTTTTCTAGATGGAAAAAAACATATATATATACTACACATATGCATCATATTCTTAGGTTACTTATTACACAGTTACCTGTTTATATGAAATCTATATAGCCAAATCCTAGAAAATATTTATAAATATTTTAGGGATATAAATGTTCAACAAATAATTTGTTCTAATTAGTTAAATGGGAATGGGTTAAATAGATAATTAAAGTCAGCTCTAGAGAATTAAAGCACTGCCAGTTCTAAGCTGAATACAGGCTAGTGAGCCAATTATGAGCATCATACCTGGGTAGCCAGATATCACTGGCTGTGTTCAGCTCAGAGCTTAAAGAGACATGAACCCAAACTTTTTCTTTCATGATTCAGATAAAGAATACAATTTTAAACAACATTCCAATTTACTTCTATTATCTAATTTGCTTCATTCTTTAGATATCCTTTGTTGAAGAACGGCAATGCACATGGGTGAGCCAATCACATGAGGCATCTATGTGCAGCCACCAATCAGCAGCTACTGAGCCTATTTAGATATACTTTTTAACAAAGGATATTAAGAGAATGAAGCAAATTAGATAACAGAAGTAAATTAGAAAGTTTAAAATTGCATGTACTTTCTAAATCATGAAAGAAAAAGAATTGGGTTTCATGTCTCTTTTAGTGCAATGTTGCTCTGGAACTAACTTTAACTATGTATTTATCCCCCTGCAGAAACTGAATACATAGGGGGCGATTTATCAAGCTGAGGTGGACAGGGGCGCATATACGCGCCCCTGTCCACCGCAGCTCACCTCTGGCGGTCTGAATTCTCCTGGAGGAATTCAGCATTGCACACGAGCGCTATTTTGCGATCTCGTGCAATCCTGCCCCCTGCACACGCGCAGCCAATCACGTGCGGGCAGGAGCTGTCAATCTCCCTGGTCAGAAAAGACTGGGGACATTGAATTTCGCCAAACAAGAGGTAGCGAAGAGGTTAGCAAGGTTCTCGTGTGAGAACCTGCAACCATAGGGGCTCAAAGGCTGGCAAAAGCCTTTGATAAATCGACCCCATAGTTCTCTGAAAGCAATGGTGCAATAACAAAATGCTGTAATACATTTAAAAAAATACTATTGCCCTTTAATGTCCCATTGTCGCATTAATAGCTTTTCAGATCTATTTCTTATACTGTTTAGTTATTCATCACTGATAATTGAACAAACTTATGAGTACAAATGTAATTAACATTCTTTATTTGAGTATAAATGTATACCATTTTAGGAATGCCTAAAGACAGCAGTAAACAAAACAGTCTATCTCTGTTTTTTCATATAAGAAAATCTGAAAGGGGCCTTTTCAAATGTTCCAAAAACATTTGCTTGTTGACTTTGGCTTAAACAAAAGTACATTGGAAACAATATAAAATGTACTTTTGGACCAGGTTCTACATTCACTTGAAATACCTCAGCCTAAAGTACAGAGTGAAAAAAATATGGTAACATTTGGGCCAGGACAAACTTAAAATCATTCTCCTTTTTTCCTTTCAAGACACTGTCCCGAAAGGGCCTGCAAAACTAGATTTTCTGCCTAAGTAAATAGTACAAATCATTTGCAGCTCCCCACTGCACAGTGTCATCCATCTCTGCAGTTAATATGAACTAGGTCAACAGGAGAATAGATGAGTGCTGTGAAATGTCATTATTCATACAGTAGCAGACTCTCATAGACAGTTAGGGCCTGTACTGGAGAATGCCTACTGTTTAAAGACAGAGTGATTCACAGGCAATCTTCACAAGGCAGAGATGTCTCAGAGTCACTAAGTGCCACATAGTAAATTAAAATATCTGAGGAGATATTTTTTTTTTTTAAATATTTGTTTTATTGAGGTTTTAAAAACAATTACAAAGCAGATGGAATTTGCCATGACTCAAAAAATACAAGGGTAAGTACAATTCTCACAGCGTAGAAATGGTGCATGATTATAACTTTATACAAATAATAAATAGGTACATTTAATTGAAACCTCTCTTTTTATATTAATATAGACCTTCTAAAGTATTAATAGGCCACTTTTGGACCTGTATGCCACAATACATTTTTAATGGAGGCAAATTAGCTTGGTCTAAAGCCACTTCTGGGCTTGGTAATGTGAAAAACAAGATTTGATATATAATGAGAACAATTAGTTTAACATCACTTGTATAATGTAAAAGATAATATTACATAAATGTCAGTTTCACTTATACAGAGAAGTCATTTCTAAATATTTAACCAATAATAAGATATATAAAACATCACATACAATAGAAGAACCTTTAGGGATGGACTATAGAGAGCTATGTGTCTGGCTAGAGGGAGAGTGAAACGGTTATCAGTGGAGTGGTGACATTAACCATTTAAAGATGTACTAAAGCCCCACTGTGTATTGCATCTACAATTTAGATACAATAGGGATATTAAATATTTGCACTGATGATCCTTATCTACAAGTAGCAAATGTAGTAACACAAATTATGCCCATCTATGTACTACGGGACTAATATTGCTAAGCAAAGTACACAGGTATAAGGGATTAAATGCCCTACTTCTCCTGAGTACCTGCTCGTAACATAACTAAGTAATAACTTAACACTTAACTTAACAGTTGAACTTTAATAACTTTGTCAAATAAAACTCGACACATTAGGTGGGTGAAAGACCCGTGGATCATATTTATTAATACCAGCAATGGGAACTGGTAACGACAGGTAATAAAACACGGGTGGCGGCAATCGGGGCCTACATGACTAACTATATAATCCTTTCTAGAAAAATGGCCAGGGGACACTGCTGCAGACCACAAGGCGGAGATACTCAACGCAGCTTTGAAATTTAGGGGGTTCTCGGCCCGTCAATAACCAGCTAGACCACGCCCAAGCTACCATGCCTGTGGCATCACCCTCACTGCAATGGCCGTCATTCAAAGCTCCTTCCAACCTGCAGACGTGATCTTGACCACACGCCACAAGAGACAGACCTGCAAATTAAATGTCCCAGACTCTTGCCGCCATCACTATACCTTTAGGAGTAATGCCTGCCTGACGTTCTGAAGGAACAGATCTACTCCTACCGGTTCTAAATGAACCCCATCCTGCCTATATAAACCCTTATGGGCTGCTGAGATGTTCCCATGCTCAATAATAAAACCCTTGAGGTCCCTAACTTGCTTCCTCAGGTCCCTATTTATGTTTTTTTCTGACCTGGAAAGCCGCTTTATGGCACACCATGTGCTTCCACCTCAATCTAGGGATCACATTCGACCACCCAATTCGCACACCTGGAAACCAGAGTTGAAACTGCTGCAGATCCACCTGCATTGCCAGGATTAAATCTAGCGTAGGGATGGCCCCCCACATCATTGCCGCCAGCATGTAAGATTAAAATGTTGTTTTTTTCCCATCTTCTTGTGGCATCCTGTAACAATGCAGGCAGATCTGCCCAGGACAAACTCCTGTGCCCTAGCCAATGTAACACAGCCTTGGACGATGGAAATCCCAGCTGTTGTCTTCCTGGCATGGCCGCGGCTCGAATTGCAGCCCAGTGCACATATGAATGGCCGACAATCCACACCCGAACAGGACCTGGACGTATGCCTAAAACAAAGAAACAAGAGTTAACTTGCACACTTACTGGACCTGACCACAATTTACCATGGCCAACCCCGCTTTTGTTTACTCATGCAAAACCAAGTCCCTTGATGCCCCCTCGTTATCAACCTATACTCTTATGCGTACAGAGGCCTGACATAGGATCTGTACCACTAAGATCTCCAACGCCCCAAGGAGCGAATAAGATCAGAGGACCAACCCAGCTCTGCCGCCGTTGTTTCCGCCCCCATTCTGAATGAGTGGGGGGCGATATGTGACTCATCGAAACCAGCACGCTGTGCTACTCGACCTAACACCTTGCTGATCTGGTATCTGGTCAGCGGGTCTCCGTTCACATGGATAAGAAACCTGGAGGAGCCTCCTGGCTGCACTTCCAGGTATGATGAAACCAGACGTAATGGGCAACAGGTGACCCCTGGTTGCCCCGGCAGGGACAGCCAGGATCCCCAGCCCTCCTGGTCCGTCTTAGACCTGGGGATAAAAAGAAGCACTGAATCATCCACCACCCTACCGTGACTGTGCATGATTCCCCCGGATACCGCCGTCTTGGCATGTGGGACTAGCTCCCCCACTCTCAGCGCACCATGAAACGCCAGCCCAAAGGCCGCCCTGAAGAGCTGAGCCTCAGAGAACAGATCTCTGGCAGTACAGCCAGCAATTTAACCAGCCGGTCCGCTGTAATGGGTTCCCTAGCGTCACGCCTCGGGACCTCCATTCGACCCCAGCCCTGAATTAACTGTTTCACAAGGAAGGAGCGCGACACGTCCTGAAATGCATACAACCTACAAAAGAAGGCTACCGCTGAAAGCCTGGAGACCACTTCCCCCTTTTTCACTTGCTTACCTCTCAGGTTAGCCAACCACTATAGAAGGAATTCCTGTTCGCCTTCGCAAGAGGAAAACTCATGGCGGTCGCAGAAACTTACCCACTCACTCAAATACCTCACATAGGCTGACCAGGTGTTTGGTGCCAAAGAAGCCAGCAGTAGGGGGATCAGTCGCTGCAGTCCTTCACCATCTGCCACAGAAAGGAAGGGCAAGAAAGACCATTAAGAGCCGCAGTTGGCGCCGCCACCCTGAACGCCTCCCACTGGAAGCGAGACAATGCGTCCACCACTATGTTCCACCACTATGTTCTGCGATGAAGCTGAAAGTCTGTTGATGGCAAAAACCACACTGAGATTATCCGTCCAGAAAATCACAGCCCGGTTGCTGAAAAGGTGACCCCACAGCTCAATCGCCACAATAATGGGAAACAGTTCCAAGAAGCAAAGGTTGAGTGTAAGCCTCAGGCCCGCCCACTCAGATGGCCAAGGCTCCGCACTCCAAGCCCCTTCAAAGTCCCTCCGGGATGGTATCATCCACCGACTGCCCCTTTGGGTAGGATAGATGTTGTATTAGCCAAAACTTACCTGTCTCCTTTTTGGGAAGTTCTCCTAGTGGAGAAATTACCAAATCCGGAATTGGCAAGTCCACAAAAGGGCCTGTGACCCTGCCTAGAGCTACTTCCTTACCCAGCTTTTCCCTGACCACCTCCAGGAACTGAGAGGCCGACTTCAAGTTCCTCTTAACCTTAGACCCTAGCACCTGGCCCCCTACCAGAATAGTAAAAACATGGCGCAGACCAGCATCCAGCAATCTAGCAGCCACCCTGTTCGGGTACCTGCTTAACCACTTACCGATGATAAGGACCCTAAGTGGTGAATCGCTTTCTTTACACCCAAACCACTCAGTTTGGGAGTCCCGCTTCTTGGAGCAATCATCCCCAGGGTGTTGACCACTGCAGAACTTGCAGACATGCTTAAACATGCAGGACGTGCCCCTTTCGCAGGACTTATCCTGGTAACGCCAGCACATTCGTCCTTGCCGCCGTCGAAAGCACAGGGGCTGCCTGGGCCCTGAGCGACGACTCCGGGGGCCGCTTGTGCCACCTGTTTCGAGTCAAGATGTGACTAGAGGTGGAGATCCATGGTCCCAAAGTCCAGCAATGGGTTACCCACCTTCTTTTTTTCCGTAGATCATGTCATACTCCCTGCAGGCTCCATCAGCAATTTTTTTACGTATGGCATCTATCGTGTTGACATACTTAAACAAAGCGGTACCCTGATCTGGGAACCTCTCCAGGTAGCATGTAGCATATACCTGGAAACACCGATGTCATTTGTCAAATGTGTCGGGTCGTTTTAATTTTTTAGGGCTCGTCCCATCCTCCACCATTTCTTTGAATATGTCCCCATGCACTGCCGCCTTTCTATTCACAGCCTGTGGTGTGCACACCTGTACCACCGGGGATTGAGATACCTGGGCCAAACCACTGACATTACCCTCCCCGGTTTGCCCCTGCTCATTTTCCTCAACATTCTATATATCCTTCTATGGCCTTTAGTGTGTAAACCCAGGGACCCGTCTATCTCAGACCCGGACCCAGACCCACTGGAGTTAGAGGAGTCACACCTTTGCAGAGAAAAAACAAATTGGCACTTTACCATATGAAGATGCCACGGGACCTTGGCCGGATCCGGATGGGCTGGGGTCACCCGCAAGAGTCGCTGCCACTTGAGGCACGAGGGCTCTGGAACTCTGGGTAGCCACATCTCTGCTGGATGAAGACGCCATGGGGACCTGAAATACAGAGGTCAAGAGGGGAGTACCACGGGAAGAGCCAGCCATCTCCTCCCTATCCTCCCCAGTCCCATATCCTTGATACCCCTCACGGTCACTGTCACTCACACCATACTTGCAGCCTGCCCACATTCATAATCATCCATAAATCTAACGGCCCTTGCAGGGCTAACTGTCCCCCTGTCATTGCCCGCTAGGCCTTCACCTGGACTAGAGCTAATACTAGCATGCCCCCTCTTCACCGCCCCTCTTGTAACTACCTGCCCTGACCTGGCCGCTACAGTCCTGCTGGGCGATACCGTACCCTGCAGGCCTTCTGCTTGCGACTCCAGTCCAACGGCACTGCTAACCAGGGCCGTAGTTTTGCAAGACCCCTTAGGCCCTGCTCTAGCCGCAGGGGCCTTTCCTTGAGCCGCAGCGCGCGGGGGCCACTTTGGCCTTGCTACCACCTGAATTAGGCCTCGAGTGTGAGGAGGGTGCCCTAACGGCCTCCCCTCCTTTATTGCTAGCTGTTGCCGAAGCCCTTGTGCGCACATCTTGCTGCGTGGCACCTGCAGAGCCCCTAAGATGCACTTGCTGCCCTGCATCCTGAGTCACATTTGCCCCTTGTCTAACATCAGCTGTAACCCCCACCGGCCTTGAATGGGCCCCCCCAGCCTTCTGATGGCTAACATGCGTGCCCCAGTGAGCGGGTGTCCCCCCACCGTGGAACTCCCTTCTTACCACCGGAACCTGAGGGGGATGATCCGCTTTGCCCGACGACCAAGATTTCACTGCTTCGGGCAGACGTGATGTCACCGTAAGTGACGTCGGGCCACACAACGTAACCAGAAGGCGACGCAGTGGCCATCTTAGATGGGGAAAATGACGAAGACCGGACCGAGGCTTGCGCACCACATGGAACCGAAGCCTGGGACTGCACCACTGCCGCACCCGACAATACCTACCCCGCGAGGACAGACGCCAAGGACTGCAGAAGCCCCACTGCTGTCGCGATATTCCTTGGAGAGGACCACCAACACAGGTAAGGCCACAATGCTCCCACTACACAACGCCACTGGTTACCGGGCCTACCAAGCCCTCCCTGGAATAAAAACACAAGCTCTCCTGGGACCCCTGCCTAAGGCCCATGCCTGCACCATGCACCTCAGGCCCAGCCCCCCCCGCGACCACGGACTGAAGGTCCAGGCCCACCGGATGATAAGCCTGGGCAAGCCTAGACTCCTCAACCCTCTCCTCCCGTACAGGAGAAAGGTACAAATTAGGATTACTCTCCCCAACCAAAGGGGAAGTGGGAATAGACAGCCCCAAAACATGGCCCTGACCCACCGTGATAGTCCCTGATGGGGATGGTGCGACCCATTCGATATCTTCAAGATCCATCTCTTTCCACTCCACAGGTTCGCCTTCCATTGGAATTCTGCTGTAAACCATGCTGTAGAAAGAGCTTCCAGGGATCCACCGGAATAAAGAGGAAGTGAACCCTCTGCACATCCCATATATAAGGTTGGTAACCCCTCCCAACACAATGCAACATTGTAACAAACACACACACAGCAGCAGCACTCACTCAACCAGGCCTTAACCCTTAGCTACGCTCCGGGCTAGTCGCCCTGCACTTCCTTTATGTGGATACACTGGAGTGCTCACATAGTAAGTCAGTTGGTATAGTAATAGGGGAGACTAAAAATGTGTGTTAAGTATATCTAGTGACCTAAGAACCGAAGAGTATTGAACAGGGAACATCCTATAAACTGTTATGTCAATGGGGCTGTGACTGTGCATCTAGTAGCCAATACAGACATTTATGGAAGTATAGCGTCTTACAAGAGATATTTTGAAAGCATTAGGGCTGTATAAATTGCTACTTAATATGATCATAGAGAGGCCTATATGATTTCATGAATTGCTGCTTGAGAGGATCAAAATCGAGGTTGGTGTAAATTATGTTCTATCACCTCTATTAGTAGAGAGGCAGACTATTCCAAACTTCAAGTGGGCAATATAGGGTATATATCCGCCTTATCACTGTGCAGCAGAATACTAAGGAATCTCCAAGAATTAATCTTAGGTATGCTTTGGCTAACAAATATTAAATAGCAGCTACAGTATATCTCATCTCCAAAAGGTAAGATACCTTAATAGGGAGCTATGTTTAGCTCCATCATCTCGGGCGCTGACAACAGAGCAAAAACCTTATGTAAAAAATAAAATAAGCTGCTACCAGTTACCATCTTAAGCTTTGTATAAATTATAAGTTAAGGTGTTTAGCTTAGACTATTGGCATACCAACATAAAAACCTTACATAGCCAAATCAAGTTAAAATAACGTTTAACAGAGATTCCTGCTGCCAAAACTCCTTATATTGATAGTTAAACACCTAAATTCAAAGATTAGCTGTATTAGGGGAGTCCAGATATACCTTTTTCAAAATAAGACTTTACTCAATTCTTAGGAGAAAATAATGTTTCAAAGTATAGGCAAACAAAAACAACATAGAAGACACATGCATATCTAATAAATCATTGTATAAAGCCTCTACACAACCGCATAGGCATAGACTGAAGTGTGGCATATGATTTCTAAAACAAGTGCAATATAGGATATGTTAGCTATCCCCAGACCGACACAAGGGGATAATATAACTAAGGAAATTAGGATTCCATCTCAAGGAGTACACAGTCTCAGACTCAGTGTCGTCATATACAAGTTTAAAGCAAGAGATTACAGGTGGGCACCCTACATTTTTAAAGGTCCACTAAAATATATCCTGCTGCAGGGATCAACCCATCTCAATCTCATCAGGTTTGCATAAACTTATTTATCCCACTCCAGATTTACCAAAAAAGACTGTTGGAAACAGTTAAATTCCAATGCCAGGGTGCTATAGTAGGGTTGAATGTATGAAAAACAGGAAACAGCACTCACTGGTCTTGACAAATACTGGTTTTATCCAGTGACGTTTCGGGGACTACACCCCTTCATCAGACCAAAGTATATACAGTGAATCAAACATTTATACATTTACAAAGGCCCTCCCCCAGTGTAAAAAACCACCAAAGGTGTTGCCTAGGCAACACCCCTAACAAAAACAAATCACACCAAAGTTTACAAATGAACCAATTAAAATACATCAAGTATAAGTATATGCCCAAATCCGGTAATCCCTGCTACTGGCAACAATATCAGAACACTGTGTTAAGATATCGCCGATAACAAAGTTAGTGACTCATGTAGTGGGTATCCAACATATGCATATTAACCTTTGGCGTTTTTTTACATTGGGGGAGGGCCTTTGTAAATGTATAAATGTTTGATTCACTGTATATACTTTGGTCTGATGAAGGGGTGTAGTCCCCGAAACGTCACTGAATAAAACCAGTATTTGTCAAGACCAGTGAGTGCTGTTTCCTGTTTTTCATACATTCAACCCTACTCTAGCACCCTGGCATTGGAATTGAACTGTTTGTGAGAGTGCACCTGCCAAAACTTGCTGAATATTTAACCCTCTGGCTGCACCCACCTCTCTGTACTACTTTGGACCCACCACTCAGTTGTATTTTGGGACATTTGTTTTCTCAATCATACACTCACCACGGTGAAGGATTGTTTTGTACTCTTTGCATTAAGTACTGCTGCAAGCAACATGGAACCTAGTGGGTCAACACAGGCCACGGTTAACATTCCACCAGAAATCGAGGGTGTGGAAACTTTATCCATGAGTGACACAGATGCAGCACGGATACTGTTTGACATTGTTTTGCCGAGTGACCCAGCTGAGAATGCACTGACTATATTCAACCAGATCATGAAACTGAAGAAGAAAGAGGTAGATTTGAAACTGCATGGAATCTACCTCTCCGAATATCACAGGAAGAGACTAATACCTAGAGGATTTAGGATCAATAACGAACCCACAATTGGCAGGTTGAACCCTGAGTTCTGTAAAAAAAATGGTGTGCGGTTCTTAACAAGTGCTCCTTGGATCTGATACTGTTGGTGGTGGAGGAGATAAGGAGCCTGCTACAGAAAACAAGGGATGACATTATTGCCACTGAGGAGGCTAAGAATCAGATTCTGCTGCAAGATAAGTCTGAAAACTGGACGGAGAAAATTGCATCCCAACTACCCGAATACAATAACGCTCTTATGGCCTTTAAAAACAAAAAATTGAGCTACGTTGTGGATGACTACAAGGAGAAGAAGGTCTATAGATGGACCCTGGGACCAGGAGAGAGATCATACTACTGCCCCAGGAGACAGCAACGGATTAGAACATACGGCCATCACCAGCTAAACACGGTGGATACTAGCTCTGGGTCAGACTCTGATAATACTGCAAATCCACGGCCGGAACAAGACATCAATAATGGCACACAGCCTTTTTTAGGAATCACTACCCGCTCTAGGGGCAGAGGCGAAGACCACATGTCCGAAGGGGCGGGGTATGGAGGAAGACCACCTTTCCAGCGAAGGAGGAGGAGTATGTGACAGTGAATCTTAGCCAACACATCCTGAGTGACCAGGAGAGAAGGGTACTAAGTAAGGGACTATCCTTCGTACCCACATCAGCCACTAACGAATTCTCTACTTACATTGACACTATGAGATTCCAGAGGCAATTGAAACTGGGTGACTTTTTTCAAGGAAAAATCCTTGAGGACAACAGGAATCTATTTAAGAAACCTAGCTCCTTTGATCCTCCTACCAAGAACCCTAGTATTAAAACTTACACTAGGATTATACAACAAAAACTGGATGAGGGTTGCCACACAAGATTTAGGAACAATATGACCCCCACTGACTGGGAGGCTGTACGTTCATTAATGGCGGACAATTTTATAATCATACACCCAGCCGACAAGGGTGGTGCCATAGTCTTACAAGACTATCATGACTATAAAACCGAGATTGAAAAACAACTGGCCGATGCCACCACCTATAGGGCATTGCCCTGTGACCCAACCGTTACCTACAAAGCACAAAAGAACTCCCTTCTTACCACCGGAACCTGAGGGGGATGATCCGCTTTGCCCGACAACCAAGATTTGACTGCTTCGGGCAGACGTGATGTCACCGTAAGTGACGTTGGGCCACACAACGTAACCAGAAGGCGACGCAGTGGCCATCTTGGATGGGGAAAATGACGAAGACCGGACCAAGGCCTGCGCACCACATGGAACCGAAGCCTGGGACTGCACCACTGCGACCCGACAATACCTACCCCGCGAGGACAGACGCCAAGGACTGCAGAAGCCCCACTGCTGTCGCGATTTTCCTTGGAAAGGACCACCAACACAGGTAAGGCCGCAACGCTCCCACTACACAACGCCACTGGTTACCGGGCCTACCAAGCCCTCCCTGGAATAAAAACACAAGCTCTCCTGGGACCCCTGCCTAAGGCCCATGCCTGCACCATGCACCTCAGGCCCAGCACCCCCCGCGACCACGGACTGAAGGTCCAGGCCCACCGCATGATAAGCCTGGGCAAGCCTAGACTCCTCAACCCTCTCCTCCCGTACAGGAGAAGGGTACAAATTAGGATTACTCTCCCCAACCAAAGGGGAAGTGGGAATAGACAGCCCCAAAACATGGCCCTGACCCACCGTGATAGTCCCTGATGGGGATGGTGCGACCCATTCAATATCTTCAAGATCGATCTCTTTCCACTCCACAGGTTCGCCTTCCATTGGAATTCTGCTGTAAACCATGCTGTAGAAAGAGCTTCCAGGGATCCACCGGAATAAAGAGGAAGTGAACTCTCTGCACATCCCATATATAAGGTTGGTAACCCCTCCCAACACAATGCAACATTGTAACAAACACACACACAGCAGCAGCACTCACTCAACCAGGCCTTAACCCTTAGCTACTCTCCGGGCTAGTCGCCCTGCACTTCCTTTATGTGGATACACTTTAGTGCTCACATAGTAAGTCAGTTGGTATAGTAATAGGGGAGACTAAAAAATGTGTGTTAAGTATATCTAGTGACCTAACTACCGAAGAATATTGAACAGGGAACATCCTATAAACTGTTATGTCAATGGGGCTGTGACTGTGCATCTAGTAGCCAATACAGACATTTATGGAAGTATAGCGTCTCACAAGAGATATTTTGAAAGCAATAGGGCTGTATAAATTGCTACTTAATATGATCATAGAGAGGCCTATATGATTTCATGAATTGCTGCTTGAGAGGATCAAAATCGAGGTTGGTGTAAATTATGTTCTATCACCTCTATTAGTAGAGAGGCAGACTATTCCAAACTTCAAGTGGGCAATATAGGGTATATATCCGCCTTATCACTGTGCAGCAGAATACTAAGGAATCTTCAAGAATTAATCTTAGGTATGCTTTGGCTAACAAATATTAAATAGCAGCTACAGTATATCTCATCTCCAAAAGGTAAGATACCTTAATAGGGAGCTATGTTTAGCTCCATCATTTCGGGCGCTGACAACAGAGCAAAAACCTTATGTAAAAAATAAAATAAGCTGCTACCAGTTACCATCTTAAGCTTTGTATAAATTATAAATTAAGGTGTTTAGCTTAGACTATTGGCATACCAACATAAAAACCTTACATAACCAAATCAAGTTAAAATAACGTTTAACAGAGATTCCTACTGCCAAAACTCCTTATATTGATAGTTAAACACCTAAATTCAAAGATTAGCTGTATTAGGGGAGTCCAGATATACCTTTTTCAAAATAAGACTTTAATCAATTCTTAGGAGAAAATAATGTTTCAAAGTATAGGCAAACAAAAACAACATAGAAGACACATGCATATCTAATAAATCATTGTATAAAGCCTCTACACAACCGCATAGGCATAGACTGAAGTGTGGCATATGATTTCTAAAACAAGTGCAATATAGGATATGTTAGCTATCTCTAGACCGACACAAGGGGATAATATAACTAAGGAAATTAGGATTCCATCTCAAGGAGTACACAGTCTCAGACTCAGTGTCGTCATATACAAGTTTAAAGCAAGAGATTACAGGTGGGCACCCTACATTTTTAAAGGTCCACTAAAATATATCCTGCTGCAGGGATCAACCCGTCTCAATCTTGTCAGGTTTGCATAAACTTATTTATCCCACTCCAGATTTACCAAAAAAGACTGTTGGAATGGATTTTGATGGTCTTTGTGCGATCAGCTTCTCAGGGTACTGGCTCCTGTTTCTCAGAGCTGAGCTGGCGATAAGTAATAACAGTTCCCCTTGTAAATCCACACAGCATGTGTTCCTTGTCTTGTCCTTTAACGCTGGATGTGGTTGTATCTTGGAACATAGTTCCCGGTGTGAGACTTGAAGCGATATATAGCTGCAACCAAGCCTTCTTCGTCTTGATTGCTGATCCCCTCTGCCATAGTTTGCGAGGCATCATTCTTGAGACTGCTATTTTCAATCGACTCACAGTTGGGGGTTGTTCAGAAGAAGTTCTAAGTTTCACTCTCAGGAACGTTCAAGGCCCGGTAGTCTGGTAAAGGTAGGGGGTCCTCCTCAAGGCATGTCACACTGCTTATGAAGGCTTGGTATTGTTGCTGTCCGAGCTGTTCAAAATGTGTAGCTATCAACTGTTTTATCTTTTGCTCCCATAGAGATAGCCATATTATAGCCTTGTCTGAGCTTCTTCCATGCGGCTTTTCCACAGACCGCATGGCTTCCCAGTTCCCACTGCACCATATCGGACTTAGATTTATTAGAGCATGTTAGAAGACAGGTTCCTGTACATACATTTGAATATAAGTGAAACAAATTTAGAAGCATGTGTGCTGCTCATACCCCCTTTTAGTTTCATGGGGGGGGGTGTTGAACTAGGCCCCAACACTCCGGATCGGTAGGTCTGTGTAGTATTCAGCTCATCTGGTATCTGAGGATTCAGTTTAACCTGAAGATATTGAATATCTTGGTAAAAAGAAAAGATGACTTCTTATATTGGAGATATTCGGCAAGTTATCAACAAGCTACACAGAGCAATCAATTTTGCTACCACTTAAGGTGCTGCCCCGAGACACACACCCCTGAGGAGATATTTTTTAAGGGCAACCGATCAACTCAGTAATACTGGATTTTACTTTGAAGCTGGCTTGGCTCGTGACTTAACCTGTATCTATCTTCTCCAGGAGACTTCAGCCAAAATCCGCCATGATCTGATTAAGTATTTGCGAGAGAAACATGGGAATATGAATCAATAAACACTGCCAGCAAGATTCAGTTCTGGATTCTAAAAGGCGATTCTAAAAGGCACAAAAATAGTTTGAGCATTTTTAGCTTCTCATCAAACAAAGATACAGGGAGTGCAGAATTATTAGGCAAATGAGTATTTTGACCACATCATCCTCTTTATGCATGTTGTCTTACTCCAAGCTGTATAGGCTCGAAAGCCTACTACCAATTAAGCATATTAGGTGATGTGCATCTCTGTAATGAGAAGGGGTGTGGTCTAATGACATCAACACCCTATATCAGGTGTGCATAATTATTAGGCAACTTCCTTTCCTTTGGCAAAATGGGTCAAAAGAAGGACTTGACAGGCTCAGAAAAGTCAAAAATAGTGAGATATCTTGCAGAGGGATGCAGCACTCTTAAAATTGCAAAGCTTCTGAAGCGTGATCATCGAACAATCAAGCGTTTCATTCAAAATAGTCAACAGGGTCGCAAGAAGCGTGTGGAAAAACCAAGGCGCAAAATAACTGCCCATGAACTGAGAAAAGTCAAGCGTGCAGCTGCCAAGATGCCACTTGCCACCAGTTTGGCCATATTTCAGAGCTGCAACATCACTGGAGTGCCCAAAAGCACAAGGTGTGCAATACTCAGAGACATGGCCAAGGTAAGAAAGGCTGAAAGACGACCACCACTGAACAAGACACACAAGCTGAAACGTCAAGACTGGGTCAAGAAATATCTCAAGACTGATTTTTCTAAGGTTTTATGGACTGATGAAATGAGAGTGAGTCTTGATGGGCCAGATGGATGGGCCCGTGGCTGGATTGGTAAAGGGCAGAGAGCTCCAGTCCAACTCAGACGCCAGCAAGGTGGAGGTGGAGTACTGGTTTGGGCTGGTATCATCAAAGATAAGCTTGTGGGGCCTTTTCGGGTTGAGGATGGAGTCAAGCTCAACTCCCAGTCCTACTGCCAGTTTCTGGAAGACACCTTCTTCAAGCAGTGGTACAGGAAGAGGTCTGCATCCTTCAAGAAAAACATGATTTTCATGCAGGACAATGCTCCATCACACGCGTCCAAGTACTCCACAGCGTGGCTGGCAATAAAGGGTTTAAAAGAAGAAAATCTAATGACACGGCCTCCTTGTTTACCTGATCTGAACCCCATTGAGAACCTGTGGTCCATCATCAAATGTGAGATTTACAAGGAGGGAAAACAGTACACCTCTCTGAACAGTGTCTGGGAGGCTGTGGTTGCTGCTGCACGCAATGTTGATGGTGAACAGATCAAAACACTGACAGAATCCATGGATGGCAGGCTTTTGAGTGTCCTTGCAAAGAAAGGTGGCTATATTGGTCACTGATTTGTTTTTGTTTTGTTTTTGAATGTCAGAAATGTATATTTGTGAATGTTGAGATGTTATATTGGTTTCACTGGTAAAAATAAATAATTGAAATGGGTATATATTTGTTTTTTGTTAAGTTGCCTAATAATTATGCACAGTAATAGTCACCTGCACACACAGATATCCCCCTAAAATAGCTATAACTAAAAACAAACTAAAAACTACTTCCAAAACTATTCAGCTTTGATATTAATGAGTGTTTTGGGTTCATTGAGAACACGGTTGTTGTTCAATAATAAAATTAATCCTCAAAAATACAACTTGCCTAATAATTCTGCACTCCCTGTATACTGTAATGGGTTTTTTTTTTTTTTTTTTGGTTTTTTTATCAACCTTTATGCTCTCAGTTTAGGAGCAAATTTAAAAATATGAAACACTTTGAGGTTGTACTATAAAATGTTTAATTATGCATAGTAAATACACTTTGGAATATACTTTCATTATTTATTCTTGTATTCATATTTCCTGTTACTTTACTCTGAACATTATGGGTTTTATAATTCTGAGCCCTGAAAGTGCACCAAGACAAATCTAACCCTGCTACATATCTGTTCCTAACTTGCCCCTGCATGGGGATTGGATAACATACACCAAAGGTGTGCAGATTTTGCAATTACAGTGACTCTAAATAGGGCAAGTAAAGGGGAGGGGGGTTTGTCAGTGAAAAACAATTGCAGCAAACAAGGTGCTAAAATTAGCAGGCAAATTGATATTACAAGTCCATAGAAAAACTGAATTACCAGAGAAGGTTTAGTGCGGCCAGCCTCCCTTTAGCACTACCTATACTTTTAATGGATATCATGACCTTGTTAAGCATTGCTCAGATTACAAGTTGAAAGTTAAAGGTTCCCCTCAAGCAAAAGCCAAAATAGCATTAGAAAAAATAGCTCGACCTGAGATCTGTCGTAAAGTGTTAAAGCTTAAATAAAAGTTTCTCAAAAGAGATGTAAAACATATTAAAATAAAGTATTACACTCATACGTACACATATTTAATTTAAAAAAAATAAGTTTATTATTGAAAAAAAATTCAAAAAGGGTTGAAAAGTGATATGGCATATGTCAAGGTGTTTGACTAGAAAGGGTTCAGAAGTGTGTATATATATATATACAGGGAGTGCAGAATTATTAGGCAAGTTGTATTTTTGAGGATTAATTTTATTATTGAACAACAACCATGTTCTCAATGAACCCAAAAAACTCATTAATATCAAAGCTGAATAGTTTTGGAAGTAGTTTTTAGTTTGTTTTTAGTTATAGCTATTTTAGGGGGATATCTGTGTGTGCAGGTGACTATTACTGTGCATAATTATTAGGCAACTTAACAAAAAACAAATATATACCCATTTCAATTATTTATTTTTACCAGTGAAACCAATATAACATCTCAACATTCACAAATATACATTTCTGACATTCAAAAACAAAACAAAAACAAATCAGTGACCAATATAGCCACCTTTCTTTGCAAGGACACTCAAAAGCCTGCCATCCATGGATTCTGTCAGTGTTTTGATCTGTTCACCATCAACATTGCGTGCAGCAGCAACCACAGCCTCCCAGACACTGTTCAGAGAGGTGTACTGTTTTCCCTCCTTGTAAATCTCACATTTGATGATGGACCACAGGTTCTCAATGGGGTTCAGATCAGGTGAACAAGGAGGCCATGTCATTAGATTTTCTTCTTTTATACCCTTTCTTGCCAGCCACGCTGTGGAGTACTTGGACGCGTGTGATGGAGCATTGTCCTGCATGAAAATCATGTTTTTCTTGAAGGATGCAGACTTCTTCCTGTACCACTGCTTGAAGAAGGTGTCTTCCAGAAACTGGCAGTAGGACTGGGAGTTGAGCTTGACTCCATCCTCAACCCGAAAAGGCCCCACAAGCTCATCTTTGATGATACCAGCGCAAACCAGTACTCCACCTCCACCTTGCTGGCGTCTGAGTCGGACTGGAGCTCTCTGCCCTTTACCAATCCAGCCACGGGCCCATCCATCTGGCCCATCAAGACTCACTCTCATTTCATCAGTCCATAAAACCTTAGAAAAATCAGTCTTGAGATATTTCTTGGCCCAGTCTTGACGTTTCAGCTTGTGTGTCTTGTTCAGTGGTGGTCGTCTTTCAGCCTTTCTTACCTTGGCCATGTCTCTGAGTATTGCACACCTTGTACTTTTGGGCACTCCAGTGATGTTGCAGCTCTGAAATATGGCCAAACTGGTGGCAAGTGGCATCTTGGCAGCTGCACGCTTGACTTTTCTCAGTTCATGGGCAGTTATTTTGCGCCTTGGTTTTTCCACACGCTTCTTGCGACCCTGTTGACTATTTTGAATGAAACGCTTGATTGTTCGATGATCACACTTCAGAAGCTTTGCAATTTTAAGAGTGCTGCATCCCTCTGCAAGATATCTCACTATTTTTGACTTTTCTGAGCCTGTCAAGTCCTTCTTTTGACCCATTTTGCCAAAGGAAAGGAAGTTGCCGAATAATTATGCACACTTGATATAGGGTGTTGATGTCATTAGACCACACCCCTTCTCATTACAGAGATGCACATCACCTAATATGCTTAATTGGTAGTAGGCTTTCGAGCCTATACAGCTTGGAGTAAAACAACATGCATAAAGAGGATGATGTGGTCAAAATACTCATTTGCCTAATAATTCTGCACTCCCTGTATGTATATATATATATATATATATATATATATATATATATATATATACAGCAAGTTGTGGCAGGTGCACTCTCACAAACAGTTAAATTCCAATGCCAGGGTGCTATAGTAGGGTTGAATGTATGAAAAACAGGAAACAGCACTCACTGGTCTTGACAAATACTGGTTTTATCCAGTGACGTTTTGGGGACTACACCCCTTCATCAGACCAAAGTATATACAGTGAATCAAACATTTATACATTTACAAAGGCCCTCCCCCAGTGTAAAAAAACCACCAAAGGTGTTGCCTAGGCAACACCCCTAACAAAAACAAATCACACCAAAGTTTACAAATGAACCAATTAAAATGCATCAAGTATAAGTATATGCCCAAATCCGGTAATCCCTGCTACTGGCAACAATATCAGAACACTGTGTTAAGATATCGCCGATAACAAAGTTAGTGACTCATGTAGTGGGTATCCAACATATGCATATTAACCTTTGGCGTTTTTTTACACTGGGGGAGGGCCTTTGTAAATGTATAAATGTTTGATTCACTGTATATACTTTGGTCTGATGAAGGGGTGTAGTCCCCAAAACGTCACTGAATAAAACCAGTATTTGTCAAGACCAGTGAGTGCTGTTTCCTGTTTTTCATACATTCAACCCTACTCTAGCACCCTGGCATTGGAATTGAACTGTTTGTGAGAGTGCACCTGCCAAAACTTGCTGAATATTTAACCCTCTGGCTGCACCCACCTCTCTGTACTACTTTGGACCCACCACTCAGTTGTATTTTGGGACATTTGTTTTCTCAATCATACACTCACCACGGTGAAGGATTGTTTTGTACTCTTTGCATTAAGTACTACTGCAAGCAGCAAGCAACATGGAACCTAGTGGGTCAACACAGGCCACGGTTAACATTCCACCAGAAATCGATGGTGTGGAAACTTTATCTATGAGTGACACAGATGCAGCACGGATACTGTTTGACATTGTTTTGCCGAGTGACCCAGCTGAGAATGCACTGACTATATTCAACCAGATCATGAAACTGAAGAAGAAAGAGGTAGATTTGAAACTGCATGGAATCTACCTTTCCGAATATCACAGGAAGAGACTAATACCTAGAGGATTTAGGATCAATAACGAACCCACAATTGGCAGGTTGAACCCTGAGTTCTGTAAAAAATGGTGTGTGGTTCTTAACAAGTGCTCCTTGGATCTGATACTGTTGGTGGTGGAGGAGATAAGGAGCCTGCTACAGAAAACAAGGGATGACATTATTGCCACTGAGGAGGCTAAGAATCAGATTCTGCTGCAAGATAAGTCTGAAAACTGGACGGAGAAAATTGCATCCCAACTACCCGAATACAATAACGCTCTTGTGGCCTTTAAAAACAAAAAATTGAGCTACGTTGTGGATGACTACAAGGAGAAGAAGGTCTATAGATGGACCCTGGGACCAGGAGAGAGATCATACTACCGCCCCAGGAGACAGCGACGGATTAGAACATACGGCCATCGCCAGCTAAACACGGTGGATACTAGCTCTGGGTCAGACTCTGATAATACTGCAAATCCACGACCGGAACAAGACATCAATAATGGCACACAGCCTTTTTTAGGAATCACTACTCGCTCCAGGGGCAGAGGCGAAGACCACATGTCCGAAGGGGCGGGGTATGGAGGAAGACCACCTTTCCAGCGAAGGAGGAGGAGTATGTGACAGTGAATCTTAGCCAACACATCCTGAGTGACCAGGAGAGAAGGGTACTAAGTAAGGGACTATCCTTCGTACCCACATCAGCCACTAACAAATTCTCTACTTCCATTGACACTATGAGATTCCAGAGGCAATTGAAACTGGGTGACTTTTTTCAAGGAAAAATCCTTGAGGACAACAGGAATCTATTTAAGAAACCTAGCTCCTTTGATCCTCCTACCACGAACCCTAGTATTAAAACTTACACTAGGATTATACAACAAAAACTGGATGAGGGTTGCCACACAAGATTTAGGAACAATATGACCCCCACTGACTGGGAGGCTGTACGTTCATTAATGGAGGACAATTTTATAATCATACACCCAGCCGACAAGGGTGGTGCCATAGTCTTACAAGACTATCATGACTATAAAACCGAGATTGAAAAACAACTGGCCGACGCCGCCACCTATAGGGCATTGCCCTGTGACCCAACCGTTACCTACAAAGCACAAATTGATACCCTGATTGAACACGGGGCACAGAATAATTGAATAGACTCCACTCTACGTGACTGGATGATAACTGTCTATCCGATAAGACCCATCCTGTCCACGTTACCTAAAATCCCCAAATAGCTGGATCACCCTCCTGGGAGACCGATTGTCTCCGTCTGAGGATCATTACTACAACCCTTGGCAACCTACATTGATTCCATCCTACAGCCCATGGTGATCAACATGAGGTCATACCTGAGAGACTCATCTGCACTAATTAGGGACTTAAAGGGACTAACTGAAATACAACCAGGAGATGTGTTGGCAAGTCTTGATGTTACAAACCTCTACACCATCATCCCTCACGACCTGGGTATGAACATCATATCTAGGTGTTTGGAGAAATATCCCTATGTGGGACCTCCGGCTAAATTCATTATTGAATTGTTATCCCTGTGTCTGAAACTGAATTATTTCAAATTCGAAAAGAGGTTTTACCTCCAGATGATGGGAACTGCAATGGGCTCAAACATGGCCCCAGCGTTCGCTAATCTCTTTATGGAACATATGGAAGAGAATGTCTTTAAAGTATATGACCATGCACAGGTACTTTTTTACAAACGGTACATCGACGATATTATCGTGTTCTGGCGTGGGTCGATTGAATCATTCCAAGAATGGGTGACTAACCTGAATGCAATGGGGGATCAGGTGAAACTAAAAGAAGTGTCAAGCTACATGGAAGTAGACTTTCTAGATCTCAGAATCTACAAGGAAGCAGCAGGCCTAGGGACTACCCTGTTCAAAAAAGAAACCGATCGTAATACACTACTTAACACAACAAGCTTCCATCCGAAATCACTCATAAGAGCTATTCCTAAGGCACAATTACTATGGGTAATAACTCCTCAAGTACCAGAAGGGATGTCCAACTAAACGACATGGAAGAAAGATTCCGGAACAGAGGCTACAAGAATCATCTGATTAAAAAAGCCAGAATGGACATCACGGCTAATCATTCTGACAATGATCCTAAAAAGAGAATGAACTTTATCACTACCTACTCACCGAACACAAGGACATTGGGTATTACTTTGAAAGAAAAGTGGGACATTGTGGAATCTGATTCCGCATTACCGTATCGTGGATATGGCCCACCTAGAATTGGCTATAAAAGAGTAAAAGAGGGAGGAACTTGAAGGACATCCTTATGAGGACAGATCCCATTAACAGCTACAGCCAAAGAACCGCTTCAGCCAAAAGAAGATCATTCAAGTGTCCAAGCTGCGTCACATGCAACGCGATGCTCCAATGCAGTCAATTCCGACACCCACACACAAATTAGATGTTCAAGATCAAGTACTACCTCACGTGTACAACGAAATACGTTGTGTACATGTTAAACTGCAACTGTGGCCTTTTCTACATAGGAAAGACCGATGATGACATCAAAAAGAGGATGGCAAACCATAGGAGTGCCATACGTATGGCTATAGACAAGAAGAAGAGTGACCAACCCGTGGCAAGACACTTCCTGGACATGGGCCACAGCATGGCCGATTTGAGGTTCAAGCTGATTGGCCACGTCCCGCCACTAAACCGTGGTGGTGACCGGGGGAAGCTACTACTTCGAAAAGAGGCTGAATGGATATATAAACTGAACACTATCCACCCCTATGGCCTAAACATGGGCATTGACTGGCACTGCTTCCTGTGACACCTGGAGATACAGGTGCACTCATTGACATTGAAGACCATTTTTTACTTTTTTACTTTCTCTTGGTCTATTTTGACTTATGCTATGCCTTTGGTTTCCTGCTCTTTGGATCCCTGTTCTATCCTGTTCTCACTTATTGATCAATACTTTATGGTCACTTGTGATTGGGTTTGATGAAAAACCTGGCATGTTAATGGGCTGTGGTATGACAGCTTGAATTACGGATGCTGCTCTCCCTCCCTGGGTACCCAACACTTGTATTAATGTATACTTAGCTTTCTTGCAAGATGCATTATATGTATACTTTGGCTACTGTGTCGGGCTCTTGAGTTAATATGTTCTGCCTTTGTTAATCTGTATTAATTGTGTATGCTAATTTGTCAAGTCTTACTTCTTTTATTCACACATGTCACACATGTCTATCCGATAAGACCCATCCTGTCCACGTTACCTAAAATCCACAAATAACTGGATCACCCTCCTGGGAGACCGATTGTCTCCGTCTGAGGATCATTACTACAACTATGTGTTTATCTAGTTATCTGGTTGATACTGGTATGAGGCCATTTGAATATGTGATGCTACTAGGGTTATATATGATCCATATACCCGGGAAGAGGAGCTTTCTCCTTGTATAGATGCCCCTGTCCCCTCTTGATGCACTTTACACCCCTGACACATAGTATTTTGCTATGAGTGTTTGCCTTTTTTTTCCCCATATGGGTTGGCCGTTTTTTTTCCCCAGCCCTCCTATATGAATTAGTCATTTAGTGACTGACACTCATACGTCACTCTCGCTAATATATTGCTGACCATAAACCCTGAGGATTATATGCAGCCTCCCCCTGATTCCAGTTAGTTACGGACATGTTAATTTCCCTAACCGCACCCGGCCGGATTTGTTTATTGGTGTTTGTACATAGGGGCTTGTCTAAGGTAACATATCCCTGTGCCCTATGGATCTTGTCTAGGGGTGGAGCTTTAAGATAGATACGCATGCGCAATTGCTCACACAGCTCGCTGCTTTGCCATCCACTAGTTACACTAAGTGCGACTGTATACCTTGACGATTGGGATGCTTGCTTGTTGTTTTAGCAGGGTTAGCTGTTAATATGCATATGTTGGATACCCACTACATGAGTCACTAACTTTGTTATCGGCGATATCTTAGCCTACTGTTAGCGTGCCATGACTATGTACCGATGTGTTTCAGCATAAGTCTAACAGGTTGATCCTCCCTGGCTGTCACTATTGCATGTATACCCGGTCTCCGACTTGTATCTAGCTGCGAACATTTTAGCATTTATGTTTATATCTAGCATTTAGCTCGATTGCCAGTTCCTGACATGAACAGGGAGTTATGTATATAGAAGTAGGATGTTTTCCAATCATTATTGTCACCATGTGAATTAGATTGTTACTTAGTTATTTTCATTAACACAGTGTTTTGATATTGTTGCCAGTAGCAGGGATTACCGGATTTGGGCATATACTTATACTTGATGCATTTTAATTAGTTCATTTGTAAACTTTGGTGTGATTTGTTTTTGTTATGGGTGTTGCCTAGGCAACACCTTTTTTGCGGTTTTTTACACTGGGGGAGGGCCTTTGTAAATGTATAAATGTTTGATTCACTGTATATACTTTGGTCTAATGAAGGAGTGTAGTCCCCAAAACGTTACTGAATAAAACCAGTATTTGTCAAGACCAGTGAGTGCTGTTTCCTGTTGTTCATATATATATATATATATATATATATATGTTACGGGTAAAGTAAGAGTTCCGGGTAATCCTAGGATTATCCGGGTAAAACAAACATTACCCAAGCGGCTGTGGGTAAAACCTGATGTACTGTAATTCCCCCATGGACACTATTTCTTTTTCCTCCACCTAGGGGTTCAAGGAAGGTGCCCCACTGATCCTCTGGCATCTACCCCAAGTAAACCTTGGGGAGTGAGATTTCGCCCCCCTTGAATCTCCCCGGCATAGGCAAAAAGATAGTGAAGATGGGGGAATTGCAGTGCATGCTATATATGTTTGATGCAGTGACTCCGCACTCTGAGGAGATTTATGATCATATCTGACTACCTGCTATATATATATATATATATATATATATATATATATATATATATATATATATATATATATACTGTATATATATATATATATATATATATATATTTCAAAATGAAAGAAAATAAGGGAAATAAAGATATAATAATAATAATAGTTTTATTAATCTTTTTATAGATTCCTTTACTAATAATTAATTTTTGATAATCAATATTTTATCAACTATTTGATATTAGGGATCATTAATGTTATTAATTGTGTTATTGTTTTTTCTGGTTTTATTTTGTTTTATTTTAGGATTAGTTAACTTTATGAACATTGAGAGAATTTTCAAGCTAAGATTCATTACCTAAATATATTTCCAATTTTCTGCTTTGTATTTGCAAAGTGGTTTCAAAGAGATTTGATACAACTAAACTGATATAATACAAACATATGCTGGACATCTAGGCATGCGGACAGAACAAAATTGGATATACTAAAGGAAACAAAGTATTAGTCTTCCTGAGACTTTGAGCTGTTAAAACATTATAATATAATACACATCCAATCTAACAAATCAAGTAAGATCTGATTGGCTGCATATAGGCCGATCAGATGATCAGGTGACATTTCAACTCATGCTCCAATCAGCACCTGTCACTAACCCACACCGGAGTTTTCAAATTAAGTCCATGATCTCTTGTAAGCTCGTACCTCTGACGAAGAAGTAAGCAAACTTTTCATACTTCGAAACGTGTAAGGTGACACATTGTGGGCTGTAAGTCCTGGAAGACGTAGTTTTGGAACTCTATCTATCATGTTGGACTTGTTTGTATAATATCTTGCATTATCTTCACTTTTTGCTGAGTGCCGTGTGGATATGTTTATACCATGACTTACCTCATATTGATTGAGGTTTGAAAGTGTAAGCCTTTTAATGTGTGCGTGGTAGTTCACTGTAATCAATGTTTTTACACTATCTGGGGCTCTTTTCTCATTTTATTCCCTGTATATGTGAGGAGCTGCCAGTGATGTGTGACGTGGAACGTGGGGATCCCAACGGTCATATTTGAATACTGACAATCATCATTTGTCTGGATTTCTCTCCCAGGGTCAAACGGTTTACTTACCTCACAAGATTGAGGGGAAGTCCGGTGAGTACCCCCTTCACCCATATAGTCCGGGCGGGAATTGATTGTGGAACCCATAGCCAGTGTGAAATGTTTCCTGCTTTGGATTGGCAAAATCATTTTATGGGACTTTTTATACTCTTTTTATATATATATTTTAACTTGAACTATATACAGTGTTGACAAAATGCGTATTATCCTGTGCACTATATACATATACTGTATGATATATATATATATATATATATATATATATATATACACAGTATATATATATATATACATATATATATACAGTATATATATATATATATATATACAGTATATATATATATATATATATATATATATACAGTATATATATATATATATATATATATATATATATATATATGCCTACTACATCTCTGTGTGTGTGTGTATATATATATATATATATATATATATATATATATATATATATATATATATGTATTCATGTGTTTATATGTGTAAATATGTATGTGCACACATACATTCATATATACATATATATAGAGAGACATATAGCTACCTACAGAGCCATTCCCTGTCCTTGAAATATAAAATATCATTTTTAATTAAATTGAAATATATATGTAAAATAAAAGGAACATTTTCTTTTAAATGAAGAACATAGATATTTCAAGTATTCTTAATGCACCTTCAGCTTTAGCACAGTTGGCCTGGTGCACCTACAGGTTAGCACTCAAGCAAAAGTCTTTTTTGCATGCCCCATAGATGTATATGCGGAAAGGGATTAAGTGTGGTTGTGTTCTCTGCATACTATCTTTTTACTTTCAACTTATAATACCAGCAATTGATTTACCTTGAGCACTGTTAGCACTCAACACCACAAATTTGTTCGCTTCCACTTGTTATCTAGCCCTTAGTTGGTATGTCAATTTATATTAGCAACGTCTAGAGTAGGCCAACAACATTTAAAGGTGTGGCAAATGTTGTGGGGTATATAGATGGACATCACACCTCACAGGGCTGCAACCATTCCATTTTTTTTATTAATGGATACGGCAAACAGAGGGTCATTAGTGCTCTGAATATGGTTGACAATGTTAAAGTTAATAATTATTTTAAGATTATGCAAATATGACATAAAATGGAGAACTTTTAATCATCCTTTTTGGGAAGGGTTTTACAACTTCTTCATGATTTAAAAGAGCATATATCTTGGTTACTAAGCCTTGGAGTGTTTCACATTGGTGATCTACTAGTTCTCAGGTGGATTCAGCTATAGGTATCCAAGAATATTCGGCCACAACTCGACTTTGACAATATGACTTCAGTCAGATGGCCAAGAACATTACTAATCTGTGTTTTCCCTGAATCTTTGAAATTAAAGGGACACTGAACCCAATTTTTGTCTTTCGTGATTCAATAGAGCATGCAATTTTAAGCAACATTCTAATTTACTCCTATTATCAATTTTTCTTCGTTCTCTTGTTATCTTTATTTGAAAAAGAAGGCATCTAAGCTTTTTGTTTGGTTTAGAACTCTGGACAGCACTTTTTTATTGGTGGATGAATTTATCCACCAATCAGCAAGGACAACCCAGGTTGTTCACCAAAAATGGGCCGGCATCTAAACTTACACTCTTGCATTTCAAATAAAGATACCAAGAGAATGAAGAAAATGTGATAATAGGAGTAAATTAGAAAGTTGCTTAAAATTGCATGCTCTATCTGAATCACGAAAGAAAAAATTTGGGTTCAGTGTCCCTTTAAGTGTAAGTTATATTTTACCTTAAGTGAACATGTAAAAACCTCTCAAGACTTCTTGGAAACTAATTTGCTTTTCACAGAATAATAGGATGGGTGGTGAGATTAGGAGGCCTATTTATCAAAGGTCTTGTGGACCTAACCGACAGTGCGGATCAGTTCCGCAAGACCTCGCTGAATGCAGAGAGCAATACGCTCTCCGTATTCAGCATTGCACCAGCAGCTCCCAAGAGTTGCTGGTGCAACGCCTCCCCCTGCAGACTTGTGGCCAATGGGCTGTCAGCAGGGGGGTGTCAATCAACCTGATCGTACTTGATCGGGTTGAATTGTGGCGATTCCTGTCCGCCTGCTCAAAGCAGACGGACAGGGTTATGGAGCGGCGGTCTTTTCTTCATAACTGCTGTTTCTGACGAGTCTGAAGACTCACCAGAAACACGGGCCCACAAGCTCCATACGGAGCTTGATAAATGGGCCACTATGGCATGAGTGCCCGTGGTGGCACTCAAAACAAATTTGCTGGCACTCTGATTGCAACCATATTGCTTGAATTCATTGGCTGTTACTGTAATTCTTAATTCATTATTTTTTTTATGAATCCATCCTATATATATTAAGGGATAGTCTAGTCAAAAATAAACTTTCATGATTCAGATAGGGCACGTAATTTTAAACAACTTTCTAATTTACTTTTATCATCAAATGTGCTTTGTTCTCTTGGTATTTTTAGTTAAGCGCTAAAAATATGTAGGCTCATATGCTAATTTCTAAGCCCTTGAAGGCCGCCTCTCATCTGAATGCATTTTTACAGTTTTTCACAACTAGAGGATGTTAGTTCATGTGTGCTATATAGATAACATTTTGCTCACGCATGTGGAGTTATCAAGGAGTCAGCAATAATTGGCTAAAATCAAGTCTATCAAAAAATCTGAAATAAGGAGGCAGTCTGCAGAGGCTTAGATACAAGTTTATCACAGAGATAAAAAGTATATTAATATATTTTTGTTGGTTATGCAAAACTGGGAAATGGGTAATAAAGGGATTATCTATCTTTCTAAACAATAAAAATTCTGGTGTATACTGTCCCTTTAAGAATACATAAAGTATGAATTTCAGATGAGCACACACACCTACACCAGAACTTATGGGAATAATAGATATATCTGAAGGAAAGACAGTGTTGTTGCTGCAAAAGAGCTGCTAGAAGCTTAAGTAAATGTGTTTTTTCCCTAGTTTCAGTAAGGCACCAATTACTTGATATAACTGCATACCTCACAAAATTGTAAATGCAAAAACCAGAACCAATGATTGAGAGGGATTTATATTTTGGGTGGTTGAAAGTCTATTTATTTTGCTTAGTACTTGTCAGTCATGTTAAATACAAATTGATAGTGACACTAAAAAATTACCAATAAGCTTCATACACTATATGTTGTTATGTTTTTTTATAAAATAATAACTTCACAGGTAAGACATGCTGTACTACAAATGTAATTGATTAAAAGCTGAACCAGTTTTTATTTAAACAAAATGGAAAGCAAAAATATTAGCACTATTGTGGATTAACATCAATTATCAATTGTGTTTCTATTTTTACTCTTGTATTACCAGTCCAAATTTATTTTTTATTGCTTAATAGTCTATGGTGCGCTAACATCTGCATATCAGATAGCTGGTATTACAAGTGCAGTGCAATGCGAACACAACCTCGCGTTCTCATTGCCGAAAGTCAATCGCTCATGAGAGCCTGCTTCCATAGGCTCCAATGGGTGCATCGTTTTTATGCCGCCAGCCACGGCAAACTACCTAGTGCAGCGCCGGGGGCAAATCGAGTTGAGCAGCAATAAATAAATATATATGTATATGCTTATATACATATATGTATGTATTAAAATGTGTATATACACATATAAATACATAAATATATATGTATATAAGCAGTCCACCATTGACCTCCATGTAAGGCATATACCAGCAATTTAGAATTGCATAACAAATAGAAATGTTTTAAAGGGACAGTCTAGTCCAAAATAAACTTTCATGATTCAGATAGGGCATGTAATTTTAAACAACTTTCCAATTTACTTTTATCACCAATTTTGCTTTGTTCTCTTGGTATTCTTAGTTGAAAGCTAAATTTAGGAGGTTCATATGCAAATTTCTTAGACCTTGAAGGCCGCCCCTTAATGAATGCATTTTGATGTTTTTTTACCACTAGAGGGTGTTAGTTCATGTGTGTCATATAGATAACACTGTGCTCACCCATGTGGAGTTACCTAGGAGTAAGCACTGATTGGCTAAAGTGCAAGTCTGACAAAAGAACTGAAATAAGGGGGCAGTTTGCAGAGGCTTAGATACAAGATAATCACAGAGGTAAAACGTGTATTAGAATAACTATGTTGTTTATGCAAAAATAGGAAATGGGTAATAAAGGGATTATCTTTCTTTTAGAACAATAAAAGTTCTGGTGTAGACTGTCCCTTTAAAATCGTTTAACACTCATTTTGTTAGCAGAATGTAAAATGTTTTGCAAATCAAGAGCAATTAAGTGATATATCTCTTAAAAAAATGTTAGTGGGACAAATATTCCTGGTTTCATTTGCTATTGCCAGTATAAATGACCTTGTGCTCTGAGCTATCCAATCACTGTGCTGAAGGTTGCAGGTTCAGGTAAATGTCACCATACTTAAAGGGACAGTCAACATCAACTTTAATATTGTCTAAAAAGATAGATAACGGCTTTACTACCCATTTTCCAGTTTTGCACAGGTTATGTAGCAGCGGTCTTTAGACTGCTTCATAACTTGTGTTTCTGGCGAGCCTTCAGGCTCCCCAGAAACACGGGACATCAAGCTCCATACGGAACTTGATATATAGGCCCCCACGTGTCAAAAATGGCAAGAATGTCTATCTCAGGAAAGGTTATACAACATCTTATAACGTTTTTTCATTCCCAATTAATAAAACTGTTTTTTATGTTGAATTGTATTATTCCCCCAAGATATATCTGCCCTTTTGAACACACACACAAAACGTTATTGGTCAATGCAAGTGTGCTTTCCAGATAAAGATTAAATACTTCCAATTAACTGTCAATGCTTTACAAAATCTGATAAAAATGTCTGCTATATTTTTTCTTTTCCATTTTTATTATCCTTCTTCTCCATTGACAGGTTCTGTTTTTTGTTAAACCATAGACTGCTCAAGAGTCTGTGATTATACAGCTGAGTCCTAAACAGAAACAGATGGATTCAGATTAGGTACAGAATGCTTTCCTATTTGGCTTGCATTTGCAGTTTGGATGATTTTTTTTTTTTTTTATTCAAGCCATAGCTAAAATAAAATACATTTTGATAGGGAAACAATAAAAAAGAATGCAATAAATCAGCCTTTGTTTTACGTCAATCTATGTAAACATGCTGGCAGGTAGAAGATAATGAGCAATTAATAAGAAAGGAAGAAATGTGTTCAGATCTGAGTAATCTTAAGAAGCAATATGATGTGTAATGAGTGTAAATTAAATTATCGCCTCAATTTTATATCAGCACAGATATTTGTCGGATTCTGACTTTTTAAAAAAAAATAGTGAATGTAGATTTTATTCATTGTTATTTTAATCCATATAAAGGGATAGTATACTCCAGAATTTGTATTATTTAAAAAAATAGATAATCCCTTTATTACCCATTCCCCACAGTTATGTTAATAGACTTTTAACCTCTGTGATTACCTTGTAGCTAAGTCTCTGCAGACTTATTCCCCCCTTATTTTAGTTCTTTTGACAGACTTGCATTTTAGCCAATCAGTGCTGATTCATAAATAACTCCACAGGAGTGAGCATATTTTCTATATGGCATACATGAACTAGCGCTGTCTAGCTTTGAAAAACTGTCAAAATACATTTAGATAAGAGGTGGCATTCAAGGGCTTTAAAAGTATGATATGAGCCTACCTAAGTTTAGTTTTCAACAAAGAATACCAAGAGAACAAAGCAAATTTGATGTTAACAGTATATTGGAAAGTTGTTTAACCCCTTTATGATCACAGCATTGCCTGTGTATCGCAGTTCGGTAAAGTATTTTTTTTTTTTTTTAAAGTGCTATTATACCCTCCCTCCAGCTGGCCACCAGAAATAGTGCGGTACAACGCTGGTCTTTAAAGTGACTGTAAACTTTTAACGAATTAAAGGCCAGAATTAAATAATGCTCTTAAAAACAGGGGCACTTTAATTCATTAAAGTTTATAATGATGCTTATTTAAGTCTAATAATTTGGTAAACATAACGCTGATCCTCCGCCCGCATCTGCTGTTTTCTTTAGCAGATCGATCATGAATCCGGCTTCCTCCAACTGTTGTGTGCCCCCTTTGGCGTCCAGCTCGTGGGGCAATGCAACCATTGGAGGAAGCCAGGTTCGTTTTCAATATGCTAATGAAGCAGCAGATGCGGGCGGAGGATCGGCTTTATGTTTACTATAACGCAAAGGTAAGTATTTTAAAAAATAAGCATCATTGTCAATTCTATACATCCAGATTACAAGTTTTGCGTCATGGCTGCTCGCTAATTACTTGTATGTTATTTTCACCGCTCACCTTTCATAGCGCTGCTATTACAGGTTTGCAAAAAGCAGGCTTGTGCGGGTGATATATGTACGATTTTGGGGAGAGCCGGCACCTGCGATCATGGAAACAAAAGCTACGTTACGCAGTCCCATCAATGTCTATGGGGATAGAAAAAGTAATGTTAAAACCTAACACCCTAACATAAACCATACGTCTAAGCACCCCTAATCTGCCGCCCCGACATCGCCGCCACCTACATAATGTTATTAACCTCTAATCTGCCACCTCCAACATTGCTGCCACCTAAATAAAAATATTAACCCCTAATCTGCCATCTGCCCACATCGCCGCTATAATAAACCTATTATCCCCTAAACCTAACCCTAACGTAACCCTAACCCTAACACCCCCTAACTTAAATATAATTAAAATAAATCTAAATAAGACTTACAATTATTACCTAAATAATTCCTATTTAAAACTAAATACTTACCTGTAAAATAAAACCTAAGCTATCTAGAATATTACTAATAGTTATATTGTATCTATCTTAGGTTTTATTTTTATTTGACCGGTGTGTATTTATTTTAACTAGGAAGACTAGTTAGTAAACAGTTATTAACTATTTAATAACTACCTAGTTAAAATAAATACCACTTACCTGTCAAATAAAACCTAACCTGCCTTACACTAAAACCTAGCATTACAATAAAATAAAATAAATTAAATTAAATTAATACAATACATTTATCGAAATTACAAAAAAATAAACACTAAATTACACAAAATAAAAAAGAATTACTCCTAATCTAATAGCCCTATCAAAATACAGTAAAAAAGACCCCCAAAATAAAAAACCCTAGCCTACACTAAACTGCCAATGACCCTTAAAAGGGCCTTTTGCGGGGCATTGCCCCAAAGAAATCAGCTCTTTTACCTGTAAAAAAGAATACAAACAACCCCCCAACAGTAAAACCCACCACCCACAAAACCAAACCTCCCAAATAAAATTCTATCTAAATAAACCTAAGCTAACCATTGCCCTGAAAAGGGCATTGGATGGGCATTGTCCTTAAAAGGGCATGTAGCTCTTTCACTGCCCAAACCCTAAGCTAAAAATAAAACCCACCCAATAAACCATTAAAAAAAAAACTAACACTAACCCCCAACGATCCACTTACAGTTTTCTAAGACCGGACATCCATCCTCATCCAGGCGGCAGAAGTCTTCATCCAAGCGGGCAGAAGTCCACATCGAAGCCAGCAGAAGTCTTCATCCATACGGCATCTTCTATCTTCATCCATCTGGCATCTTCTATCTTCATCCATGTGGCGTGGAGCTGGTCCATCTTCAAGACATCCGGTGCGGAGCATCCTCTTCTTCCGATGGTCAACGAAGAATGAAGTTTCCCTTTAAGGTACGTCATCCAATCAGCCAATAGGATTGAGCTTGCATTCTATTGGCTGATTGGATCAGCCAGTAGGATGAAAGCTCAATCCTATTGGCTGATTGCAACAACCAATAGGATTTTTTACCCTTTAATTCCTATTGTCTGATAGAATTCTATTAGCCAATCGGAATTTAAGGGACACCATCTTGGATGACGTACCTTAAAGGGAAACTTAATTCTTCACTGACCATTAGAAGAAGAGGATGCTCCGTGCCGGATGTCTTGAAAATGGACCGGCTCCGCGCAGGATGGATGAAGATAGAAAATGCAGGATGGATGAAGATAGAAAATGCAGAATGGATGAAGATAGAAGATGCCGTATGGATGAAGACTTCTGCCACCTGGATGAGGATGGATGTCCGGTCTTTGAAAAATGTAAGTTGATCGTCGGGGGGTTAGTGTTAGGTTTTTTAAGGGTTTATTGGGTGGGTTTTATTTTTAGCTTAGGGTTTGGGCAGTAAAAGAGCTAAATGCCCTTTTAAGGGCAATGCCCATCCAAATGCCCTTTTCAGGGCAATGGTTAGCTTAGGTTTATTTAGATAGGTTTTTATTTAGGGGGGTTTGGTTGTGTGGTTGGTGGGTTTTACTGTTGGGGGGAGTTTGTATTTTTTTTACAGGTAAAAGAGCTGATTTCTTTGGTGCAATGCCCAGCAAAATACCGTTTTAAGGGCCATTGGCAGTTTAGTGTAGGCTAGGGTTTTTTTTATTTTGGGGGGCTTTTTTATTTTTATGGGGCTATTAGATTAGGAGTCATTCTTTTTTATTTTTGATAATTCAATTTTTTATTTTGCGTAATTTAGTGTTTATTTTTTTTTGTAATTTAGATAAATGTATTGTATTAATGTTAGGTTCTAGTGTAAGGCAGGTTAGGTTTTATTTCACAGGTAACTTTGTATTTATTTTAGCTAGGTAGTTATTAAATAGTTAAGAACTATTTACTAACTAGTCTACCTAGTTAAAATAAATACAAACTTACCTGTGAAATAAAAATAAAACCTAAGATAAATACAATATAACTATTAGTTATATTGTAGCTAGCTTAGATTTTATTTTACAGGTAAGTATTTAGTTTTAAATAGGAATTATTTAGGTAATAATTGTAAGTTTTATTTAGATTTATTTTAATTATATTTAAGTTAGGGGGTGTTAGGGTTAGGGTTACATTAGGGTTAGTGTTAGGTTTAGGGGTTAATAGGTTTATTATAGCGGTGGTGTGGGCGGACGGCAGATCAGGGGTTAATAATATTTAAATAGTGTTTGCGATGCGGGAGGGCGGCATTTTAGAGGTTAATAGGTTTATTATAGTGGCAATGATGTTGGGAAGCGGTGGAATAGGGGTTAAAAAAATTTTTCAGTTGCGGCAATGTCCGGAGCAGCAGATTAGGGGTTAATAATTTTATTATAGTGTTTGTGATGCGGGAGGGCCTTGGTTTTGGGGTTAATAGGTAGTTTATGGGTGTTAGTGTACTTTGTAGCAGTTTAGTTATGAGTTTTATGCTACAGCTTGTAGAGTAAAACTCATAACTACTGACTTTACATGGTGGTACGGATCTTGTCATTTTAGGCTGTACCGCTCACTTTTTGGCCTCATAGCAAAACTTGTAATACCGGCGCTATGAAAGTCCCATTGAAAAAAGGACTTTTCTTAAAGTGCGGTACTGACGTTGCGTGACGGCCAAAAAAGTGTGCGGTACAGCTATTCTGACAAGACTTGTAATAGCAGCATTATTGAAAAAGCATTGTTATGGGCCATAACGATGCTTTTTCACTCATAACGCCAAACTCGTAATCTAGCTGATAGATATTTATGTTGTATTTAGTGCAACTTTTTTTAATGCACCACCCTCTACTCTAGGTTTTCAGTTGCGATAACCCAATGAGTGTAAAAAGTGATTCCGCTTCCGCGATCATCTTTATTTTCAACTTGTAATACGAGTGCTATTTTCGTTGCACTCAAAAAGACAATATATTGTTTGCGTGCAACACTTAGCATGCCACTTGTAATCTAGCTCAGAGTGTTTCATTTCCCTTGAACAATTAATAGATTCCTTATTGTAAAGCTATGTTGAGACCATCTTCACAGTAAGTTTCTTTTCTGCTCATTTTTTTGTGTTTTGATCCAGCACTGAATGAGTTCATGCTTCCAGATGTGAATTGTTTATATCACTAGTCGACATGAACTTGCACAATAGCAGAAAAGTACATGTGAATAAATTGAAGCCACAGTTATTTTTATCTTCCATCACATGGACTTATTTATTTGTATCTTGCGCTTATTAAAGGGACATTAAACACAAACAAATGTTTCAAATGTACATGAAAGAGAAAAAGGGTAAGTTAAAGGGCCAGTAAACACCTTGAGCTTTTTGTATAAAATGTTTTTCTTAATAAAATTGCTTCGCAATGTTCTTTCATTATTTATTTTGCCCCTTTGTATAACTTAGATCGGAAAATTGGAGATTCTTGTCAAAACTTGAAATGCTACTTACTTCTTCAGACTAACTCTGCTACATACATTTTCTTAATTGCCTTTAACTGATAACAAGAGCAAAACAATGCATTTAATACTAACATTATGACGATGGTTAGTCTTTTGTCTGCAGACTTAACGGGACAGCCAAGTCAATATTAAACTTTTAGGAATCAGATAGGGCACACAATTTTAAACAACTTTCCAATTCACAATTATCTAAATGTGCACAATCTTTTTATATGCATGATTTTTGAGGCTCCAGATCCTACTGAATAAATGCAATATTCACAAGATATATGTATATGCATTTTGTGATTGGCTGATATAACTATCTTTAACATTTATCAGAAAAAGTCTACTGCTCATTTCAAATCCAAACTAAGTGCTTTTGCATTGTCTTTTAATTATGCATTTATTGATTATCTTATTCAACTGTGTTTAGTGGTCATTTAAGCCCAGATTGGCTGCTCCAAATAAGGCAAATAGTGGTGTTTGGCTGTTGAAAAATTATTGCAGCATAAATTTTTTTAATGGAAGTAAATTGGAAAGTTGTTTAAAATTGCATGCTCTATTTGAATCAAAAGAGTTTCATTTGACTTGAGTGTCCCTTTAATTTGTTTTAAAAAATTTAAGACTTGGGTATGTTATTCTATAACAGCACAATACAAATTACTTGCAATCACAAGGTGTTCTATCTCCCTTTAAAACGTTTTAAAATTAATTTTAAAACTAAAAGTGCATGTTCATGTATAACTCATCCCTAGGGGTAGCTTGCCTAGTGGCTACTAAGGGCAACTCCCGCAACTCTATTGGTGGACAGTGTACCCCACAGGAATGAAAACTTTTTCACTATAGCACCTATCTGTTTTTCCAAAAAAAATACACTGTAGTAAATACTAAAAATATCCTGTTTTGGATGATGGAAATAAAGTAAATTAAAACCACATTGTAGATGCAAGTATTAGATTCTAAAATAACAAAAATAAAAGTCTTGCTAGATATAACCGAACATATCACGTTAAAAATATATTTTTGACTATTAGCAAAGAACTTTATGTTCCTCTTTTATGTTTTAGTGGTAAGAAATATGAGTGTCTAACAGATGATCAAAATAACTAAATGTTTTTTGTTTCTCTGTGTGTTTTATTCTTCCTCTCAGAACTGCATCATATTCTAACACAAATTTTAGTTGTTCAAATGTAATTTTTGCATTACTGACACTATGGCTGAGATTACATTGTTGTCATTTTTTTGTAAAACTACAATTGTGGAAGGATTTTTCAGCTACCATTCAAGTTTACGGGAGCCCAAAATCAATCATTAATGCACAGTTCCCATTGAGCTCATTAAAGGGATATGAAATCACACAAAAAATCCATTTTACTTCTATTATCATATTTGATTTATTTCTATGCTACCCTGTGTTGAAGAGATACCTAGGTAGGCATCTGCAGCACTACATCTTCCATCTAGGGCTCTAGCAAGTGGATACCATTCTTGCAAACTGCTGCCATGTAGTGCTTCTTAAATGGGCTGGCTCCTAAGCAAAAAAATATACCAAGAGAATAAAAGAATTGATAATAGAAGTCAATTATAAAGGGCCAGATAATGAGTGGAGCTCTAACAATTACCAGCGAGCGGTAAGGGGTTTACCGTGGGTGTTTTTCTCTGATTGGGTTTACCGCTCATATTACAAGTGATTACCACGTCCTCAGAGCTCTGGTTAACTGTTTTGCAAAACAAAAAAAGTGTCACAAAACACATCAAAAATACATTACAAAGAACAGTTACACTCATAATAACACTTTCTAATAAAAAAAATGTTTTTAAATATTGCGCAAAAAAGTTATAAGGTCTCAGGAGTTAGAAAAAAAAAAAAGACAGGCAAAGGGCTTTAACATAGAGATACAAACATACCTAGGTTTTGCTTTCCACAAAGAATACCAAGTGAGCAAAGCAAATTTGATGATAAAAGTAAATTGGAAAGTTGTATAAAATTGCATGCCCTATTGGAATCATAAAGCCTGTAATTTTGACAAGCCTGTCCCTTTAAGTGGATGAAAACATGTTTAAGCGTGTTTATGCAATATTCATTTTAATAAAGCATTATACCATGTTTTTACTGTAAATATTTCCCATTCAAATGATCTGTACGTAGCAGAAAATGTTCTTTGTATTTACAAATAGATATTCCTATATTTATATATATATATATATATATATATATATATATATATATATATAAAGGAGGGGAGATCATAAATGTGAGTTTAGAAGAAAGGAGATATCCCCAACGCAATCAGAGAGGGAGAGGGGAAAATTTGAGTCAGGGATTGAGAAACAGGGGGAGACCACGGAGGAGACCCTATCAGGGCTACTAACCCCAAAAATAGTAGAAGATGAATAACAAATTATCAATCTTTCCTCATTTAGTCTGAATCTAACACATATTGAAGTCCTAAAAAAAAGACTATCATTTTGTCCTACGAACAAATTGAATAAATTTGATTTAATCAAAGATCTTCATCTGTTTGCGAGAAAAATAGTACTCCATCATACTATGGGGCCTAGTTATCAAGCCGTCAACTTCAAATACGCTGGAATTCCGCAGCGTATTTGTGGCGAGGCTGATTCGCCTTAGTTATCAAGCCCTAGATACCGGCAAAAGTAGAATTTAGTGACGTAAGCTTCGATCCGCCGGACTCAGTCCGACACAGATCGATTCTTACGTTACTCCAGATGTTCCGCACACAAGTGCGGCACTATCTGACTACTTTTGCTAGTTATAAAAAAACTAGCAGGTACGCTCGGCGCTTTTCCAGCCCAGCGTACCTGGTTTTCAATCCGCCGCCCTGGCGGCGGCGGATCCCATAGGAATCAATGGGAGTCTGACCATAGCGAAAGTTCATGTTCGCTGCTGCCAGAAATCCCATTGATTCCTATGGGAGATGTCTACACCTAACACCCTAACATGTACCCCGAGTCTAAACACCCCTAATCTGCCCCCCCCTACACCGCCGCAACTAAATAAATGTATTACCCCCTAAACCGCCGCTCCCGGAGCCCACCTCAAGCTATAATAAATTGATTAACCCCTAAACCGCCGCACCCGGAGCCCACCGCCACTATAATAAATATGTTAACCCCTAAACCGCCGCTCCCGGAGCCCACCGCCACTCTAATAAACTGATTAACCCCTAAACCGCCGCTCCCGGAGCCCACCGCAAGCTATACTAAATAGTTTAACCCCTAAACCGCCGCTCCCAGACCCCGCCGCCACCTACATGATACCTATTAACCCCTATCCTGCCCCCCCTATACCGTCGCCACCTATAATAAATGTATTAACCCCTATCCTGCCCCCCCACTACACCGCCACCACTGTAATAAAATTATTAACCCCTAAACCTAAGTCTAACCCTAACCCTAATACCCCCCTAACTTAAATATTAATTAAATAAATCTAAATAATATTTCTCTTATTAACTAAATTAATCCTATTTAAAACTAAATACTTACCTTTAAAATAAACCCTAATATAGCTACAATATAAATAATAATTATATTGTAGCTATCTTAGGATTTATTTTTATTTTACAGGCATCTTTCAATTTATTTTAACTAGGTACAATAGCTATTAAATAGTTATTAATGCGAGCTCAATCTGATTGGCTGATTGGATCAGCCAATCGGATTGAACTTCAATCTGATTGGCTGATTCCATCAGCCAATCAGAATTTTCCTACCTTAATTCCGATTGGCTGATAGAATCCTATCAGCCAATCGGTATTGAAGGGACACCATCTTGGATGACGTCCCTTAAAGGAATATCCATTCGTCGGTAGTCGTCGGGAAGAAGAGGATGGCTCCACGTTGGCTCGTCTGAAGATGGCTCCGCTCCACTCCGGATGGATGAAGATTGAAGGCGCCGCTTGGAAGATGACATCGCCCGGATGGAAGAATTCTTCAGCGCCACCTGGATGATGACTTCATCGGATTTAAGATTTCTTCAGCGCCCCTTGGATGATGACTTCAGCCGCTCCGGATCTCCTCTTCGGTTCTATCGATGGTCGGCTGGCTGAAGACGACTAAAGGTAGGATGATCTTCAGGGGGGTAGTGTTAGGTTTTTTTAAGGGGGGTTTGGGTAAGATTAGGGGTATGTGAGTGGTGGGTTTTAATGTTGGGGGGTTGTATTTTTCTTTTACAGGCAAAAGAGCTGAATTATTTGGGGCATGCCCCGCAAAAGGCCCTTTTAAGGGCTGGTAAGGTAAAAGAGCTTTGAACTTTTTAATGTAGAATAGGGTAGGGGATTTTTTTATTTTGGGGGGCTTTGTTATTTTATTAGGGGGCTTAGATTAGGTGTAAGTAGCTTAAAATTGTTGTAATATTTTTTTTATGTTTGTAACTTATTTTTTTTTATTTTTTGTAACTTAGCTTTTTTTATTTTTTGTACTTTAGTTAGTTTATGTAATTGTATTTAATTGTAGTTATTTGTAGGTAATTTATTTAATTAATTTAATGATAGTGTAGTGTTAGGTTTAATTGTAACTTAGGTTAGGATTTATTTTACAGGTAATTTTGTACTTCTTTTAGCTAGGTAGCTATTAAATAGTTAATAACTATTTAATAACTATTCTAACTAGCTAAACTAAATACAAAGTTACCTGTAAAATAAATATAAATTCTAAAATAGCTACAATGTAATTATTAATTACATTGTAGCTATATTAGGGTTTATTTTACAGGTAAGTATTTAGTTTTAAATAGGAATAATTTATTTAAGTATAGTGTAGTGTTAGGTGTAATTGTAACTTAGGTTAGTTTTTATTTTACAGGTAAATTTCTCTATTAGCTATTGTACCTAGTTAAAATAAATTTAAAGATGCCTGTAAAATTAAAATAAATCCTAAAATAGCTACAATATAATTATTATTTATATTGTAGCTATATTAGGGTTTATTTTAAAGGTATTTAGTTTTAAATAGGATTAATTTAGTTAATAAGAGAAATATTATTTAGATTTATTTAATTAATATTTAAGTTAGGGGGTTTTAGGGTTAGTGTTAGACTTAGGTTTAGGGGTTAATAATTTAATTACAGTGGTGGCGGTGTAGGGGGGGCAGGATAGGGGTTAATACATTTATTATAGGTGGCGACGGTGTAGGGGGGGCAGATTAGGGGTTAATAAGTTTAATATAGGTTGCGGCGGGGTCCGGGAGCGGCGGTTTAGGGGTTAAACTATTTATTTAGTTGCGGCGAGGTCCGGGATCATCAGGATAGGTGTTAATAACTTTATTATAGGTGGCGACGGTATGGGGGGGCAGGATAGGGGTTACTAGGTATAATGTAGGTGGCGGCGGTGTCCGGGAGCGGCGGTTTAGGGGTTAATACATTTATAAGAGTTGCGGCGGGGTCTAGGAGCGGCGGTTTAGGGGTTAATAACTTTATTTAGTTGCGGGGGGCTCCGGGGGCGCCGGTATAGGGGGTAGAACAGTGTAGTTAGTGTGGGTGCTTAGTGACAAGCTAGCAATAAAGCTGTCAAAAAGCCGAAGAGCAGCGAGATCGGATGAGTGATAACTCTCACAGTCCGCTGCTCATCGCCCCATACTTGGTGCGCGGCTTTTTGACAGCTTTATTGATAACTTAGGCGAAATTTTTCAGGTCCACGGCAGCGATGGTAGGCGAGCTTAGGCGTGCGTATTGAACCGGCGAAGGCAGGTAAAGTAGACGCGTTGATAACTAGGCCCCTATGTATCAACACTCTGAGCAAAAAAAAGATGAAGAAACATTAATTGTCTTAAAATCCCTCCTTGATGAGAATGAAGGCAGTAAGAGAAGTATAGATAGTGGCCCTATCTTTAGAACTCATTTTAAACCTAAATCCACATTTATGCCCTCAATTGCAAAGGTTCCTGCTGTCTCTTTATTTGTTAAAGCTGTTGAGAAAGAAATAGAAAAATTTCCTGAAGATTGGGTATGGTCTGACAATTTGACTTTTAAACAGAGACAAGCATTGAAAGAACTCAGCACAGCAAAAGGGGTGGTCTATAAGCCAGCTGACAAGGGCGGCAACTTAGTTCTTTTAGATGAATCCTTCTATCTGAATGAGGTAAATAGACAATTATATGATAAATCACAATATGAGAAACTTTCTAGAAACCCAATGATACAAATTAAGTTGAAACTTAATAGAATTTTACAGGAAGCTAAAATGGAAGGTCTCATTTCCCCTAATGAGTTTAAATTTATGTGCCCAGTGTGCCCAGTGATGCCAACTTTTTATATAACTCCCAAAATTCATAAAAATAGGTCTCATCCTCCGGGAAGACCAATTGTATCTGGAATTGGTGGTATCAGTGAACACATTGGGGAATATGTTGACTATTTTCTGAGGCCCCATCTCCTCTCCCTCCCCTCTTATGTGAAAGATACTCCGGATTTATTGAGAAAACTAGATGATCTTTCTGTCACATCTGAGACAATCCTTGTGTCATTGGACGTGGAAGGCTTGTATTCATCTATACCCCATGACAAAGGAATTAATGCATGTGAACATTTTTTGAGAACTAGAGGATCAGATAGTGACAGACACACAGCCTTCATCATTGATCTCCTAAAGTTTATTCTTGAAAACAAAGTTTTCCAGTTTGACAACTCTATCTATAATAATATGTCACTCCTTCCTCACTCAAAAAAGTTGATCTACAAATATTTACAATAATTAGCTTTAACCACTTGTTTGACTCGGAGAAAAGTAATGATGCAAGTAATAAATCTCAGTAATAATGCTGCATATAACAGCGTATGGCCGCCTTCAGATCTTCGATCATGTATAAACACATTCACAATCAACTCACATATGCTGTAGTAAAGTTCACTTACTTGAAAGGTATGGATCGAATCATGCTGATTTTCAAATGCTGGCTCCTTGCTCTATGAACAATCCCCGTTCCGTGTCCCGCACCTTATCCCAGATTCACCACGGACCACGGATAATGTCAAAAAAGTATCCAGTTTCCTGGCCTCTCATGTGGATTTCAAGCTGTGCCCATATATACTCATAATGTGCCCTGTGGGTACCTTAATGAACGTGTAATACCAAGTGGAGAAAAAACCCAGACCGGCACCAATAAATGAGTATAAAATAAAGCTTCTTTATTGTCCGCAATGTGATTAAAAGATAGTTAGCACACCAAGAAAAACGACGGCAATCTTACCAAACAGTAAAATGCTCTGTGTAAAATGTAACGGCTGCAACTCTATCTATAGACAGGTCATGGGGACAGCCATGGGGGCAGTTTGTGCGCCAACTTATGCATGTCTTCATCTGGGGGCATGGGAGTTAGATGTTTTTGAGAAATTTGGTGCAACGTTTGACTCCCAGGTGTCCCTTTGGATTAGATATGTAGATGATATATTTTTGCTTTGGGATGGCCCCATGGCCTGTCTACATGAATTTGTCTCAGATCTGAACAAAAATTATCGAAATATTTTTCTTACATATGCGTTTAGTGAAAAGGAATTGCCCTTCTTGGATGTTTCCATTAAAAAAGAGGGTAATCTTATTTCAACAGAAAATTACCGTAAAGATACGGCTACAAATAGCTTTTTGGAAGCATCTAGTAGCCACCCAGAACCTTTAAAAAAAGGCATTCCATATGGCCAATTATTAAGATTAAAAAGGAACTGTTCCTCAAAAATAAAGTTTGAGTATCATGCTGACTTAATGTGTAAACGGTTTATTGAAAGGGGCTATTCCCATAATTTAATAAAACGCACTTTAAGTAAGGTAAGAAAATTAAATAGAAATTATCTTTTATATTCAAAAAAGATAAAATAATTGACAATAATTTGAGATTCATTACAACTTACAATTGTCAGTGGCAAAATATTAAAGAAATACTATCCCAGAATTGGCACATTCTAACTTTAGACGACAAAATTGCAGAAAAAGTAGGAAAAAGACCACTCTTGACCGCTAAGAAATCTCCTAACCTAAAAGATAAGTTAGTAAAAAGCAGATTTGTAAGGTCAGAACCTGAAAGTAATTGGTTGAATAAATACCACCAGGTAAAAGGCAATTTTCCGTGTGGACACTGTCTATTGTCCATATATGCTAAAATGCAAATCCTTCTCAGCAAACATTGGCAGACAGTTTGACATTAGGTGTTTATCTAATTGTAACTCTGTGGGGGTTGTTTATCTCTTACAATGCTCCTGTCCCCTGTTCTATGTTGGAAAAATGAAAAAGATGTTCAAGGACAGGGTACAGGAGCATAGAGATGACATCCTCTACGAAAGAGATACGAGTGTAGCTCGTCATTTTAGAGATGTACACAATAGCAGTACTGTTTCTTTAAAATTTGTAGGAATTGATAAGGGAATAACAAATGAAAGAGGAGGAGACGAAAACAAATGTCTTTTGAATAAAGAAGCAAGGTGGACGTATATGGTAAAAACAGTGTCCCCATATGATCTCAATGAAACACTTTCTGGGCTAAGTGTTTATCAATCAAACTTTACAGTATATATGCATCAATGACCCGTTCAGATGCTAGTCTATTCTGTATAGGACTATAATTGAAAGGAAAGTCTTTTAATTAAAAATCCTTATGTTTTATTTTCTTTGTCTGAAAACTAAGTTTACGTCTAGCCTTCAGGTTTTAAGCCTTATAAAGGTATCGTAATTGTTATTTAACATTATATTAGATATTCCATTTATATCTTAGATTTCTATTTGTGTTATGAGTTTCATAACTGATATATATATGTTTAGATTGGATTACAGCACGCATAAGGTTAGGGCAATGCAATTGATTATTTTTACATGTATCACTCTAAACATTTTCTAAAGTTAACTTTGTTTCATATAAGCAAGGAGGCTTGGCTTGAGTGGCCAATCATTTGGAGAGCTAGTATGGTTTTGGCCACTCCCCCAACAATGAAAACCAACAAAAGTCTGGAGTACAGAGTGATTGATAGTCCTGATGAGGCCCCTTTTCGCTCAACATTTTCAAACAGGAGCGGTAATGCTCTAGGCACTTTCAAATAGGAGCAGTAGTGTCTAGCTGTCCGGAGTTAAAACCACAAAGGTGGAGATACTTTACCTATCTAAGTCGGTGTCCCTATGAGCAAGGTGATGCGACTTCTTGATGGAATAGGTTGATACAAGTATTGGATGTCAGAGGGTTATTGTCCCGGTCCGTTGTTGTGCCCTGTGAAGGTTGATATCTGGACTTACCTGCATTCACTACAACAGTCTGTAAAGGCTGCATCAGTCAAGAAGTATCTTTACCACTTGTGGATATGGATGATCAAAGAACTGCATATTTTGTGAAATTATATAGCTGGCTTTAGAGGACGTTCTTACCTTGGCTTGTCAGCTGGTGATAATTGGGCATATACATGGAAATCACGTTGAAGTGATCACTTTGTCTCAAAGGCTCCTTAATCTTGCAACCTGTGGGGTTTTGCCACTTCCCAACAAAGACAGTTTTGTTTGTCTAGAGGAACATTTACAAGTCATTCAAACAGGTCGTATGTACCTCTGTACACATGCTCTCCATATACTGTCATTTTGTTGCTTAGGAAATGTTTTTACTGCAAACATCTCTCACATTCTGTTTGCTTGAAAATTTGCCTTGCCTAATATATGTTCTCATAAGTATGCTCAGGATGTCTTTTTAAGTTAGCGTCCACTGCAGTGGTTATAATTGTTTTGACATGTAGTCTTAGAAAATTATATCTGTTGTAGATGTTATTGTAATAAATCAATTGCATTAGAACTGGCCAGTGAATGCATGTTTTTCATGGGTCTGATAAGATCCCTCAGCCATAATATCTACATATTAGATTTATGAAGGAAAAGCTTTCTTTGAGTGCTGCAATCCCCCACTGTAATCACAGTATCTCATACAGCTCTACTGTGTAATTTTCTTTTCTTATAATACTGGATAGATATTTTAGTATGGGGGTCTGCACCTGGTCTAACACGAGGTTAATACCGTGTAGACTTTATTCACAAATCCAGAAAAATGTTCCCATCCTATTTATTGAGGAGGGTCCTGGATATCCTCTCCCATAATTTTATATTGCTTAACTTTAATATATATACCTATATTTATATATCAGGGCTTAAAATTTATACTTGCTCACTAGCCATTGACGAGTAGAAATATAACGGTGGCAAGTAAAAGTTAGTTAGTGAATGTTGAATCAACATTCACTCACTGTCTGAAGTCTGGTGGCATCTTCTAAGTAGCAAAGTTAGCACATTGTATTAGCAAAATGTGCACTCCTATTCCAGCACTGACAAACACACATTTTGGGCTATGTGCTAAAAATATTATCTAAAGGAATATTATATATCCATGAAAGTGCAAGGATATGTTATTCCTTAAGGGCCTATAGGGACCTCATTAGTGCTTAGACTGTTACTTCTGAGAGGGTAAACGGGCAGAGAGAGAGAGAGATAATGGAAAGCAAAAGTGAAAATGGAGAAGGAGATAAAGTTAAGAGAGGGGCTGATTTATCAATTTCCAGCGGACATGATCCGCTATAGCGGATCATGTCTGCTGCACATCGATAAATGACGACAGTCATTACGCTGTTGGCATTTATTATTGCACAATTCGATTGGCCGCTAGCAGTGTCAATCAACGGGCTGATCGCTGTCTGCCGTCTCGGAGGTGGCGGGTGAGTTAAAGGGACATTATACACTCATTTTTTCTTTCCATAAATGTTTTGTAGATTATCTATTTATATAGCCCATAAAGGTTTTTTTTCAAAATAAATGTATAGGTTTTGCTTATTTTTAAATGACATTGCTCTGATTTTTCAGACTCCTAACCAAGCCCGAAAGTTTTATGTGAATACTGTCACTACCTTCTCCAGCTTGCTCCTGTTTGTGTAAAGGGTCTTCTTAAATGCAAAAGAAGGGGGAGGGGGGGGAGGGTCTTATTTGCCACTTGCAGTGGGCTTTCCAGCTACCTTTTAAACAGAGCCAAACTGACAGCTTTAAACAGTTTTATACCGGATTTTTATATCAGTATCTGTGCATCTTATTCTTTATAGTAGTGTCTATTACATGCAGTTATATGAAAATGAGTGTATACTGTCCCTTTAAGGAGCATCTCGGAAAACAGGTGTATATGGCCCCATTCGGGTCGTGATAAAATCTGCCACAGAGTGGAGAAAACAAGAGAGTGAAGAGATATGAGAGAAGGTAAAGAAAGAGGGTAAAGAGAAGATATGGGGGTCCGATTTATCAAAGTGCAGCAGACATGATGACAGCATATGCTGTCGCCATTTATCTTTTTTCTAGAGAAATTCTTGTGCAATGCCGCCCCCTGCAATATTCGCATATTCGCAGCCAATCGGATCCTCAGAGGTAGCGGACAAGTTAAGGAGTAGTCGTCTTAAGACTACTGCTTCTTAACTTCTGTTTCCGGCGAGCCTAAAGGCTCACACGGAAACAGGTGTATACGGCCCCATTCGGGGAGAAAAGGGAGAATTTTAAAAAATGGAGACTGAAGAGAGAAGGGAGTCTAGAAAGACAGTTAATAGAGAAGGGAGAGATGACGATAATTAAACAAAAAATAGATCTCCAGGTCTGCTATGACCTTCCATGACTATCAGCACTCTGCATTCTCCCAGGTCAACAACTTCCTTTTCTGTCCAGCTGTTGTCTTCCCCAAAACCTAGTTGCTATACTGCTATGCACTATTTTTGTTAATGTATTAACTGTATGTAGCATTATTTAATTTGTTGTGATATAAAACAATATTAACAATTACTGACTAGTAGCTTAGGACTTGAAATTATTAGCCCTATGTATATATTAAGAATATACAGTGGGTAAAAAGAGTAATTTAGTCAGCCACCAATTGTGCAAGTTCTCCCACTTAAGAAGATGAGAGAGGCCTATAATTTTTCATCATAGGGTATACCTCAACTATGAGAGACAAAATGTGGAAACAAATCAAGACAATCACATTGTCTGATTTGGAAATAATTTATTTGCATATTATAGTGGAAAATAGTATTTGGGTGACCTACAAACAAGCAAGATTCTGGCCCTCTCACAGACCTGTATCTTCTTCTTTAAGAGGCTCCTCTGTCCTCCACTCATTACCGTGTATTAATGGCACCTGTTTGAACTTGTTATAAGTATAAAAGACACCTGTCCGACAACCTCAAACAGTCACACTCCCAAACTCCACTATGGTGAAGACCAAAGAGCTGTCAGAAGGACACCAGAAACAAAATTGGTAGACCTGCACCAGGCTGGGAAGACTGAATCTGGCAATAGGCAAGCAGATTGGGTGTGAAGAAATCAACTGTGGAGCAATAATTATAAAATGGAAGACATACAAGACCACTGATAATCTCCCTCGATCTGGGGCTCCACGCAAGATTCTCACCCCGTGGGGTCAAAATGATTACAAGAACGGTGAGCAAACATCCCAGAACCACACGGGGGGACCTAGTGAATGACCTGCAGAGAGCTGGGACCAACATAGCAAAGGCTACCATCAGTAACACACTACGCTGCCAGGGGACTTCAGATCCGGCAGTGCAGACGTGTCCCCTGCTTAAGCCAGTACATGTCCGGGGCCCTTCTGAAGTATGCTAGAGAACATTTGGATGAACTCCAGAAATGGATTGCGAGAATGTCATATGGTCAGATGAAACCAAAGTAGAACTGTTTGGTAGAAACACAATCGTTGTGTTTGGAGGAGAGAGAATGCTGAGTTGCAAACCAAAAAACACCCATACCTACTGTGAAGCATGGGGGTGGCAACATCATGCTTTGGGGGCATATTCTCTGCAAAGGGAACAGGACGACTGATCCGTGTACATGAAAGAATGAATGGGGCCATGTATTGTGATATTTTGAGTGCAAACCTCCTTCCATCAGCAAGGGCATTGAAGATGAAACGTGGCTGGGTTTTTCAGCATGACAATGATCCCAAACACACCACCTGGGCAACGAAGGAGTGGTTTCGTAAGAAGGCTATTTCAAGGTCCTGGAGTGGCCTAGCCAGTCTCCAGATCTCAACCCCATAGAAAAACTTTGGAGGGAGTTGAAAGTCTGTGTTGCCCAGTGATTAGCCCCAAAACATCACTGCTCTAGAGGAGATCTGCATGCAGAAATGGGCCAACATTCCTGCAACAGTGTGTGACAACTTGTAAAGACTTACAGAAAATGTTTGACCTCTGCATATTGCCAACAAAGGATATATAACAAAGTATTGAGATGAACTTTTGATATTGACCAAATACTTATTTTCCACCATAATTTGCAAATAAATTCTTTCCAAATCCAGACAATCACATTGTCTGGATTTGTTTCCACATTTTGTCTCTCATAGTTGAGGTATACCTATGATGAAAATTACAGGCCTCTCTCATCTTCTTAAGTGGGAGAACTTGCACAATTGGTGGCTGACTAAATACTTTTTTGCCCCACTGTGTATATATAATAAATATAATATATATAATATATATAATATATATATACTGTATATAATACACAGTATCCCACAAAAGTGAGAACACCCCTCACATTTTTGTAAATATTTTATTATATCTTTTCATGTGACTACACTGAAGAAATGACACTTTGCTACAAATGTAAAAGTTGTGAGTGTACAGCCTGTATAACAGTGTAAATTTGCTGGTCTCCCCTCAAAATAACTCAACACACAGCCATTAATGTACAAAACCGTTGGCAACAAAAGTGAGTACACCCCAAGTGGAAATGTCCAAATTGGCCCAAAGTGTCAATATTTTGTGTGGGCACTATTATTTTCCAGCACTGCACTTAACCCTCTTGGCATGGAGTTCACCAAAGCTTCACAGGTTGACGCTGGAGTCCTCTTTCACTTCTCCATGTTGTCATCACGGAGCTGGTGGATGATAGAGACCTTGCGCTCCCCCACCTTCCATTTGAGGATGCCCCACAGATGCTAAATAAGGTTTAGGACTGGAGACATGCTTGGCCAGTCCATCACCTTTACCCTCAGCTTCTTTAGCAAGGCAGTGGTCATTTTGGAGGTGTGTTTGGGGTATACTCACTTTTGCTGCCAACGGTTTAGACATGAATGGCTGTGTATTGAGTTATTTTGAGGGAACAAATTTACACTGTTATACAGGCTGTACACTCACTACTTTACATTGTAGCAAAGTGTCATTTCTTCAGTGTTGTCACATGAAAAGATATAATAAAATATTTACAAAAATGTGAGGGGTATACTCACTTTTGTGGGATACTGTATATATAATAGATAAATAGAACATTGGAATGTGAAATATTCATATTTTCATGTCGGGTTAGCGCACTTGAGAATATGTGATCGGGTTAGTGCACTTGAGAATATGTGATCGGGTTAGTGCACTTGAGAATATGTGATCGGGTTAGTGCACTTGAGAATATGTGATCGGGTTAGTGCACTTGAGAATATGTGATCGGGTTAGTGCACTTGAGAATATGTGATCGGGTTAGTGCACTTGAGAATATGTGATCGGGTTAGTGCACTTGAGAATATGTGATCGGGTTAGTGCACTTGAGAATATGTGATCGGGTTAGTGCACTTGAGAATATGTGATCGGGTTAGTGCACTTGAGAATATGTGAACGGGTTAGTGCACTTGAGAATATGTGATCGGGTTAGTGCACTTGAGAATATGTGATCGGGTTAGTGCACTTGAGAATATGTGATCGGGTTAGTGCACTTGAGAATATGTGATCGGGTTAGTGCACTTGAGAATATGTGATCGGGTTAGTGCACTTGAGAATATGTGATCGGGTTAGTGCACTTGAGAATATGTGATCGGGTTAGTGCACTTGAGAATATGTGATCGGGTTAGTGCACTTGAGAATATGTGATCGGGGTTAACGCCCAAGTAGGGTGTTAGGTTTTTTTTCCATTTTATTTGCTCCATTGACTTCTATGGGGGAATACAGGAACTCGCACATGATATTCTAAGTTCGGCCTTTTGCTCACATCAGGTAACCACTTGTGCAAAACCTTTTAATTTCAATTGTAATACAAGCGCTACAAGCAGGTGCAGAAAGCTTAATTTAGCGCACAAGCGGGAGCATTAAATAATGCTCCACTTGTAACCTGGCCTAAAGTTGTTTAAAATTGCATGCTCTATCTGAATCATGCAAGACCAAATCTGGATCTTATGTAACGGTTTTCGGCTTATCATATGCTATGTTAAAGGGCTTAGTTTTACTTATTTCTTTCTTATGTGTAAAGTGCTAAAATATATTTTACAAAACACATTTATTTTAAATATGTAAAACACACACATTCAATAAAATCATATGAATAATTAAGAATTATGTTGACTCTGAAATGCAACATATTAAAGGTACCTATAAATATAAATATTTACAATGCTATAATGTTAACAGCTCCCATGTATGATTTTACTTGATTGTTTGTTTTGCTTTTTTGGGTTACTTAAAAGGGACGTAAAACCCCAAAAAGTAAATAACAGACACCTAGATTACGAGTTTTGCATTATGAGTCAAACGCAGCCATTACGAGTCTTATCGGTATAGCTGTACCGCAAGCCTTTTAGCCTGTACCGCAACATCAGTCCCGCACTCTTAAAAATTAATTTTTTTCATGGGTTCTAGTAGCGCCGGTATTGAGAGTTTTGCATTGAGGCTAAAAAGCGAGCGTTACAGCCTAAAATGACAAGATCTGTAACGCCATCTAAAGTCAGTAGTTATGAGTTTTACACTACAAAGCTGCAACATAAAACTCATAACTAAAGTGTTAAAAAGTAGACTAGCGCCCATAAACTACCTATTAACCCCTAAACCGAGGCCCTCCCGCATAGCAAACACTATTTTAAATTTATTAACCCCTAATCTGCTGTCTGTCCACATCGCCCCCACTCTACTAAAGTTATTAAGCCCTAAAGCACAAGCCACTATAATAAATCTATTAACCCCTAAACCGAAAGCACCCCACAACGAAATATACTAAATTAAACTATTAACCCCTAAACTGAAAGCCCACCCACATCGCAATAAACTAATTTAAACTAGTAACCCCTAAACCTAACGCCACCCTAACTTTATATTAAAATTACAATTTCCCTATCTTAAATTAAATTAAAAATTACCTGTCAAATTAAAAAAACTAAGTTTAAACTACAATTTAAACGAATATAATTATTAAACTAAAATTTAACTAACTACCAATTAAATTAAACTAAAATACACATAAAAAAAATCCTAACACTACTCTTAAAAAGAAACAAACTATCTAATTACAAAAAAATACTGTTACAAAAAATAACAAACACTAAATTACAAAAAATAAAAAACGAAATGATGAAAAATAAAAAAGATTACATTTAATCGAATAGCCCTATCAAAATAAAAAAGTCCACCCAAAATAAAAAAAACTAGCCTACAATAAACTACCAATGGCCCTTAAAAGGGCCTTTTGTCGGGCATTGCTCCAAAGATATCAGGCTCTTTTACCTGTAAAAAAAGGCACAACCCTCCCCCAACAGTAAAACCCACCACTCAACCACCCCCAAAATAAAAAACCTAATTCTAAAAAAAACCTAAGCTACCTATTGCCCTGAAAGGGCATTTGTATGGGCATTGGCCCTTAAAAGGGCATTTAGCTATTTTACTGCCCAGACCCTAAACTAAAAATAAAATCCAATCAATAAACCCTTTTAAAAAGCCTATATACTAACCCCCGTGACAATCCACTTACAGTTTTTGAAGTCGCCGCTTGAACAATCTTCATCCGGCGAAGTCTTCATCCAGACGGCCTCTTCAATCTTCATCCCGGCAGCTACGTCCTGATCCAAGAGCGGGGGAGAAGTCTTCATCCCGAATTAGCCAATAGAATGAGAGCTGCTTAAATCCAATTGGCTGATTTGAATACCAATTGGATTTTAGTAGCGATAATTCCTATTGGCTAACTCAAATTTTTCAGCCAATAGGAATGCAAGGAACGCCATCTTGAATCGCGTCCCTTGCAATGAAGATTCAGTGTACGGCAGCGACCACATGAAGAGGATGCACCGCGCGGGATGTCTTCAGGATGGACCCGCTCCTCGCCTCCGGTTCATGATAGAAGATGCCGCCTGGATGAAGACTTCTCACCGCTTGGATCAGGACGTCAGGATGAAGATTGAGGAGGCAGGTCTGGATGAAGACTTCGCCGGAATGAAGATCGGTTCAAGCGGTACTTCAAAAACGTAAGTGGTTCGTCAGGGGTGGTTAGTGTTAGCTTTTTAAAGGGTTTATTGGGGTGGGTTTTAGTTTTTAGTTTAGGTTTTGGGCAGTAAAAGAGCTAAATGCCCTTTTAAGGGCAATGCCTATGCAAATGCCCTTTTCAGGGCAATGGGTAGCTTAGGTTTTTTAATAATTTTGTGGGTTTGAGGGGGTGGAGTTTGTAATGTTAGGTGTGTCTTTGTAATTGTTTCCACTAAAAAAGAGCTGATATCTTTAGGGCAATGCCCTACAAAAGGCCCTTTTAAGGGCCATTGGTATTTTATTCTAGATTAAGGCCTAGATTTAGAGTTTGGCGGTAGCCGTGAGAAAACCAGCGTTAGAGGCTCCTAACGCTGGTTTTAGGCTACCGCCGCGGTATTTGGAGTCAGTCAGGAAAGGGTCTACACTCACTTTTCAGCCGCGACTTTTCCATAGCCGCAGATCCCCTTACGTCAATTGCGTATCCTATCTTTTCAATGGGATCTTTCTAACTCCGGTATTTAGAGTCGTGTCTGAAGTGAGCGTTAGAAATCTAACGACAAAACTCCAGCCGCAGAAAAAAGTCAGTAGTTAAGAGCTTTCTGGGCTAACGCCAGTTCATAAATCTCTTAACTACTGTGCTCTAAAGTACACTAACACCCATAAACTACCTATGTACCCCTAAACCGAGGTCCCCCCAAATCGCCGACACTCGATTAAAATTTTTTTAACCCCTAATCTGCCCGACCACCACCTACGTTTATACTATGTACCCCTAATCTGCTGCCCCTAACTACCAGCCGACCCCTATATTATATTTATTAACCCCTAACCTGCCCCCCACAACGTCGCTGCCAGCTACCTACAATAATTAACCCCTAAGCTGCCGACCGCCACCGACGTTATACTTATGTACCCCTAATCTGCTGCCCCTGTACACCGCCGACCCCTATATTATATTTATTAACCCCTAATCTGCTCCCCTCAAAGTCGCCTCCACCTGCCTACACTTATTAACCCCTAATCTGCCGAGCGGACTGCACCGCTACTATAATAAAGTTATTAACCCCTAATCCGCTTCACTCCCGCCTCAATAACCCTATAATAAATAGTATTAACCCCTAATCTGCCCTCCCTAACATCGCCGACACCTAACTTCAATTATTAACCCCTAATCTGCCGACCGAATCTCGCCGCTCCTGTAATAAATGGATTAACCCCTAAAGCTAAGGTCCTAACCCTAACCCTAACACCCCCCTAAGTTAAATATAATTTAAATCTAACGAAATAAATTACTCTTATTAAATAAATTATTCTATTTAAAGCTAAATACTTACCTGTAAAATAAACCCTAAAATAGCTATAATATAATTATAGCTATTTTAGGATTTATATTTATTTTACAGGTAACTTTGTATTTATTTTAACCAGGTACAATAGCTATTAAATAGTTAAGAACTATTTAATAGCTAAAATAGTTAAAATAATTACAAAATTACCTGTAAAATAAATCATAACCTAAGTTACAATTAAACCAAACACTAGACTATCAATAAATTAATTAAATACAATACCTACAATTATCTAGAATTAAACCTAACTCTACACTATCAATAAATGAATTAAATACAATATCTACAAATAAATACAATTAAATAAACTAACTAAGTACAAAAAAATTAAAAAGAACTAAGTTACAAAAAATAAAAAAATATTTACAAACATTAGAAAAATATTGACAACAATTTTAAACTAATTACACCTACTCTAAGCCCCCTAATAAAATAACAAAGACCCCAAAATAAAAAAATGCCAACGCCTATTCTAAATTACAAAAGTTCAAAGCTCTTTTACCTTACCAGCCCATGAACAGGGCCCTTTGCGGGGGGCATGCCCAAGAAATTCAGCTCTTTTGCCTGTAAAAATCACATACAATACCCCCCCAACATTACAACCCACCACCCACATACCCCTAACTAACCAAACCCCCCTTAAATAAACCTAACACAAAGCCCCTGAAGATCTTCTACCTTATCTTCACCTCACCGGGTATCACCGATGCGTCTGGCTCCAAAATCTTCATCCAAGCCCAAGCGGGGGCTAGACATCCATCATCCGACGGCTGAAGAAGTCCAGAAGAGGGTCCAAAGTCTTCATCCTACCGGAAGAAGAGTAGATCCGGACCGGCAACCATCTTCTTCCAAGCGGCATCTTCTATATTCAGTCCGATGAAGGACCGGCTCCATCGTGAAGACCTCCAGTGGCGGACCCATCTTCTTCCGACGACGTCCAACTGAAGAATGACGGTTCCTTTAAGGGGACGTCATCCAAGATGGCGTCCCTCGAATTTCCGATTGGCTGATAGGATTCTATCAGCCAATCGGAATTAAGGTAGGAAAATTCTGATTGGCTGATGGAATCAGGCCAATCAGAATCAAGTTCAATCCGATTGGGCTGATCCGATCAGCCAATCAGATTGAGCTCGCATTCTATTGGCTGATCGGTACAGCCAATAGAATGCGAGCTCAATCTGATTGGCTGATCGGATCAGCCAATCGGATTGAACTTGATTCTGATTGGCTGATTCCATCAGCCAATCAGAATTTTCCTACCTTAATTCCGATTGGCTGATAGAATCCTATAAGCCAATCGGAATTCGAGGGACGCCATCTTGGATGACGTCCCTTAAAGGAACCGTCATTCTTCAGTTGGACCTCGTCGGAAGAAGATGGGTCCGCGCTGGAGGTCTTCACAATGGAGCCGGTCCTCATTGGATGAAGATAGAAGATGCCGCTTGGAAGAAGATGGTTGCCGGTCCGGATCTACTCTTCTTCCCGGATAGGATGAAGACTTTGGACCCTCTTCTGGACTTCTTCAGCTGTCGGATGATGGATGTCTAGCCCCCTCTTGGGTTGGATGAAGATATCGGAGCCAGGACGGATCGGTGTGATACCCGGTGAGGTGAAGACAAGGTAGGAAGATCTTCAGAGGCTTAGTGTTAGGTTTATTTAAGGTGGGTTTGGGTTAGATTAGGGGTATGTGGGTGGTGGGTTGTAATGTTGGGGGGGGGTATTTTATGTGTTTTTTTACAGGCAAAAGAGCTGAATTTCTTGGGGCATGCCCCGCAAAGGGCCCTGTTCAGGGCTGGTAAGGTAAAAAGAGCTTTGAACTTTTGTAATTTAGAATAGGGGTAGGGCATTTTTTTATTTTGGGGGTCTTTGTTATTTTATTATGGGGCTTAGAGTAGGTGTAATTAGTTTAAAATTGTTGTAATATTTTTCTAATGTTTTGTAAATAATTTTTTATTTTTTGTGACTTAGTTCTTTTTTATTTTTGTACTTTAGTTAGTGTTATTTAATTGTATTTATTTGTAGATATTGTATTTAATTAATTTATTGATAGTGTAGTGGTTTAGGGGTTTAATTGTAGGTAATTGTAGGTATTTTTATTTAATTAATTTTATTGATAGTCTAGTGTTAGGTTTAATTGTAACTTAGGTTAGGATTTATTTTACAGGTAATTTTGTAATTATTTTAACTATTTTAGCTATTAAATAGTTCTTAACTATTTAATAGCTATTGTACCTGGTTAAAATAAATACAAGTTACCTGTAAAATAAATATAAATCCTAAAATAGCTATAATATAATTATAATTTTTATTGTAGCTATATAGGATTTATTTTACAGGTAAGTATTTAGCTTTAAATAGGAATAATTTATTTAATAAGAGTTAATTTATTTCGTTAGATTAAATTATATTTAATTTAGGGAGGTGTTAAGTGTTAGGGGGTTAGGACTTAGCTTTAGGTGTTAATACATTTATTAGAATAGGCGGGTGAGCTCCAGTCGGAAGATTAGGGGGTTATGTTTGAAGTTAGGTGTCGGCGATGTTAGGGAGGGCAGATTAAGGGGGTTAATACTATTTATTATAGGGTTAGTGAGGCGGATTAGGGGTTAATAACTTTATTATAATAGCGGTGCTGTCTCGCTCGGCAGATTAGGGGTTAATAAGTTAGGCAGGTGGAGGCGACGTTGTGGGGGGCAGATTAGGGGTTAATAAATATAATATAGGGGTCGGCGAGTTAGTGGCAAGCAGATTAGGGTACATAGGGATAATGTAAGTAGCGGGCGGTTTACGGAGCGGCAGAGATTAGGGGTTAATAATAATATGCAGGGGGTTTAGCGATAGCGGGGGGGCCGGTCAGATTAGGGGTTAATAAGGTGTAAGTTAGGGGTGTTTAGACTTGGGGGTACATGTTAGAGTGTTAGGTGCAGACGTAGGAAGTGCTTCCCCATAGCAGAACATGGGGGCTGCGTTAGGAGGCTGAACGCAGCTTTTTTGCAGGTGTTTAGGTTTTTTTCATCTCAAACAGGCCCCATTGTTTTCTATGGGGGAATCGTGCACGAGCACGTTTTTGAAGCTGGCCGCTTCCGTAAGCAACTCTGGTATCGAGAGTTGCGAGTGGCGTTAAATATGCCTGTACGCTCCCTTTTGGAGCCTAACGCAGCCATTCTGTGAACTCTCAATACCAGAGGTATTTAAAAGGTGCGGCCAGAAAAAAGCCGAGCGTTAGCTACGCGGGTCGTTACCCTACAAAACTCTAAATCTAGCCGTAGGTTTTTTATTTTGGGGTGGTTTTTTTATGGGTATTAGTATAGGAATATTTTTTTTTATTTTTTGTATATTTGTTATTTTGTGTAATGTATGTTTTTAGTTGGGGTTTTTTTTTTTAGCAAAATAGCTGTTTAACTTAGGACAATGTCCTACAAAAGGCCCTTTTAAGGGCCCCTGGTAGTTTGGGGTGGGGGTGGTTTGTATAGTGTTTAGGGGTGGTGTTTGTATTTTTTTGGAGCAAAAGAGCTGTTTATCTCAGGGCAATGCCCTACAAAAGGCCATTATAAGTTTATTTATAGATTAGGCTTTTTTTATTTTGGGGGTGGGGTATTTTTGATTTTTTTTTAAAGGGTATTAGAATAGGAATAATCTTTATTTTTTTTTGGATAATTTAGTTTTTTGTTTTTTTTAATGGTAGGTTTTTTTTTGGTTTTTTTTTGTAATGGTAAAGGTTTTAGTGTAAGGCAGGTTAGGTTTTATTTCACAAGTAAGGTTGTATTTATTTTAGCCTAGGGTAGTTAGTAAATAGTTAATAACTATTTACTAACTAGTCTACCTAGTTAAAATAAATACAAACTTACCTGTGAAATAAAAATAAAACCTTTTCAGCCGCGACTTTTCCATACCGCAGATCCCCTTACGTCAATTGCGTATCCTATCTTTTCAATGGGATCTTTCTAACTCCGGTATTTAGAGTCGTGTCTGAAGTGAGCGTTAGAAATCTAACGACAAAACTCCAGCCGCAGAAAAAAGTCAGTAGTTAAGAGCTTTCTGGGCTAACGCCAGTTCATAAATCTCTTAACTACTGTGCTCTAAAGTACACTAACACCCATAAACTACCTATGTACCCCTAAACCGAGGTCCCCCCAAATCGCCGACACTCGATTAAATTTTTTTAACCCCTAATCTGCCGACCACCACCTACGTTATACTTATGTACCCCTAATCTGCTGCCCCTAACACCGCCGACCCCTATATTATATTTATTAACCCCTAACCTGCCCCCCACAACGTCGCTGCCAGCTACCTACAATAATTAACCCCTAATCTGCCGACCGCCACCTACGTTATACTTATGTACCCCTAATCTGCTGCCCCTAACACCGCCGACCCCTATATTATATTTATTAACCCCTAATCTGCTCCCCTCAAAGTCGCCTCCACCTGCCTACACTTATTAACCCCTAATCTGCCGAGCGGACCGCACCGCTACTATAATAAAGTTATTAACCCCTAATCCGCTTCACTCCCGCCTCAATAACCCTATAATAAATAGTATTAACCCCTAATCTGCCCTCCCTAACATCGCCGACACCTAACTTCAATTATTAACCCCTAATCTGCCGACTGAATCTCGCCGCTCCTGTAATAAATGGATTAACCCCTAAAGCTAAGTCTAACCCTAACCCTAACACCCCCCTAAGTTAAATATAATTTAAATCTAATGAAATAAATTAACTCTTATTAAATAAATTATTCCTATTTAAAGCTAAATACTTACCTGTAAAATAAACCCTAATATAGCTACAATATAAATTATAATTATATTATAGCTATTTTAGGATTTATATTTATTTTACAGGTAACTTTGTATTTATTTTAACCAGGTACAATAGCTATTAAATAGTTAAGAACTATTTAATAGCTAAAATAGTTAAAATAATTACAAAATTACCTGTAAAATAAATCATAACCTAAGTTACAATTAAACCTAACACTAGACTATCAATAAATTAATTAAATACAATACCTACAATTATCTAGAATTAAACCTAACTCTACACTATCAATAAATGAATTAAATACAATATCTACAAATAAATACAATTAAATAAACTAACTAAAGTACAAAAAAATTAAAAAGAACTAAGTTACAAAAAATAAAAAAATATTTACAAACATTAGAAAAATATTACAACAATTTTAAACTAATTACACCTACTCTAAGCCCCCTAATAAAATAACAAAGACCCCCAAAATAAAAAAATGCCCAACCCTATTCTAAATTACAAAAGTTCAAAGCTCTTTTACCTTACCAGCCCTGAACAGGGCCCTTTGCGGGGCATGCCCCAAGAAATTCAGCTCTTTTGCCTGTAAAAAATCACATACAATACCCCCCCAACATTACAACCCACCACCCACATACCCCTAATCTAACCCAAACCCCCCTTAAATAAACCTAACACTAAGCCCCTGAAGATCTTCCTACCTTATCTTCACCTCACCGGGTATCACCGATGCGTCCTGGCTCCAAAATCTTCATCCAAGCCCAAGCGGGGGCTAGACATCCATCATCCGACGGCTGAAGAAGTCCAGAAGAGGGTCCAAAGTCTTCATCCTATCCGGGAAGAAGAGTAGATCCGGACCGGCAACCATCTTCTTCCAAGCGGCATCTTCTATATTCATCCGATGAGGACCGGCTCCATCGTGAAGACCTCCAGTGCGGACCCATCTTCTTCCGACGACGTCCAACTGAAGAATGACGGTTCCTTTAAGGGACGTCATCCAAGATGGCGTCCCTCGAATTCCGATTGGCTGATAGGATTCTATCAGCCAATCGGAATTAAGGTAGGAAAATTCTGATTGGCTGATGGAATCAGCCAATCAGAATCAAGTTCAATCCGATTGGCTGATCCGATCAGCCAATCAGATTGAGCTCGCATTCTATTGGCTGATCGGAACAGCCAATAGAATGCAAGCTCAATCTGATTGGCTGATCGGATCAGCCAATCGGATTGAACTTGATTCTGATTGGCTGATTCCATCAGCCAATCAGAATTTTCCTACCTTAATTCCGATTGGCTGATAGAATCCTATAAGCCAATCGGAATTCGAGGGACGCCATCTTGGATGACGTCCCTTAAAGGAACCGTCATTCTTCAGTTGGACCTCGTCGGAAGAAGATGGGTCCGCGCTGGAGGTCTTCACGATGGAGCCGGTCCTCATCGGATGAAGATAGAAGATGCCGCTTGGAAGAAGATGGTTGCCGGTCCGGATCTACTCTTCTTCCCGGATAGGATGAAGACTTTGGACCCTCTTCTGGACTTCTTCAGCCGTCGGATGATGGATGTCTAGCCCCCTCTTGGGTTGGATGAAGATATCGGAGCCAGGACGGATCGGTGTGATACCCGGTGAGGTGAAGACAAGGTAGGAAGATCTTCAGAGGCTTAGTGTTAGGTTTATTTAAGGTGGGTTTGGGTTAGATTAGGGGTATGTGGGTGGTGGGTTGTAATGTTGGGGGGGGTATTTTATGTGTTTTTTTACAGGCAAAAGAGCTGAATTTCTTGGGGCATGCCCCGCAAAGGGCCCTGTTCAGGGCTGGTAAGGTAAAAGAGCTTTGAACTTTTGTAATTTAGAATAGGGTAGGGCATTTTTTTATTTTGGGGGTCTTTGTTATTTTATTAGGGGGCTTAGAGTAGGTGTAATTAGTTTAAAATTGTTGTAATATTTTTCTAATGTTTGTAAATAATTTTTTATTTTTTGTGACTTAGTTCTTTTTTATTTTTTGTACTTTAGTTAGTTTATTTAATTGTATTTATTTGTAGATATTGTATTTAATTCATTTATTGATAGTGTAGTGTTAGGTTTAATTGTAGGTAATTGTAGGTATTTTATTTAATTAATTTATTGATAGTCTAGTGTTAGGTTTAATTGTAACTTAGGTTAGGATTTATTTTACAGGTAATTTTGTAATTATTTTAACTATTTTAGCTATTAAATAGTTCTTAACTATTTAATAGCTATTGTACCTGGTTAAAATAAATACAAGTTACCTGTAAAATAAATATAAATCCTAAAATAGCTATAATATAATTATAATTTATATTGTAGCTATATTAGGATTTATTTTACAGGTAAGTATTTAGCTTTAAATAGGAATAATTTATTTAATAAGAGTTAATTTATTTAGTTAGATTTAAATTATATTTAATTTAGGGAGGTGTTAGTGTTAGGGTTAGACTTAGCTTTAGGGGTTAATACATTTATTAGAATAGCGGTGAGCTCCAGTCGGAAGATTAGGGGTTAATGTTTGAAGTTAGGTGTCGGCGATGTTAGGGAGGGCAGATTAGGGGTTAATACTATTTATTATAGGGTTAGTGAGGCGGATTAGGGGTTAATAACTTTATTATAATAGCGGTGCGGTCCGCTCGGCAGATTAGGGGTTAATAAGTGTAGGCAGGTGGAGGCGACGTTGTGGGGGGCAGATTAGGGGTTAATAAATATAATATAGGGGTCGGCGATGTTAGGGCAGCAGATTAGGGGTACATAGGGATAATGTAAGTAGCGGCGGTTTACGGAGCGGCAGATTAGGGGTTAATAATAATATGCAGGGGTTAGCGATAGCGGGGGCGGCAGATTAGGGGTTAATAAGTGTAAGGTTAGGGGTGTTTAGACTTGGGGTACATGTTAGAGTGTTAGGTGCAGACGTAGGAAGTGCTTCCCCATAGCAAACAATGGGGCTGCGTTAGGAGCTGAACGCAGCTTTTTTGCAGGTGTTAGGTTTTTTTTTCATCTCAAACAGCCCCATTGTTTTCTATGGGGGAATCGTGCACGAGCACGTTTTTGAAGCTGGCCGCTTCCGTAAGCAACTCTGGTATCGAGAGTTGCAGTGGCGTTAAATATGCCTGTACGCTCCCTTTTTGGAGCCTAACGCAGCCATTCTGTGAACTCTCAATACCAGAGGTATTTAAAAGGTGCGGCCAGAAAAAAGCCAGCGTTAGCTACGCGGGTCGTTACCTACAAAACTCTAAATCTAGCCGTAGGTTTTTTATTTTGGGGTGGTTTTTTTATGGGTATTAGTATAGGAATATTTTTTTTTATTTTTGATAATTTGTTATTTTGTGTAATGTATGTTTTTAGTTGGGGTTTTTTTTTAGCAAAATAGCTGTTTAACTTAGGACAATGTCCTACAAAAGGCCCTTTTAAGGGCCCTTGGTAGTTTGGGGGGTGGGGGTTTGTATAGTGTTAGGGGGTGTTTGTATTTTTTTGGGAGCAAAAGAGCTGTTTATCTCAGGGCAATGCCCTACAAAAGGCCATTATAAGTTTATTATAGATTAGGCTTTTTTATTTTGGGGTGGGTATTTTTGTTTTTTTTTAAAGGGTATTAGAATAGGAATAATCTTTATTTTTTTTTGGATAATTTAGTTTTTTGTTTTTTTTAATGGTAGGTTTTTTTTGTTTTTTTTTGTAATGTAAGGTTTTAGTGTAAGGCAGGTTAGGTTTTATTTCACAAGTAAGTTTGTATTTATTTTAGCTAGGTAGTTAGTAAATAGTTAATAACTATTTACTAACTAGTCTACCTAGTTAAAATAAATACAAACTTACCTGTGAAATAAAAATAAAACCTAAGCTATTATTAGTTATATTGTAGCTAGCTTAGGTTTTATTTCACAGGTAAGTATTTAGTTTTAAAAAGGTATTATTTAGTTAATAATAGTAACTTTAATTAGGATCTAATTTCATTATGTTAAAGTTAGGGGGTGTTAGGGTTAGGGTTACGTTAGGGTTAGGTTTAGGGGTTAATATAGTTTAATTTAGGTTGTTGCGATGTGGCTGGCTGGCAGTTTAGTGGTTAATAGGTTTATTTAGTTATTAATTGTAAGTTTAATTTAGATCTATTTTAATTATGTTAAAGTTAGGGAGTGTTAGGGTTAGGGTTACGTTAGGGTTAGGGGTTAATAGTTTAATTTAGGTTGTGATGTGGGGAGCTGGCGGTTTAGGGGTTAATAGGTTTATTTAGTGTTAGTGATGTGGGAAGCCAGACGTTTATGGGTTAATAGCTTTATTTAGGTGGCAGCAATTTCGGGAGCGGCGGTATAGGGGATAATAACTTTAATATAGTTGCGGCAATGTTGGGGTGCGGCGGATAAGGGGTTAATAACTTTATTATAATGGCGGCAATATCGGGAGCGGCACATTAGGGGTTAATAATTTTATTTAGGTGTCGGCGATATCGGGAGCGGCAGATTAGGGGTTAATAACTGTAGGCTGGCGTCAGCAATGTCAGGGGCAGCAGATTAGGGGTGTTTAGACTCTGGGTTTATGTTAGGGTGTTAGGTTTAAACTGTCTTTTTTTCCCCATAGACATAAATAGGGCTGCGTTACAGAGCTTTTGTTTCCGCGATCACAGGTGTTAGTTTTGTTTTTTTGCCGGCTCTCCCCATTGATGTCTATTGGGAAAGCGTGCACGAGCACGTCAAACACAGCGCTTGTTTTGGGTGAGGTATGGAGCTTAAAATCTCCATATCGCACGCGCAAGCAATGTTTTTCAAAACTTGTAATCGTAGCGTTATAGGGAATTAAATAACGCCACTTTTGTGGCGTTCTTTACTTTCCCTATAGCACTCAACACTCGTAATCTAGGTGAGAGTTGTTTATAATTGCATGTTCTTTCTAAATAAGTAAAGAAAAAATAT